>NC_133121.1:199359700-199667087 GCF_033568475.1 Henckelia pumila
TCGAGGACGAAATTTCTAAAGTGGGGGAGAATGTAGTAACCCATATCCAAAAGTAATGATTAATAGGTATTTAATCAAGTGATCATGTTTAAATTTAATAAAACATGATTAAAGAAATTCTAAATGGATTAACGGAGTCCAAAAATATATCCAGGACACTCGAAAATGGTGGGCATGGCTCGGGAGGTTCGAACGCTCCGAACTGGTGTTCGGAGGACCCGAACATGGTCGGAGTCAGGATCGGAGGCCCGAGGAGTTCGAACGATCCAAAGAGGAGTTCGGACGATCCGAAGAGGATCGGAGGCTCCGTTGGTGAAATCGGAGGACCCGAACAGGGTTAGGACTTACGTCATCAATAACGTCAGCAAGGTGACATCATGGCTGACGTCATTGATGGGACTTCGGAGGACCCAAAGTTAGAATCGGACGATCCGATCGTGTTCGGATGATCCAAAGTCATGATTGGAGGATCCGAACCAGTTCGGAGGGCCCGAAGCTGAGTTCGTACGGCCCGAACTTTGTCTATAAATAGAGGAGCCTAGGTTCATTTGTGACTCGCTCATTTCCTCTCTTCTCTCTCAACTCCTAGGCCTTCTAACTCAGATCTAGGGAGATCTAGGCGCCCTACGAGAAATCCGGAAGTGGCTTAGTGATCTAGACGTCGTCGCGGAGCTGTGGCCTAGTTTTGAGGCTATCGACAGCAAAGGGCTAACGACGGACGCAGTTATAGCTTTGGCATCCTAAAAATATTTAGGAGTATGCATTAGCTTAGTTAAGGCTTTTAGAGATTTATTGTTGATGCATGGATATTTGCATTGTAGTAGCAGTAGACTGGACTTTAGGCTTGGAGTATAGGCCAGTGGAGCTAGGTTTTGACCAGCAGTGTTAGAGGTATGTACGTACTAACCGAGATAGCCGGCATGATATATTTGCATGTATGTTGCATGAGTATGTGCTATATGTCTTATCATGTTTTAGCATGTTTTACCGCCTTAGCACATGCACGATTTTACGTGTGACTGCATCCTGAGAGATGTGTCATTGACAGTCTTCATAGGGAACAATGATCTCATTTTGGACTCGAGTTAGGTATGACAGTTTTCGTATTTGACTTGTATCCTGTTTTGGATTCGGGTCAAGATAGGGTTGGGTCAGCCCTGATATGGAATATACGAGTACCCCGCGGAGTCGCTCTCTAGCCGGTACTGTATATTCCCGGCTCCATGAGCAAGTGTTTTCACTTGAGTGTTAAATCATATTGTGTGTGCATGTTTGTATTTATATCATTGCTTCGTATTGAACGTTTTAGCTCACGCCCCTGTGTTTGGGTATGGTGGTGTACCTTTGTGGCGGGGCAGCTTTGAGGCTGGACGGTCCAGGCGGCTCTCAGCAGAATTGAGCTTGGGAGAGTGCGAGGTTGTAGAGGGTAGGGATTTGTTTACCCTGAACCTTCGATTTGGTTGTATAATAATATTTATACACGATTGTTATCGTCGGTTGTATTCTGCCGATTGGATTTGTTGTATTTTAATTATCCGCTCTTTATGCTTTAAGTTTTAATTGCATGCGCTTTTATCGTAACTCTGATTAGTAGTAAATCCGGGTTGGGTCACTACAGTCATCCTGACATCAATCATCAATATTACGTACTTACCCAACTACTCTAGTGAACCACCTAGGACTGAATTCTTGGTAAGTAATTACAAACTATCAAATCAGATTACCCAAATAATCCAACAGTCACATTAGTTGAACATTAATAAACTAAAACAAACACTAGAATCAAACCAAAATAGTCCCAAAACTTGAAACATTACACCATGAAACCAGATTCATTACAAATCTTGTTACAATCCTAGATAACAAAAAAAAATAAGCGAGATACAAAATAGTTATACCCAACCATACTCAATGTTGAATTCACCCTGAGTATCATCATCTATCCTAGTCCGCATCTGATTTCCCTGAAGTTCATGTATCTGACCACTACAAGAAAAATGCAAAACGACAACGGATTTTATCATTCTTCCATTTAATTACAAATTAAGTCTATAATCCATGCTTAACCATTTTTAATCATTTAATCTTGTAAAATGGAACCGGGCTATTACAATTGGTATTTCCACTAGTTCTGGTTCTGGATCCAAACTCCTATTTCCTCCTTGATTGTGTCTTGCAACAGCAGTAGACGAGGATCATGGTTTCCTTTTCCCACTTTTTGGCATCGTCATCCACAATGAACTGAAAGAGGTTAGCAATCTAAGTAGAGATTTTATCTACTTTTGCATCGAGATTCCGAATAGAGTCAGATTGCTCTTGATTTGTAGTAACAATTCCTTCTATCTATGAGCTGATGATCTGAATGGATTCTGTATTCTTGTGAGCAGTAGAGAGAGAATATGTTTGACCAAGTGACTTTCACTTGAGTCAGTTCTTCATGGATTTTCAAGATGTAATCAAGTGCTCTTTTGGAGAAAGAATTAACAATCGTTCTATATTTCAATTGATCATAGAGAATTTCTTTGACCATCGTCTGAATAATGTTACAGAGTTTCTTCAATTCATTGAGCTCTTCAGGTACAGATGTTTCTGGATCTGATATAGGACTGTCTGCTTGAAGCATGTGTTGCTTGATTTCTTCAATCGTGGATTTTTGTTTATGAGTATGATCGAGGGGAGAAGGACCAGACGAAGATGGATTTCCAGAGAAAAGAACTAACGCAGTAATTAGTTCAACAGTGGATTCAGGTGTTGGAGCTGCAGGAGAGGATGCAGAAGCAATAGTATGATCATGCGTTTCTGCAGGAAAAGGTGTCTCCTTAGTTGCAGCAGCTACTGCCAGTATCTCTTGATGATGTGAAGTAGAGAATAAGGCAAGATCTGGAATGAGAGTTTTAACTTCTGGTACGGTGGCTAATGAAACTTCTGGTAAATCGGTGGATTGAGGTACTTCCTGTTGGAAAACTGGCGAGTTCCCAGACCAATTACGATTGATACCCGGTGCAGCGGAAGTTTAAAAATTTTCTCATGGAACGATTCCATGGTGTGGGTATCAACCATACAACGATTGAATTATTTGTGTGTGTAAAATTTAAATAACAATTAAATAAATTTTACCTCAAATCTCGCAACGAGATTAATGGACACCAACAGAACAATTCTGCTCTTGTTGTCTCTCCCTGGAACCGATGAACGCCTTCAATCAGGTCCACGAACAGAGGTTTAATCCCTCTGATAGATTGCACTAGAAAATCTATCAGAAGTTTTCTGCGAAGAGAATACACGAATTTGATTCGTTATTCCTTACTGCGATTCAAAATCACAGACCGGAATTTTCTCGGGCAGAGGAAGGGAGGGGCGGCCGAAAACGTTTTGAGAGGGGCTAGGGTTTCGAAAATCCTGTCTCAAAATTATGACCTATTGTGTCTAATTTCTGTACTGAAATAACTTATTTATAATGCAGGCCACTAACACTTTAGGGCCCATTAGTCATAAGCTGGGGCCCGACAAGCAAAGCCCGCTCGTTCAGAAATTAATATAAAATTCATCGTGACTCCGATTGATGAAACGATTTCACCAATGTGCACAGAAACCATTTCTGCACGTTTTAAAGTCAAAATAAATTTTCCTGAATCCGAATTCAGTGGTTTCCAAAAATGTCCATCCCTATGTCATTTTAGGAAATCCTACTCCCTTACTCTTATTTAAGAAGTCCAACTCCTTAGTTCATTAAATTTAACTCTTTAAATTTAACTATCTCAACGGGGATTAAAACTCCATTACACTGTGTGACCCTCAATGGTTCAGGGATACAGCTAGCCGTGGGCTCACAACTCCTTGTGACTCGGAACAACACTTTCCGACTTGCCCAACGAATCATGGTAAAGCGCCTAGCAACATCGCCCCATGATTCCCTAGGTATCACTGATAGTGCCTACAAGAACCAGTAGATTTTGGTTAACGTACAGTACGGTCCCTTCATCCATATATCCCGATCGAATCAACAACCATTGGTATATCGAGAGTCGCTCAAGATTCGATAACTATGCAATACATCTTGAAGATCAAATTAGTGACATCGCATGTGCTACAAAGAAACCATTTCTTAAATCACATCAAGTACTCTGGCCAGAGATTTGTCACACTAATATCTCCTCAGATCGCATAGGATATCCACACTCGCAAGTATGTGGTGAATCCTTGACAACAATGCATTGACTCCTATATGTGTCGTAACTGTACCCAATCTCGACACCTGATGACCCCCTCAGAGTCGGTAAACGAGTCAAAGCACAGTACTAGCATATAGAGTCTCCATGATGTTTCAAGTCGTAAGGACTAATGGTGTACAACCAAAACCGCGGACTTTATCCACTCGATAAGTGATAACCACTTGGAAAGTCCGGATAGGGTAGTTCGACTATTCATCCTATGAATATCCATTTGCATGCTTCGAACATCTCCATGTTCCCTACCAATGAAACGTGGTACTCCGCATCGCAAATGCTAGTCTCAAACTCGAGCGATCCTTATCCTTATTATCGGACGGCTCAATCGACTAGGAACGGTTTTAGAATATACAGTGACTATAAGATGTATTTCATGATAGACATCTCCATGTTCTACCACATCTTACATACACTATAGTATATTCAAGGTCTTTATCAAAACAACAATAGTATATCACAATATAACAATATGAAGTAATATAAAGTCATTGCCATAAAAGTGTAAATAATATTAAACAAAAGATTGTTTATACAAAGAGTCAACAAAGCCCATAGCCACACAGTTGGCTCACTGGGCACCCACTCTTACAATCTCCCACTTGCCCTATAGCCAACTAGTCATACTACGTAGACCCATTGCTTCGCGATGTTTGTCAAACAATGGTCCTGGCAAAGGCTTAGTAAGTGGATCAGCGATATTGTCTGCAGAGGCCACTCGTTCGACACTGATGTCTCCTCTTTCCACAATCTCCCGGATTATGTGGTATTTCCTCAGTACGTGTTTGGATCTTTGATGAGACCTTGGTTCCTTTGCTTGAGCAACGGCACCCGTGTTGTCGCAGTACACCGGGACTGGACCAACAAATTCAGGAATGACGCCCAACTCTTGGACGAAATTCCTCATCCAAACGGCCTCTTTAGCAGCAGCTGATGTTGCAATGTATTCAGCCTCAGTGGTGGAATCCGCTGTGGTGTCCTGCTTGGAACTCTTCCAAGAGACAGCACCACCATTGAGCATGAACACAAATCCAGAGGTTGACTTCGAGTCATCCACATCACTTTGGAAGCTAGAGTCAGTATAGCCTTCCAGTTTGAGTTCTCGTCCTCCATAAACCATGAACATATTCTTAGTCCTTCGCAAGTACTTAAGAATGTCCTTCACGGCTTTCCAATGCATCTGACCAGGATTAGACTGATATCTGCTCGTGACACTCAGAGCAAATGCTACATCCGGTCTGGTAGATATCATCCCATACATGATACTACCTATAGCTGACGCATATGGTACATGTGTCATATTCTCTATCTCTGCATCAGTCTTGGGACACATAGACTTGGATAGAGAAACTCCATGACACATGGGTAGATGTCCTCTCTTGGACCCATCCATTGAAAATCGTTTCAATATGGTATCGATGTAGGTTGATTGAGTGAGTCCTATCATTCTCTTAGATCTATCCCTATAGATCTGTATCCCAAGAATGTAGGATGCCTCACCCAAATCCTTCATCGAAAATCTACCTGATAACCATATCTTTGTTGACTGTAACATCCCTACATCATTCCCAATGAGTAGGATGTCATCAACATAAAGTACTAAGAATGTCACAGCATCCTTAACTACTTTCTTGTACACGCACGGTTCCTCCGGGTTCTTGATGAAACCAAAATCTTTTATTGTTTCATCAAATTTCTGGTTCCAACTTCTTGATGCTTGTTTTAGACCATAAATTGATCTCTGAAGCTTGCATACCTTATGCTCGCTTCCCATGGATGTGAACCCCTCAGGCTGCTTCATATAGATTTCTTCCTTAATGTCTCCATTAAGAAAAGCAGTCTTCACATCCATTTGCCATATCTCATAGTCATACCATGCAGCTATGGCAATCAGGATTCTTATGGACTTGAACATTGCAACTGGTGAAAAGGTTTCATCATAGTCAACTCCTTGCCTTTGAGTATAACCTTTCGCCACCAATCGCGCCTTGTAGGTCAATACCTTACCATCAGGCCCAAGCTTTCTTTTGTAGATCCATTTACACCCTATTGGAACAATTCCATCGGGAGGATCCACTAAAGACCAGACTTGGTTAGTATGCATCGAATCCAATTCTGATTGCATAGCTTCAAGCCATAAATTCGAATCCGCATCAGAAATTGCTTCCTTGAAGCTTTTTGGATCACATCCAATGTCGGGTTCATCTTGACCCTCTTCAAGAAGAAGACCATATCGAACTGGAGGTCTAGAAGTCCTCTCGGATCTTCTAGGTGCAGGCGTGTCCAGCAATGGTTCCTGAGGTGTGGGATCGTTATTTTGTATTTCGGGTTCTTCTCGAACTTCTTCGAGTTCCATCATCTCGCCTTTCTTATCCAATAAGAATTCCTTCTCCAAGAAGGTGGCATTCCTAGAAACAAACACCTTTGTTTCAGCAGGATAATAGAAATAATATCCGATTGAATTCTTCGGATACCCTACAAAATAACATAAGCTGGATCGACTATCCAACTTATCTCCCACTGTCCGCTTCACGTAAGCAGGACATCCCCAAATCCTCAAGTACGAATACTTAGGAGCTTTGCCATTCCATAACTCGTATGGTGTTTTGTCCACTGCTTTAGTGTGGACGTTGTTCAACAACAATACCGCCGTTTCAAGCGCATAGCCCCAAAACGAAGGTGGAAGCTCAGTGAAGCTCATCATAGATCGAACCATGTCCAACAAAGTTCGATTACGACGCTCCGATACACCATTAATCTGTGGTGTCATAGGAGGAGTCCACTGAGAGAGAATCCCATTCTCTTTCAGATAGTCCAAAAATTCGGTACTCAAGTATTCTCCACCTTGATCCGATCGAAGTGCTTTAATACTTTTACCTAGCTTGTTTTCTACTTCAGCCCTGAATTCTTTGAACTTTTCAAATGCTTCAGACTTATATTTCATTAAATATAAATACCCATACCTTGAATAATCATCAGTAAAGGTAATGAAGTAGGTGTGGCCATGTTGAGTCCCTACTCTAAATGGACCACAAACATCTGTATGGATCAAATCCAACAGATTCTGACTACGCTCAGGTTTCCCCTTAAAAGGAGATTTAGTCATTTTTCCTTTTAGGCAGGATTCACAAGTAGGTAGAGAGTTAATATCAGACATATCAAACATGCCCTCTCCCACTAGCTTGTTCATCCTCCTTGAGGAAATATGACCTAGTCTAGCGTGCCAAAGGTTTGCCGGGTTTTGACTATCGATTTTCCTTTTGTTTGTTGTCGCCGGTTTGTCAATACAATTCACTGGAACGTCTTTTAGTTTTAAATTGTATAGATCGTTTTCTAGTTGTCCATTTCCAATTAAACATTCATTCTTGTAAATATTGCAAATCCCATTCACAAAATTACAAGAATAACCATCTCTATCAAGCATAGAAATAGAAATAATGTTTTTAATTAAATCTGGCACAAATAAAACATCTCTCAACAATAATTTAAAACCATTCTGCAAAATCAAACAAACATCTCCAATGGCCGTAGCTTCAACTCTGGAACCATTCCCGAGCCTCAGCTGGGTCTCACCCATTCTAAGCCTGCGACTTCTTGTCATCACCTGCAAATCATTGCAAATGTGAGATCCACATCCGGTATCCAATACCCAAGAAGTTGTATTAAGTGACATGTTTATTTCGATATAGAACATACCCTTTGCAGTTCCCAACTGCTCAAGATACTCCTTGCAGTTGCGCTTCCAATGACCCGGCTTCTTGCAGTAATGGCAAACATCCTTGGATTTTCCATCGTTTGAAGCCTTTGTCTTTTGCTTCTTCTCGGGTTCCACTTTCTTGGGTGGGGCAGAACGTTTCTTGCCCTTCATACTTGGCCCCTTCTTAGCATAAGATGAGGAGCCCACCAAGAAAGCTGGCTTATCCTTCTTAAGTGTGGATTCATATGTAACGAGCATATTGACCATCTCTTCAAGGGTGGCCTCTATCTTGTTCATATTAAAATTTATCACGAATCCATCAAATGAAGAAGGAAGAGATAGAAGCAGCAAGTCCACATTGAGTTCATGCTCCAACACCAAATCAAGGGTCGCTAACTTCTGTATGAGCCAAATCACTCGTACCCCATGATCACGGACCGAAGTCCCTTCACGCATGCGGCACGTCATCAACTCCTTAACAGTAGAGAACCTTTCAGCCCTCGACTGAGCCCCAAAAAGTTCCTTGAGTTGCGTGTGAATGTCAGCAGCATTCACCGTGTCCTCAAATCGCCTCTGGAGTTCATCAGACATCGAGGCTTGCATATAGCATTTGGTCTTGATGTCATGGTCACACCATGCATCAAGTTTGGCCAATTCCTCCGGACTTATGTCAGCTGGTGCTTCCTTCGGAGGTGTTTTCTCTAACACGTAGAGCATTTTCTCCGAAGTTAAGACAATCTTCAACTTCCGGAACCATTCCGTATAGTTGGCGCCAGTCAGCTTGTTTTGTTCGAGGATCGAGAATAAAGGATTTCGCGAATTCATTGTATGAAATACTGAAAAGGAAAAACAGACATATATCAATGATTGTTTAACAATTTACTAAGACATAAAATAGGCGAATTTAATTTTATGAATCTCACTCCCACTATTTTAACGATTTCACCACCCTCTAGTGAAAACGGGAAACTTTTTCCTTAGTGAGAACATGGAGTCCAATTGACAAACTTATGGTCCCGAATAATATCAGCCAACCATAATTCTCAAAAGGTAGAGCCCAATTGCTTCCAAAGCAACCCCCATGTATTTACCTCATGTCCAATAAGGGCCCAATAATATGACGCCGTTTAAAGTGACATGTCAAGATGACCCATCAATATTAAGTTGTGATGGACGGTCGCCATGTGGATCCCCCAATAATATGAGCCGATCCCATGGGAGTTCCACCCAACTTACAACATTTGTCGATCCAATGTACAGCTTTCCGACGGACGGGCCCCCCCAATAATATGAGCCGGACCGTATCCGCGGGTAGCATCACATACATTGACCGTTGATGGAAGGTAGGAACATTTAAACAATATTTAAATTTCCTTTATTTATCTTGATATAAATTTTAAATCATATTTAAAATGAGGGATTTTATTTATAAAAATATTTGTCTCATCATATTTAATTTATTGCATGCATTGCCGGATTCACGCAATTTATGTCTAAACATGCATACAATCATAATATCACATATTATATAGGATGATCGATTCCATTTCTAATTGACCCGTGGTTGCCAATCACGGGTCTTAGTCCAATCCTAGGTAATATGCAGTATGCAAATGCAATCCTATTACATATGCTTCCAATTTACATTTCTTCAGTCTTCATTGTCTGCTGGGCCCACCATCTTCAAATCTTGATCTCCCACTAAATCTAATGTATTTACAATAAATAACAATGACAAGTAGGGGATACATTTTTAGGGGGTGGGAACGGGCTATAAACCAAGCCCACTTTTATTACATATGACATTCATATCGGGCCATAAACCAGGCCCATTAATAAAACCAACAACAATAAAGACAAAATGTAAATTCCTAACATACACCTACAAAATTGGTCATGGCAATCGATCATCCTTATCCAATAACATTTAATTCAAAATTAATTTATTGGATAACATGCTGTGGCAATTCAAATTTAAACAAGATAAAATCATATTTTATATATAAAATCACATTTCACATATAAAATCATATTTTATCTCCATATCAAATAAAATCATATTTTATCTATAAAATCCAATTTTACAAATAAAATCATATTTTACTCAATATATCATAAGATCATATCTTATCATCAATTGTACCAAAATAATTGATTTCAAAATTCAATTTACGGATAAAATATTAAAATTTTCCAAAAATTCAAATTTATCCAAAATCAATTTTAAAATTTACGGACTCGAACAATTCGATCCGAAATCTCGTGAACCAATCAAAAACAATTTTTGACCGGACCAAAAATAAAATTTTAAATATTAAAATTAATAAAAATATAATTTTTCCCGCGGGCCGCCCGGGACACTCCCGGGCCGGCCCGCACCCGGGGCGCGGGCAGCCCGGCTGCCCCCTTAGGGCAGCGCCTGGCGCCGCCCCTGGGCGGCGCCGAGCGCCGCCCCTGGGCAGCGCCGAGCGCTGCCCTGCGCAGCGCCCAGCGCTGCGCTGGGCGGCGACGGTCGCCGCCTTGGGCGGCGCCGTGCGCCCCCTTTGGGCGGCGCCGTGCGCCGCCCGGGGCAGCAACAATTGCTGCCCCACCGGGCAGCGATCCAATCGCTGCCCGGGTTTTGCCCCGGAAAAATTTTTTTTATTTAAAAATATTTATTTTGTTTCAAAAACCGAGACTCAAAAATTTTGTACAATTGATTAATTCAATCGATTGATCTGAGCAACCTGGCTCTGATACCACTGTTGGAAAACTGGCGAGTTCCCAGACCAATTACGATTGATACCCGGTGCAGCGGAAGTTTAAAAATTTTCTCATGGAACGATTCCATGGTGTGGGTATCAACCATACAACGATTGAATTATTTGTGTGTGTAAAATTTAAATAACAATTAAATAAATTTTACCTCAAATCTCGCAACGAGATTAATGGACACCAACAGAACAATTCTGCTCTTGTTGTCTCTCCCTGGAACCGATGAACGCCTTCAATCAGGTCCACGAACAGAGGTTTAATCCCTCTGATAGATTGCACTAGAAAATCTATCAGAAGTTTTCTGCGAAGAGAATACACGAATTTGATTCGTTATTCCTTACTGCGATTCAAAATCACAGACCGGAATTTTCTCGGGCAGAGGAAGGGAGGGGCGGCCGAAAACGTTTTGAGAGGGGCTAGGGTTTCGAAAATCCTGTCTCAAAATTATGACCTATTGTGTCTAATTTCTGTACTGAAATAACTTATTTATAATGCAGGCCACTAACACCTTAGGGCCCATTAGTCATAAGCTGGGGCCCGACAAGCAAAGCCCGCTCGTTCAGAAATTAATATAAAATTCATCGTGACTCCGATTGATGAAACGATTTCACCAATGTGCACAGAAACCATTTCTGCACGTTTTAAAGTCAAAATAAATTTTCCTGAATCCGAATTCAGTGGTTTCCAAAAATGTCCATCCCTATGTCATTTTAGGAAATCCTACTCCCTTACTCTTATTTAAGAAGTCCAACTCCTTAGTTCATTAAATTTAACTCTTTAAATTTAACTATCTCAACGGGGATTAAAACTCCATTACACTGTGTGACCCTCAATGGTTCAGGGATACAGCTAGCCGTGGGCTCACAACTCCTTGTGACTCGGAACAACACTTTCCGACTTGCCCAACGAATCATGGTAAAGCGCCTAGCAACATCGCCCCATGATTCCCTAGGTATCACTGATAGTGCCTACAAGAACCAGTAGATTTTGGTTAACGTACAGTACGGTCCCTTCATCCATATATCCCGATCGAATCAACAACCATTGGTATATCGAGAGTTGCTCAAGATTCGATAACTATGCAATACATCTTGAAGATCAAATTAGTGACATCGCATGTGCTACTAAGAAACCATTTCTTAAATCACATCAAGTACTCTGGCCAGAGATTTGTCACACTAATATCTCCTCAGATCGCATAGGATATCCACACTCGCAAGTATGTGGTGAATCCTTGACAACAATGCATTGACTCCTATATGTGTCGTAACTGTACCCAATCTCGACACCTGATGACCCCCTCAGAGTCGGTAAACGAGTCAAAGCACAGTACTAGCATATAGAGTCTCCATGATGTTTCAAGTCGTAAGGACTAATGGTGTACAACCAAAACCGCGGACTTTATCCACTCGATAAGTGATAACCACTTGGAAAGTCCGGATAGGGTAGTTCGACTATTCATCCTATGAATATCCATTTGCATGCTTCGAACATCTCCATGTTCCCTACCAATGAAACGTGGTACTCCGCATCGCAAATGCTAGTCTCAAACTCGAGCGATCCTTATCCTTATTATCGGACGGCTCAATCGACTAGGAACGGTTTTAGAATATACAGTGACTATAAGATGTATTTCATGATAGACATCTCCATGTTCTACCACATCTTACATACACTATAGTATATTCAAGGTCTTTATCAAAACAACAATAGTATATCACAATATAACAATATGAAGTAATATAAAGTCATTGCCATAAAAGTGTAAATAATATTAAACAAAAGATTGTTTATACAAAGAGTCAACAAAGCCCATAGCCACACAGTTGGCTCACTGGGCACCCACTCTTACACTTCCCTTGAGTTTAATGTGGTCGGTGTGTCAGAGGACGTGGCAAAGTGAGCATCTTCAAGTGCAGCAGAAGTGTCTTGTTCCTTGACAAAAGAGTTCACAACGTCTTCAACTGCGGAGAAATCTCGAACAGACATGAGTGAAGATTTTTGCAAAGCAGAAGTATCAACCACTGGATTCTGCTTCGGGATACTGGATGCAACATCATTTGGAGGAGAAATCTTCCAAGCTTCTAGTGTCGGGGGCACAACATGTGGCAAGGTTGAGTGAGAAGGAGCAGTAGTAGTAAAATCAGCTTCGAGTTTCAAAACCTCAAGATCCAAGGTTTGAAAAATAGTGTTCAGATGGTGAATAACTACATCATCAAGAAGTCCAGTAGGACCTCTTGGATCATAGTTTTTTCGAAAAACAGTTACAGCTTGAAAGAGTGGGTGCCCGGTGAGCCAACTTGTGGCTAAGGGCTTTGATGACTCTTTGTATAAACAATCTTTTGTTTAATATAATTTACACTTTTATTAATGGCAATGACTTTATCTTTCTTCATATTGTTATATTGTGATATACTATTGTTGTTTTGATAAAGACCTTGAATATACTATAGTATATGTAAGATGTGGTAGAACATGGGGATGTCTATCATGAAACACATCTTATAGTCACTGTATATTCTAAACTGTTCCTAGTCGATTGAGCCGTCCGATAATAAGGATAAGGATCGCTCGAGTTTGAGATTAGCATTTTCGATGCAGAGTACCACGTTTCATTGGTAAGGAACATAGAGATGTTCGAAGCATGCAAACGGATATTAATATGATGAGTGATCGAACTACCCTATCCGGACTTTCCAAGTGGTTATCACTTATCGAGTGGATAAAGTCCGCGGTTTTGGTTGTACACCATTAGTCCTTATTACTTGAAACATCATTGAGACTCTATATGCTAGTACTGTGCTTTGACTCGTTTACCGACTCTATTGGGGTCATCAGGTGTCGGGATTGGGTACAGTTACAACACATATAGGAGTCGATGCTTTGTTGTCAAGGATTCACCACATACTTGCGAGTGTGGATATCCTATGCGATCTGAGGAGATATTAGTGTGACGAATCTCTTGCCAGAGTACATGATGTGTTTTAAGAAATGGTTTCTTAGTAGCACATGCGATGTCACTATTTGATCTTCAAGATGTATTGCATAGTTATCGAATCTCGAACGACTCTCGATTTACCAATGGTTGTTGATTCGATCGGGATATATGGATGAAGGGACCGTACTGTACGCTAACCAAAATCTATTGGTTCTTGCAGGCACTATCAGTGATACCTAGGGAATCATGGGGCGATGTTGCTAGACGCTCTTACCATGATTCGATGGGCAAGTCGGAAATTGTTGTTCCGAGTCACAAGGAGTTGTGAGCCCACGGCTAACTGTATCCCTGAACCATTGAGGGTCACACAGAGTAATTGATTTTTAATCCCCGTTGAGATAGTTAAATTTAAAGAGTTAAATTTAATGAACAAAGAAGTTGGACTTCTTGATTAAGAATAGAGGAGTAAGATTTCCTAAAATGACATAGGGATGGGCATTTTTGGAAATCACTGAATTCGGATTCAGAAAAATTTATCTTGACTTTAAAAGGTGCAGAAATGGTTTCTGTGCACATTGGTGAAATCGGTTTATCAATCGGAGTCATGATGAATTTTATATTAATTTCTGAACATGCGGGCTTTGCTTGTCGGGCTTGAACTTATGACTAATGGGCCCTAAGCTGTTAGCGGCCTACATTATAAATAAGTTATTGCAGTACAGAAATTACATACAACAGGTCACAAAATTTTCGAAAAACCCTAGTATTTTTCCTCTGAAGTGGCCGCCCCCTTTTCCCCTCTGCTCGGTAAAATCCAGTCTGTGAATTTTGAATTACAGTCTGGTTTAACGGATCAAATTCGTTAATTCTCTTCGTAGAAACTTCTGATAGATTTTCTAGTGCAATCTATCAGAGGGATTAATTATCCGTTCGTGGACCTGATTGAAGAACAGTTCGTCCATCAGTTCCAGGGATATACAACAAGAGCAGAGCAATCTGTTGGTGTCCAAAATCTCGATTCGAGATTGAAGGTAAAGATTTATAATTGTTATTTAATTTTTACACACACAATTTAATCGTAAAAGTTTTGATACCCATTATGGAATCGTTCCATATAAAATTTTTAAACTTCCGCTGCACCGGGTATCAATTCTGATTGATCTGATCGCCGGGTTCTCTAACAGTGGTATCAGAGCCAGGTTGCTCAGATCAAGCGATTAAATTAATCGATTGTACAAAAATTTTTAAGCCTCGGTTTTTGAAACAAAATAAATATTTTGAAAAAAAAAAAAAAATTCGGGCAAAACCTGGGCAGCAATTGGATCGCTGCCCGGGGGGGCAGCGCACGGCGCTGCCCTAGGGGCTGCCGGGCTGCCCGGCCCAAGCCCTTTGGGGCGCGGGCAGCCCGGGAACGTCCCGGGCGGCCCGCGAGAAATTAATTTTTAATTTTAAAATTAAATTTTAATATGTTAAAATTCTATTTTTGGTCCGATCGAAAATTGTTTTTGATTGGTCCACGAGGCATCAGATCGAATTGTTCGAGTCCGAAAATTTTAAAATTGATTTTTGGATAAATTTGAATTTTTGGAAAATTTAAATATTTTATCCGTTAAATCAGATTTTATGAAATTAATTATTTTTGGTACAATTGATGATAAGATATGATCTTATGGATATATTGAATAAAATATGATTTTATGTATAAAATTGGATTTTATAGATAAAATATGATTTTATTTGATAAAAAGATAAAATATGATTTTGTATGTAAAATAAGATTTTATATATGAAATATGATTTTATCCTTTTAAATTTAAATTGTCATTGCATGCCTCTTCTGACTTGTTCCTACCCCACCTGTTGCCAAGTACACATAAAAAACAAAGCAACAGCCGGATAACCGGTGAGAACGACATTCCCAGTAAAAGCAACATAACAAGTAATACAAGTAACAAACATGCTTTCAATACAATAACGAAATCAATAACATCGTAATGAAATGCATGTCTTTAAACAGGGATATCAAATCTGATAACGAGGGATTGCTGTTGTGCCTTTGGGATCCCGAGGATAAGATCACGTAACAACTCACCGACTCTCCCAATCGAGGTGGTGCCACGTATCTCACTCCTCTAGACTTTGAGCAACTATAATGAGTATGCTAGCACCAGACGAAACGACTACGACCTGGGCCACTCAATCATAGTTCCCAAACGTCTAAACAAAAAGGGCGGTTCTGCCCGCTGAAACAAGATTGGCTCAAGATGAATGCATAACAGAAACATAAAACATAATCCTTTTAACAAAACCAATACAATCAAACAATACACAAGTTCCTCATGCTAGAACAAGTGTAGATGCAAGTATAAGATTTCAAAGGGAAAACTCGAGAACCACAGTCCCGAGTATGCTATCCCGCTACGATGACTGCTTTTACCTTTCAATGCAGTAGCTCCAACTCTGGATAAGCTACAAAAGAGATTGTATAAACAACTACACAATCTAACAACAACAAGGCAACGGTTCAAGGAAAACTCTTTATACCGTTCTTCATCCAATTCTCTGAAACGATCAAACAGCTGCTAACTCTGGGCTTGACAACTCCAAATGAATCTGTTCAGATACAAGAGATGATTGATCAATAACCACGATCAACTTACAAGCCAAGTTCAAACTCAAAAACGGTTCAAAATCTCCAAAAACTCAAACCGACGGCATAACGGCTATAACTGAACAAACCGGCAACGCAGACAGCAGTTCAATACTGATAACAACTCAATTCAATGCTAATACAACAACAACAAGACAAACCCAACAAATCTCAAAACCATGATTTTCGAAAATGGCTTCCAAAAATCATAACAAATCCGAACGTCGCTCTATTTCAAAACTGACAGATAATAAACGATCAGAACTCTGTAGAGAACAACATACTCGAATCTAAATCGATTCTAACAACATCCAAAAACTAGAATGTATCTGATCGTTGAAAAACTTACGGTATAACGGAGCTCTCGCTGCAGTGATCGCTAAACTGCCTTCAGAAATAATTTCTAACGGCCGGATCGAGCTCGGACTGAAATCCAAAAGCTTGAAAAGAAGATGGGGCGTTTCAATGGAGGAGGAGCCGGCTAAGGAAGGAGAAGGATGAATGAGAAAGTCAAAAGTTGAGTAGATAATATAACAAATCCATTATTTGCGTTTTAGTCCCTGAAATTTCCAAAATTTGCAAAAAGGGCCCTGATCAAAATCAAGTCGGCTCAAGAACTCTGCAATCTCCGATTAACTCAAATAAACTCATTTAAGATAAAAACGGGGCGTCACACCGGATGTAGCCTTTGCTCTAAGTGTCACGAGCAGATATCAGGCCAACCCCGGTCAAATGCATTGGAAAGCCGTGAAGGATATTCTTAAGTACTTGAGAAGGACTAAGAATATATTCATGGTTTATGGAGGAAGAGAATTGAAATTGGAAGGCTATACCGACTCTATCTTCCAAAGCGACGTGGATGACTCGAAGTCAACCTCTGGATTTGTATTCATGCTCAATGGCGGTGCTGTCTCTTGAAAGAGTTCCAAGCAGGACACCACAGCGGATTCCACCACTGAGGCAGAATACATTGCAGCATCAGCTGCTGCTAAAGAGGCCGTTTGGATGAGGAATTTCGTCCAAGAGTTGGGCGTAATTTCTGAAGCTGTTGGTCCAATTCCGGTGTACTGCGACAACACTGGTGCCGTTGCTCAGGCAAAGGAACCAAGGTTTCATCAAAGATCCAAACACGTATTGAGGAAATACCACATCATCCGGGAGATTGTGGAAAGAGGAGACATCACTGTCGAGAGAGTGGCCTCTACAGACAATATTGCTGATCCACTTACTAAGCCCTTGCCAGGACCATTGTTTGACAAAAATCGCGAAGCAATGGGATTACGTAGTATGACTAGTTGGCTTTAGGGCAAGTGGGAGTTTGAAAGAGTGGGTGCCCGGTTACCCAACTTGTGGCTAATGGCTTTTATGACTCTATGTATAAACAATCTTTGTTTAATATAATTTACATTCATTAATGGCATTTTCTTTGTCTTTCTTCATATTGATATATTGTGATATACTATTGTTGTTTTGATAAAGACCTTGAATATACTATAGTGTAAGTAAGATGAGATAGTGAATAAAGAGAGATCACTATTATGAAACACATCTTATAGTCACTGTATATTCTAAACAGTTCCTAGTCAATTCAGCCGTCCGCTAATAAGGATAAGGATCGCTCGAGATTGAGACTAGCATTTGTGATGCCAAGTACCATGTTTCATTGGTAATGGACATGGAGATGTTCAAATCATGCAAATGGATATTCATATGATGAATGATCGAACTACCCTATTCGGACTTTCCAAGTGGTTATTATTATTTGAGTGGATAAGTTCGCGATTTTGGTTGTACACCATTAGTCCTTACTACTTGAAACATCATTGAGACTCTATATGCTAGTACTGTACTTTGACTCGTTTACCGACTCTATTGGGGTCATCAGGTAACGGGATTGGGTACAGTTACGACACATATAGGAGTCGATGCTTTGTTATCAAGGATTCACCACATACTTGCGAGTGTGGATATCCTATGCGATCTGAGGAGATATTAGTGTGACAAATCTCTGGCCAGAGTACATGATGTGCTTTAAGAAATGGTTTCCTAGTAGCTCATGCGATGTCACTATTTGATCTTCAAGATGCATTGCATAGTTATCGAATCTCGAACGACTCTCGATGTACCAATGATTGTTGATTCAATCGGGATATATGGATGAAGGGACCGTACTGTACGCTAACCAAAACCTACTGGTTCTTGCAGGCACTATCAGTGATACCTAGGAAATCATGGGGTGATGTTGCTAGACGCTCTTACCATGATTCATTGGGCAAGTCGGAAATCGTTGTTCCAAGTCACAAGGAGTTGTGAGCCCACGGCTAGTTGTATCCCTGAACCATTGAGGGTCACACAAGTAATGGATTACTAAACCCCGTTGAGATAGTTAAATTTAAAGAGTTAAATTTAACGAAAGAGAAGTTGGACTTCTTAACTAAAGGGAGTGGAATTTCCTAAAATGACATAGGGATGGGCATTTTTGGAAATCACTGAATTCGGATTCAGAAAAATTATCTTGACTTTAAAAGGTGCAGAAATGGTTTCTGTGCACATTGGTGAAATCGGTTTATCAATCGGAGTCATGATGAATTTTATATTAATTTCTATAATAACGGGCTTGGCTTGTTGGGCTTAAGTTATGGATTGTGGGCCCTAAGGAGTTAGTGTCCTAATACAATTATAACTTAATCCAGTCTAGAAATTATATATAAATACATGTGTAGGGTTCGAAAATAATCACTTTTTCCTCTTGCAATTTTTGAATTACACACAAATATTTTCAAGGGGATTTTTCGAAAATCCTCTACTCCCTTTTGAGAAAATTCGATCTGTGATTTTTCTGAAAAATCACTTTCTGAATTAACAGATCAAATCTGTTTATTCTCTACGATAAACATCTGATTGATTTCTAGTGCAATCAATCAGAGGGTTTCTGTTTTCTATTCGTGGACCTAATTCCGGAGATTGATCGAGCAAGTCATCGGTTCCCGGGATTTACAAGAAGAGCAAATTAAATTCTGTTGGAGTCCATAATCAAGCCTTAGCTTGAAGAGGTAAAAATATTTAATTGTGAATTTATATTTTTACTTGCAAGATTTTAATCGTTAGGATTTGATACCCACGATATGGAATCGTTCCATATCGAAAAATAAAATTTTTAAAACTTCCGCTGCTCCGGGTATCACATCCGTGTGATC
Organism: Henckelia pumila; assembly: GCF_033568475.1. NCBI lineage: Eukaryota > Viridiplantae > Streptophyta > Magnoliopsida > Lamiales > Gesneriaceae > Henckelia > Henckelia pumila. The sequence continues at coordinate 199,379,163 of NC_133121.1, forward strand.
AGAGAACGCGTGTTCCAAAAATTAAGCCATATAACAAAACTCAATCAACAACAAAATAAAAGTTCCACATGCTAGAACAAGTATTGATGCAAGTATGTGATTTTAAGGGAAAACTCAAGAACCAACTGTCCCGAGTATGCTATCCCGCTAATAATGACTGCTTGTACCTTTCAATGCAATAGCTCCAACTCTGGATAAGCTACAATAAAAGGTTATATCAGAAACTATACAACCTAACAACTACAACGGCTCAAGGTAATCTCTTTACCGTTCTTCGTCCAACTCTTCGACGATCTAATGCTGCTAACACAGGGCTCGACAAACTCTAAACAAATCTGTATGGAGACAAAATATGATCAACAACGACGATCAAACTCAATAGCCAAAGTTCAACAACTCGAAACGGTTCGAAATCCCGAAACTCAACCCTGCGGCATAACGGCTATAAACTGAACAAACCGAAAATGCAGACAGCAGTATAACAACGATGCTATCTCATAACAATGCTAATACAACAAAAATACTGCAAACCCAACAAATCTCAAACTCCAAATTTTCGAATAAACTTCAAAAAATCATAACAATTCCGAACGACGCTCTAATCCAAAACTGACCGAGAATAAACGATCAGAACTCTGTCAAGAACAACATACTCGAAACTCAAATGATTCTAACAACATCCGAAAAATAGAAGGTATCTGATCGGAGAAATACTTACGATATAACGGAGCTCTCGCTGCAGTGATCGCTAAACTGCCTTCAGAAATAAATTCCAACGGACGGATCGAGCTCGGACTGAAATCCCATAGCTTGAACTCAAAAGGGGCGGCTAACAATGGTGAAGGAACGAGATGGAGGAGGTGATGAAGTAATGAGAATAGTCAACCCAAGCTAGATAATATATTAAAATCCATTTTTGCGTTTTAGTCCCTGAAAAATCCGAAATTTGAAAAATAGACCCTGATCAAAAACAAGTCGGCTCTTGAACTCTGAAATCTACGATTAACTCAATTAAACTCAATTAAGATAAAATCGGGGCGTTACAATAAGTAATGCAAGACATTTCCCCTGAGATCGTGCATTTTAATATAATTCAATGATTCCTAACATATTGCGGAAATTCGAAAACTTAGCCTCTGGTAAAGGTTTAGTAAAAATGTCAGCAGCTTGTTGATCAGTGGACACGTATTCCAGACGAATATCCTTCTTCATCACATGATCTCGGATAAAATGATTTCTGATATCTATGTGCATGGTTTTGGAATGCAGTACTGGATTGTACGTGATGGAAATAGCACTTGTGTTATCACAGAAGATTGGTGATTCAGTAGCAGTAATTCCATAGTCTCGTAATTATTGCTGGATCCATAGAATTTGAGAGCAACAACTTCCAGCTGCAAGATATTCAGCTTCTATAGTAGATGAAGCAATGGAAGTCTACTTTTTACTAAACCAGCAGAATAATTCTATCACCTAGAAATTGACATGAGCCACTGGTGCTCTTTCGATCCAGTTTGCATCCTGCATAATCTACATCAGAATATTTTACAAGATTAAATGTTGTGTCCTTAGAATACCATAGACCAACATTATGTGTCCCTTTTAAATATTTCAAAATTTTTTTAACTGCAACATAATGAGTTTTCTTAGGATCAGATTGAAAACGAACACAAATGCAAACTACAAACATTATTTCACGTCTACTGGTTGTAAGATAAAATAAAGAACCAATTAACCCTCGATACATGGTGACATATATTAAAATTCCCCCTTCATCTTTGTCAAGTTTGGTTGAGGAACTCATTGGATCAGTAGCAGCAGTGCATGATTCCATTCCAAAATTTTTCAGTAAATCCTTTGAATACTTCATTTGATTTATGAATATCCCTGTATCGATTTGCTTGAACTGTAGTCCTAGGAAGAATTTTAGTTCTCCCATCATACTCATCTCAAATTGGTGTTGCATAAGGTTTGAAAACTTCTTGCAGAGCTTGGGGTTAGTTGACCCAAAAATAATATCATCAACATATATTTGAATGAGAAGTGTGTGCTGATTTTTGACAAAAGTGAACAGTGTCTTATCTATTGTTCCAATGATGAAATCATGCTTAAGCAAAAATTGAGATAAAGTAACATACCATGCCCTAGATGCTTGTTTGAGCCCATACAGAGCTTTGTATAATTTGTAAACGTGATTGGTAGAGAATGACTCACAAAATCTAGGGGTTGCTCAACATAGACTTCTTCGTTCAGTAATCCGTCCAGAAAAGAACTCTTTACATCCATCTGAAAAAACCTTAAAGTTCTTGAAGGCTAAAAGGCTAAAAATATCCTGATAGCTTCAAGTCTGGCTACTGGTGCGAAGATCTCATCGTAGTCTATGTCTTCTTCTTGTCTGAAGTCTTGAGCCACAAGTAGCTTTATTTCTCATAACAGTGCCTTCCTCATTCATCTTGTTTCTGAATTTCCATCTGGTTCCGATTAATGCTTGATGAGTTGGGCGAGGTACCAGATTACATACTCTGTTTCTCTCAAACTGATTGAGCTCTCTTGCATAGATTCAATCCAATGATGGTCCAGTAGAGCTTCATCAATCTTTTTGGGTTTTATCGAATTGACAAAGGCAGCATGAATATATTCAATAATCATTTTCCTTCTGGTTCTCGATCATTTGTGGTGCAGCATCGGTGATAGCAATAGCAGTATTGGGCTTCATGATTTTGATCCCTCCGTGAAAACGAACAACATATCATCATCTTGTGCAGCAAGATGAGCTTGCATTCTGATTTTCCAATCATCAAATTCTTCTCGAGAGAAGAAAGGAATTTTACTGAAGGACGCCATGATTCAGCAGTATGAGCCTCTCAGAGACGAGATAAACCTGCTCTGATACCACTTGTTAGGATCGGTGAGGAGTGTTTAGAGGGAGGAGTGAATGAACACTCCTAAATTTTCTTCTGGCCTGGAACTGGTGTTAGAAGCAATGCAGGTGAATCTCGTTCTCAAAAGCAAGCAGTAGTCTACTGAAGTAGTGCGGAAACACGTATTTATTGAAGCTCAAAAGTAAGTAGAATAAAGAACAACATATTTGTTTCTGAAAGTTCGAAGGATAAGACCTTTAACGTCTCTCCTTCTTCTGTTTTCAGAAGGTATCACTAAAATATTTGATACGCACACACACACGTTGGTACAAACCCACTTCAGTAGGACTTATCTACTGCCTAATGAAACTCCTAGTACTCACAAACGCTTTACAACTCAACACACTTTTGAAAGAAGATTCTTCTGAAATAAGCCTCCTCTTTAAAAAGATTACAATGTTTATACTCTTATAAGAATTTTACAAAGGATCAAGGGCACAAATGTGCTATGAAGATCTGATATATCACTTTGGGTGTGCAAGAGTATTCTTTTGAGTATGTACGCAGAGAACTTGTAACTGATTAAGATTTGATACGAGTAATTTTCTCTATCTTCCCTCGAAGGAGCCAATGAGCTATTTATAGCTACTAATGCAACGTTAATAAACGGCTCTATTAATTCTTTCATTTATTGTACCTGTAACAAGGAATTTATTTTTCTTAGTGCGTCACATATTTCATACTCAAAAAATAATGTGCAATAAATGTGTCATAAATGCTATAGTACAAGGCATTAAACGAGGTGTACTATGATAAGAGAACGTCTGATAAAGTGGCTACTGAAATAGTTCCCTTAGTTTGCTCGATTTTAGCCTTATGATATCATCTATTGTTTTCGATTAGTTTGCCATTACTAAGTCTACTGGTTCCTGATTATGCTAGTTTTTTGGACTTAGCCTACTGGTTACTGATTTTTGTCTGTTTTTTATTACTACTGAATATATGTATACTGATTTTTCTTCTTCTACTGATTTTATCTCTCACTACTGGTTGTCATCACCGAAACTAAATTACTTAACAAATACTAACCGATCGCATATGAAAATTTGGTTTAAATTTTTTTAAAAAAAAATCGCAAAACCGCACCTTGATCACTTTTACAAAAATGTCACTCACTTTATAAAATTGATATATCTATTGCATTTTTGTAAATATTTGTTTAGGAAAACACAATATTTTTTGGTATTTTTTTTAAATTTTACAATTTATCTTTATTTTTTGTTTTCATTAAAAAAACGAATTGTACGAGCACACAACGCGTGCAGCGGAATACTAGTTATATATTAATCTAAACAATCACTTAGGCGGATTTTGAGCCGCCTAAGCGGTCGATTAATGAAATATCATCCCGAGACATCAATTGTCTAAAAATCAAGATGAATTGCAACCTCCTACCTCCCAGCCGATCCTAGACAACGCTTTTAGAACAGTGATTATGTTACACAATCGCATCTATCTCGAAAGCTAATAAAAATCATGTCTTACTCTAAGCATAATGGAACTTTCGAAACAAGACAAATAAATTAAATCGACAGACAAATAAATTAAATAAAAATAATAGAAGATGTGTTAGTTCCAACTATTAGTCGCATGATCTTTCTATTTATGGCGTCCCAAATTTGAAGTAGAAACTTTTCCTATCAAATCGAGGAAATTATGCTACGCTCGACTCGATTATATAGATCTCATTTTCTTTCTTGTTTGTCCCAAGTATATATACTTATCCTATATTTAGCAGTGTTTTAAAAGGCGGCGCCTAAGCGATAGGCTGTTGCCCACCGCTTCGCTTTCTTGCTAGGCTATGTCTCTAGGCGTCGCTGGCCTAATCTCCCGCCTAGGCTTGGGCGCCGCCTAGGCTGAAAGAAATATGTTTAGGCGGTACTATTTTTCATTAAAAATTTAAAAATTAAAAACTAAAACAGAAAGACGCGACGCAAGAAACAAACACAAAAAAAACGAAGAAGCGCAAAAAAGAAAGTCAAACAAAAGATTAAATCTCATATTAAATATGAAGACTTGATATCTATTAATATATATGTTATTATTATTATTATTATTATTTTATAAGAGTTTCGTATAAAAACTAAAATTCATACGACATAAAAATTATATTTTATAGTAAAACTAATGAATATCTCATGGAATTCATTATTTAGGTTTTAAAAATAAAAACCGCATGGACGGCTAGACAGTGGGTCGTTGCCCGCCTACCGCCTAACGCTTTTTAAAACATTAATATTTAGTAACATTTTTTATACTCGTCTACTAATATAATATATCTCTATTAGCAAATCTTGAAAACTATGTAACTATTTTTTGAATACATTAAATAAAAATAAAATAAAAGTTTGTATATAATTTACTTTTTTTAATGATTTTTCTTAATCTGATTCGTAAAAAAAACCAAGACGATATATAATATGGTGCCACTGCCATCCTATACATCAACTTACCAAAAATTCCAGTTATTCAAGGTCGAAACTCAATAATTGACCACTCGCAAGGGCATGTACGATGGGGATAAATAGAGTTCATGCTCTCTCAAAGCTTGTATTAAATTTAAAGCAATTTTCAAGTGTTGCTAATATCCCACTCTTGACGTATCCAATCGATACTACCACAAAGATAGCTTGAAATTTCCAGCATAAATCCCCGAATGAGAAGAAAAGTTGTGGTACTAAAAAGATATAAGTTTAGACAATGATCAAGCATGAAAGAGAAGCTTATCTAATATCTCTCTCTCTGCGTATGTGTGTGTGTATATATATATACAAAAAAAAAATTTATCCCCAAGAAATAAAAAGTAAAAAGTAATCAACAAGCGTCTCTTCAGACCACATTCTGATCAATTCATTTATGTATTTATAAATTGAATCAAATTCATACAAATCAACAATCAATCACCAAACATTTGGGCAAAATTTCGCCCTGTATCTATCTGGCTATGTTCTGTCTGATACAGTAGAATATCAACAAATGATTCATATAATAAACTAAAATGAAATGTCATAGATTGTGTATCGTCATCATATAATAACTGAATCTCGAATATTACACATATATTGTAATTTTAACGCTTTACACTTGAACTCTTATAACACACGTTTCTTCACCACAGAACAGGGAATTGTACAACTGTTACCTGCTCGAGATTTTTCCAGTTTATCTTCCAGGCGTTCCACATTCACTAAAATCAAGCATTCGTCTCTCCGTCTGTTAAGGAATTTTCGAAGAAAAATATTTACTCAACAATTTGGAGAAGAGACAGTAGTTTACGAACAAAAAATAGATCTTTTTTTCTTTTTGATGGAAAATATGATGTAGAACTACTCACCACATTGGGAAGTAACGCACAAACATCACAGAACGAAACAATTTCATACACGAGCACGAGATAATTGATAATGGCTAACTTATATTGAGTGGTTGGCTTTAAAAGTAAGTAACTTGGTATACAGTGCAATATAATTTTTAACCAAACAGATGATATGAACGAGAAAAGGTACACTTATAAATCCACTCTCAAATCCTTTCCTATCACAATATATGTTTCTGTAACTGAGTGCTGCTATAACTATCATAATCATTAAGTCATATTATAAAGCCAGGGATCACATGTTTCTAGGCTCTAGACATATGGTGAATTAAGTGGCATTGCCAGACCCTCATACATATATTGGAAAAAGGCTTAATATTCTTGGGCTTAAAGTTTAAGATTTTACCGACAAGTAACATTTCCCAAGTAAAAACCCTTGTGACGCTCACTGGGTAACTTAGAAGGGAAAACAAGATTAACATCTATAATTTTGCAGGGGAACTATCGGGTGAGTCCCCCCCTTGCTCCGCCCTTTGACCTACATAAACATAACATGATGGCTTGAACATTTCCTGCGGAAAAACTCTAGTAAATCTCACTCAGTGGGTATAATATTTAACTTCCAAGGGAAAAATAAATTTTAATATCTATTTAATGCAAATTAATTGAGTCCAGTCCCATCCCCCGTTCTTTGACCAGGCAAAATACATGATGGCATACTGCCGACTGATAATACGAAGACAAAATTGAATTACAAAACAACAAGACAAAAAGGCAGTTTCTCAAAACAGTCGTTAGCAAGTGTACCAGAAAAGTTGAAGCTGAAACGGAATGATGCTCTGCCTGACAGTTTAGATTTTGGTTGTTCTCCTTCTCTGCGCATTTTGCTTTCAATATTGTTTCTGGAGTTTCGTTTCCCAAAACCTCCTGAGCATCAGCGAATGCACCAGCTGTATGCTCTCCTAATTGCTTCATTAATTCAATGGCATCATAACTTCTGTCACCTGGGCTTAAAAAGTATCCGATGTCCTACAAAACTTCCAAATATGATAGCTGAAATAATTTCAAAAAATTAAAATTAAAGATTTGCAGAAAGGATATCTTCTAACCTCAATTGTTATATCTGTATCAACTCTGGGCCCTGGTACAAAACTGCTGATAAACCAAGGGGATTTCCATGCCGAAGGAGATTCTATACTCCTCTTGAATGGGGTGTCTACATATCTAAAGGAAGTAAAAACACTCTATGACACCACAGCCAATACAAAAACAAATGGTGCACAGTGAAGTAACAAGCAAAAAGTAGAACAGAATAAAACAGGAAATGGAACTCGTCTTACAGGTTATTGTTTTCAACTACATCTTTGCCAGAACTTTCAACTTTCTTCTCTGAAGGACTCGTGGATTGGAGAGCCGTAGTTATGACCACAGTAGTCCCATCATTTTTCGCAAGCAGCCGAGGAGAACAAACAACAGACAAATATGGAGTTTCAGATGAAGATACAATAGCCCCATGTTTTGGTACAGCATCTAGTCTTCTAGGTTGCTGATTTCCTAGAGATCTAGCACTTGGACCAATTGATCTGACACTCTTACAGCCGGAGTGGTCAGGAGTAAAGAGGTGCATGTCATTCATATTATGTTCCACAAGGATTCCAGAGAACTCTCTTTTCTGTCAAAATGGAAAGTGATCATGATTAAGTCAACTTTAAAATCAAACTTTTAGAAACTTTACAGAAGTAAAACACCTTGGAACCCACAAAAACCCATGCACTCATGACAAATTATACATGACAGTATCAAATCAAGAGCTCAAATTATCTAAAAATTCAGCAACTAATTGGATTTGCAAGATTGAGATTTAGAGGGGGGGTAAGGGATTGAGGCACTAACCGATTCCACCTTTTCATTGACTACAGCCTTCATTTTGACATCTGTGATAGAAGTCTGTTCAGTTGCCTTTTTAACATCAATGATATGTAATTCTTTCTGCTGCATTTTGCTATCTGAAGTGAAATTCCTTTCATTTATTTCCTTTTTCACCTTTTCGCAAGCTGGAGCCACGTTTTCTTTTCCTACATTTGATGTTTCGAAGTTTTTGTTGTTCGAAGATATTTTTGGCAATGGTCGCCTATGGTTTACACACGAGTCAAACATAACCTCTAACCGGGAAAAATCATTAGTCAGGTTGGAGAACGACTCCTGGTTTGAATCACCTCCAAGCTTCTTTTCACCTCTCTGCTCAGACAAAGGAGAAACCAAATCGCGGTGTCTTTTTTTCAGGATTGACGGTGTTGTGGTAAAAGATTTGGCCGCACTTTTCAGAACAGCATGTGGACTATCATCCCTTGTTGGGGAATCCCATAGTTTGAATGGAGTCATAGAAGATATCATTAGTTGGCGAATGCCGAGTGGACTGTACTCTTGATGCATGTCACTTCCAGACTGTATAAGATCACAACTAAAGAAAGGTATATCTAGGCTTGGAAAACGCGGAGGTTCATAAAATAATGCTCCAGAGTCCTTATTTTCATTGGTTTCAGCAGGATCTTTGTACCCGGCAGAATAATTTTCAGAATCATTTGATGGTGCCAAAACAAAATCATTGGCTGGAACTAGTGTTGACAATCCTGCTGTCTGATTGGACATATCTTCGCTGGGAGTGCAATTAGAAGTTTTGGAATTTATAAAACCATCATCCGTGCAAGGTAAAAGAGATTCTTGTTCAGTATTACTGATCGAAAAATAGTTATGCTGATTTGACTTCATATCAAACACAAGAGAACCATCATCAGAAGGAAATTGAGTAGGAACAGGGAGAGGTTGACTATATGAGTTTCCGAGCATATCAGATGACATATAACAAGAATGTGATGTAAAGTTTCCATATTCAGGAATCTGAAAATTCAAAGAGTGGTGAACCAACAGCTCTGCACCTCCATCGATCTGGGAAATAACATTTTCCGAGGGACAATATCCATCATGGCCCACGTCAGGGTAAATCATTCTACATTCTGAATCAGCTACAAAATTATGAAAATCAGAATTCACCATTGTGGTTTCCACCAAAGTGGATGCACCCATAGGGGTCTCTGGCGGAAAGGGTACCATTTCATGGTTATCCATGACACTCACAGATGACAGGAATTGTCCAGATGACTCTTGCCCCAGATCCAGCAAAGACATGTCAAGTAGCTCATTTGGATTTAACTGAAAATCTTTTCCCGCAAATGTCTCCCAGTCTAAAGAGAAAACATGTTCAAGGAACTTAGAAGTACTACCAAATTCGTAAGGAACTTCTGGTATGGAATATGAAACTTCATGAATGGCAGGGCAATAATCTTCAGAAGATGGCACTGCACTGGATTCTTCAGTAACTCTGCAACTCCCTCTATTAAGTTCTATTGTCGAATTAACCGCGTGATTTGTGCTTTGGGACAAACCAGCCATAAATGAACCTTGACTGCACTCAGAAACTTCTTCCAATTCTAATCCATCTCTATCAACACTACCATCTTCACTACTCTGTTGTGCTTTGGACGAAGACGATGCTGCTGATTTATGAGCATTGGTAACAAGAGGTGGACCTTGGAACTGTGAAAGTAATCCTGACGCCATATACGTGTCTATCTTTTTCTTGACAGAGCTATTCCAGTGATTTTTAATTGCATTGTCAGTCCTGATGGCACACACAGAACACTCTTGAGGAGCAATAAATATAATATATAAATGTTAGATAGGTAATTACATAACAGCATAACATTATTTTTCTTGTAATTAGCATGCATTCAAGTACCTCCCAGGTAAAAACTTAGTCAACTCTGCCCACTTATTTCCATAAATTTGATGTGCATGAATCAAAGCCAATTCCTCATCTTGTGTCCAAGCTTCTTTGTTAATGTTAGGATTAAGATGATTGTGCCATCTGCAAAAGTGAACATTATAAATAGATAAACCTCAGTGCAGAGACAAGATATAAGAAACAGAATTGTAAACTGCAGCTTACAGACAAGATACAAAAAATGATATCTTACAGACAAGATTCAAAATTTGCACCTTGACCGACTGAATATTCAATTCGGAAATAAAGAATAAACTTTTATACCTGCTTTGTTCATAAACGTTTGAAAGCATATAAATAGAAAGTGCTTTTAATAACAAAATCTTTTTATAAAAATCAAGGGGAAACTCTAGAGATCAAGAGACAATCCTACAAGTTTACCTTTCCCGACACTGTTTCCCAATCCGTCCAGGGAGATGTTGTGCAATAGTAGACCACTTTTTTGGACCGTATTTATTCACTAACTCAATCATAATTTCATCCTCCTATCAGATATTAAAAGGAGTATTAGATGAACTCTCGTGCAACATTCAAGCAGCTAACACAAATGAGAAAGAGTTGCAAACAACTGAGGGTGGGAGCAGGGAGCCAAATCCAGAAGGAAGAAGAGAAAAACTGTTCAACCTCTTTTGACCATGGACCTTTTACAAGTTCTGGATTAAGAACCTTCTGCCACCTATGTAAGCACTGTACATCTGTCCGATCCTTGAAGCATTCAGCTGCATACAGTTCATATGACATATTGTCAAAACCTCAACTATGCTAACAAACATGTTAGCTAATAGTCGCCTTAATTCGCTTAAACTACAGGAATCCAATATGTAATCAAGTCAAACCCATATAGGAAAAAAGGGCGACTAAAAAAGATATAGAGAACACTAATTATGGCCTTAGCATAAACTTGATTTTTCTATCAGGTTGAAGTAACAACATAGACTAAACAAGATTTTCCTGGATGTTTTGGATTTAATGCCAAGGGTTCTTACTATGACATCATTCATTGAGGGAGTAAAATTTTACGCTTAACATTATTACTCTTTTATTTCTTGTAATCTTCTCTACCTTATTATGTTTGATGATGTTATACTTGTATATATGTTCTCCTCATTCATGTGAGGATGTTTCCATTGAAACTTGAAACAGGTGAGAGTACCCGTTGAGAGAGGTCTAGGCAGTACTAGTAGAACAGACAGGGTAGAGTTCGGAGTGAAAGTGTTTCATATAGGGAGTTGTATAAGCCACACTTTTTTTTAGTACAAACTCTTGCTATGTTGATTATCTTTTGATATGTGATATACACTACTTTCAGGGACATGCATTACTGTTATGGGATATACTTATGTTGAAACATATTTTGAGTTGTATCTTGTACGAAAGTTCAGAATACAGGGACTGTTAAATATCTATAAACTATATAACAATTGCAAGTTAAGTTGGCAAGGATTTGGGACTCCAGAAAACCACACAGGATTCAAACAAATTTCTAGCTAGATCGGTAATAAATGACGAAAGGCACCAGATGCAATTTTATTTTTATGCTACCAATTTTTTTCCAGTTTTTCCCTTTGAAACGTTGAACAGAAGCGCGCAACACTTCATCCTGTAAAAATAAAGGGGAAAAAAGATATATAGGATCACAAAATTTAAACATACAAAAGAGCAGATGTTAAAAAGGACCACACACTATTTAAAATTATATCAGTGGGTATTTGAAAACAAACAGAACCTAAAGATGAACTTTATCAAATGCTATTGAGTACAATTAATTTGCAACAACAAACCAAACAATTCATGTTTAAACTTAGCTCTTAAATGTAGGCATCCATAACTATAGCATCCAAAAACTGGTAGTGTCGATGCTACCCTTGGGGTAGCTACCCCAAGGGCCATTGAATGGACCAGATCAAATCATTTGGGGTGCAAATGTGATCTGGTCCATTTAATCACCCTTGAGGGTAGCTACCTCAAGGGTAGCATGAACTCCACCCCAAAAACTCTATAACGATGGTATTAACTTGTTTTCTGTGAGTTATAGTGAAATTGTGCACTCTTCCACACATGGATCGCGTTCTTTTTTCAGAACTCTCCTAAACTATGATAAAATTCAAGTTCTCCACAATTCATATTTTATGGAAATTTAAACAAGTTCCAATTAGAGGCATGCAGAAAAGTTACCAGCCCAATTAGGGGACAAATAGTTATTAATTCAATTCCCAGAAACACCATCACATTGGGAGAAACCACAAAATTGTAGACCCTTCAAATCAAGAGTAAAAAAAATTGAAACAGATTGCAACAAGCCAACAACACATATTGGGAACAATTTTCATAGAGTTGCTTGGTTTTTTTCCCAGATAAAAGCAATGTACTGCATGACTTGCAATTTACACAAAAAATTCAGTATCGCAGAAAAAAATAATATGTCAACACAACAAAAAACAGGACATCCAATACAAGTTCCTTTTTCAAAACATGTGCACACAAAATAAATCCTGGAAGGACTGCTGATGTGGATAGATACGTTCACATTTACCAATAAAGACTCTAACTGACCTCTTCTGCAGTCCACTGACCCTTTGTGGAACGCCTTGTAGGACCACTAGTCCTCCTGCTAAAAATTATACAAACGTCAAAGCAGCTAAATGGAATAAAATTTTCTGTGTTAGTGACTCATTCCCAAAAAAGATTATGGGCTTTTTGAAAATAATGACAACATCACAAACAGGTTAAGAAACACTGCAACAATTAATACATCAGAAGAATAAGAAACACGTATAAACTCTTTGTTACCCATGTAAAGGTCGAGATCTTTGCAGACCATCTCTGGAACCATCTGGAGTCGTGGTGCTTGTCATATCACTTTCCATGTTCACTTTACAGATACGCAGATTCATACATGGCAATTTCCACTGGAAGGCAATTTTCTCCAAATTGTCTCTCCCAGATCATTATATGCTTACCCAACAATGAGGTAGGGAATATAACAATCAAGGATGAAATCAAAAGCTTCATGATAGACGAAAATCAAATAAGAGAGAAGTCAGAAACCAAAACTGAGAAGTCAGAAAACCAAAACGCAAAAGCATTAGATACCATAATGATTTGGAAGAAATCAGTAGCCATTATTCTCTTTTTCGTACTTAATCCAGGAATCTTACTTAGGGAAAAGCAAGTAAGAATGAGAGCCCCTTAATAACTGAATGGTCCCCACTGGTATGTCAAAAAATCAAAACACAAATTTAACCCTAATTTGATAGACAACATGATTTTCAAAGCATTGTTAAGAGTGTTTTCCACTATCTGTCCATCCTTTGCAATCAACCCAACAAATTGAGCAAATACGTCTTGAGCTCGCTCCAGAATATCAATATCAATATCAATAAACACGTTAATCCTTCAAATCCCATCTCAAAAGGTACCATTTCCATGGCCCTTTCATGAATAAATTTCTGTTCTTGATAGCATTATGTGGTGCAGGGCAGATCCACGAAATTCAGAAATTGTTTATTTGATTTTCGACCTAATTAACAACTAAACCCAATTGATGGGTTTGGAAGTAGCCAAAATGCTCAAATGGACGCAGAATGAAAGTAAAAATTTTGAAATAAATTCAACAAAAGAAAATATTCCCAATATGTATGTTACACACACCTACACGATTTATTGCGGAAAATCTTGATTGGAAGCTTTAATTTAACCTGGGTCGCAGATCGAAAATATGACAAGACAACAGAAATCGACTCAAAACATAATGACGGAATAAGAGATACTCGTCTTAAGCAATTCTGCTACCCTTTTTTTGGTTATTTACGGTGAGACTATGCGTGCAGTGTATCTGAATCACCATCACACTTAGGAAATCCAGATTTCTTATCTTTTATTGAACAAAAAAAACTCCAAACAAAATTCAATTTCACCAATCCTAGCTCGAGGAATCACAATCAAGCGACTTAGAAACTCAAAATAGATTCGCTCTAGGAGGTGATCTCAAACAGCATCCAAGAGAACGATGCTCTACACACGCCTTTGCAAAACCAACGTCGAATTTAGAGAGAGACGAGCACATAGTGTGCATTGACGTACGAACACTAGTATGTGACCGTTTATTTAATTTCTGTTTTTATTCTCTCTAGAAACACACAGTCCACACACTAGTGTTCGTACTTCAAATCCACTGCCTTCTCGTCTCTCGAGATTCACAGAGGCATGTCGTTCTCTTGGATCCACAGATGCTGTTTGAGATCGACTCCTGGAGCGCATCTATTTCGAGTTTCTAAGTCCCTCGATTGTCATTCGTCGAGCTAGTTTTGGTGAAATTGAATTCTGTTTGGAGCTTTTTCTTATTCAATAAAAGTTATTAAATCTGCCTCTCAAAAAAAAAGTTTTTAAATATGGATTCCCTAAGTTTGACTGTGATTCAGATACACAGCAGACGTAGTCTCAGAGTAAATAACCAGAAAAGGGTAGCGGAATGCTAAAATCGGTCGGTTTTGTCCCGTTTTCAGCGATTTTTCAGGCATTTGAGGGCCTTCGGACACAGGTGTGCTAAAGATGAGTTTCTCTTATTCCGTCAGTATGTTTTGAGTTGAGTCATCTGTTTTTTTGTATGTTTTCAACTTTTATTTTCGATCTGCGACCTAGACGCTATATCAAAGCTTCCAATCCGATATTTTCAGCAATAAATCGTGTAGGTGTGTATAAAATACATTTTGGGAACATTTCTTTCGTTGACTTTATTTCAAAATTTTGACTTTGATAATGCGGCCCATTTGAGCATTTTGGCTACTTGGGATTCCAAAACCATCAATGGGGTTTGGTTTAGTTTAGGGGCGTCAATTCAGGTGGGCTCGGGTCGGGTTGAAGTAAGGAAATTACAAAAAAATCACAACTCGAACCCCACCCTAACCGGAAAACTACAAACCCGAACCTGAACCAACCCGGGTAACCAACAACCCGATCTATTTTAATATTCAATTATAAACTACAAAAAAATCAACAATTTAACCAAAAGAATATATGCGGAAGTCAAGAACAACACTGTTTAACCAACTAAATTAAAATAACCATCAATTGCAATAACAAAAGGTAAACAAATACCTACAGGAGCAAGAAGAATAAAATTTGATGCCTACATTATTCCCATAACCAATCATATCCCATCCCACTATCTTTCTGCCAAAATAAAAACATTAATTAAAACTATATTTTCTTATTATGATAATCTAACAAATATTACAACTTTCTTAATGAACCCTTAAATTAACATAAAAGAAATTCAGGAAAATATATGTATTTCAACCCGGTAAAGCCGGATCAGCAGATGTGAATGGGAGTGGTGGTGGTGGCGATTGGCGGGTTTAGGAGGCGATGGAGAAAAGAGCTGGATGATGTGGGAGAAAAAGAGAAAGACCGCCCAGAATAAGCTTCAAGAAAATAACAGTAACAAAAAAAATTAGGGTTCATCTTTTTTTTCTATTGTATCATTCAACAAAATAATATTAACAAAAAAATGCTTCCGAGTAACAATGGGTATTAGAATCTTTACATACCTTGATCCCAGAACTACAGAGTGCAGATGAATAGATAATGGTATTCGTCTTTCGTTCAAGATCTGAAATTCTGAAGAGAGCGAGACTGTTTTTGAATATTTTTGAAAAAATTGCTGATATATATTTTTTGTTATATTATATTATATATATATATATATATGTATTAATATTTGGCCACGAAGCACTTGAGAATATTCACTTGTTCGAGCCGCTTGGCCTATCCGGTCGAATGCATCTTGGACAAATCAACATTTTTTAGGAAAATAAGATATATATTGGGTATAAAAATTTATCAGAAGAAAATGCAGAAAAAATTATAAAAAAATAAAAAAACATGTAGATTTCGTTTGAACACTTTCTTAGAAAATATTTTTAGTTTTTTATAAGTAAAAAAAACTTAAAATATGTGTTTAGATAATTTTTTTGTAAAATATATTTGAAAAATATTTTATAAAAATTTTCACTTGGTATAGTTTAAAGAACACTTGAGAGGTATTATTAAAATGGAACTATGGAAGGCAAAGATGAACAACATTATTTTTGTGATGTTAAAATATTTTTTTATAGAATAATTGTCCAAATACATATTTATTCTTAAAACAACTTTTAAAATATTTTATAAAAAAAATTTAAAAACACTTTTATAAAAATATTATTAAATCCCTAAGTTTTGGTGATAACAAATAATAATTCATTGTAATAGATCTTTTTGCCTTATTTTGTATAATGGGTTATAGACTACTTGTTTTGAAGATCACTCGTCCGGTTGTGAGAAGTCACTCGCCTGGTTACATATAAAATCCAAGCACTCGTCAGGTCTTAAAAAGTAAATTACTCGACTAGCTACCATGACAAAATCTACTCGTTTGGTCTAGAGAGTCCTCGACCGTTCACCATTACGAGCATATCCTTCACAATGGCTTTAAATGGATGTCTTCTAATTCAAGCTTCACCGATCAGAGTCATCCTACACTCTTCAGAAAAGTATATTATCAAGACATGCACAATCATCAAGAAAACCATAATGTTTTCCCGAAATTCTTATTGATAAGCTTATAATTAGAGACTGTCTGCGACTGTTGTCTTCCTGATTTGTAAAGAGCCAAATCTCATATTTATTAAAACGTACTAAATTTCAAGAAAATTTAACATCAAAAGTGCCTTTATATTAAAGATCTTCAGATGAATGTTGAGTCTCTCCATGTAAAGGACACTTTAAATAGAGATTGTGTAGTGACCCGTACCCAAAATACGGTGATTAGAGGTTTAATCACAATTAAATAAAATAATTGGGTATATGGTAGTTCAGAAGCTACGTTGGGAGGAACGCAAGCTCTGATTATGGTTCGGAGGCTCCGAACTGTACCCGAGGCTAGTCGTCATGGATGAGGTCAGCATTAATGACGTCACGTGATCGGAAGCTCCGAAGAGGTGATCGGAGGCTCCGATTGACTTTCGGCAGCCAGCCATTGGATGACACGTGGTTGACGAGGAGAGATCGGAAGTAGGGGATCGGACACTCCGATCCGATCGAACGTTCCGATCGAGCCTATAAATATAGGGTCCGAGGGCCATTTTACTTGCACCATTCCTTCTCTACTTTTCTCAATTCCTAGTGGTTTTAGGCGGTTTCTATTCTTCTAGGCCATCACCGGGAGTTGGTGAATCGTCTGGAAGGTCGTAGCGGAGCTGTGTCCCGGAGTTTGGACATTCGACAGCAAAGGGTTGACGACGGACGAATGTATAAATTTGGAATCCTAAAAATATTAGGGAGTATCTATTAGCTTAGTTAAGGTTTTTAGATCTTGATTAGTGATATATGGTAATATGGACTTAATGTGAGACCTCGGTTCTAAACATCTATTCTCGGATAATACTAATAATAGAGCATACAATAATCCAAGGTCCAAAAAATAAATAAATAAAATTTCTTTTTTTTAAAAGGTCACGCGCTCGCACGAGATTAACATCTCGCGCGCGCGCAGGCTAAACATCCAGAGCCTAAACCGAAGGCTCGCGCCCGCGCGAGATGGAATCTCGCTCGCGCGCGGGCCACCATTCCAGAGCCCCTGGAAATGCTCCCCGCGCTCGCGCGAGATACCCTCTCGCTCGCACGCGGGTAGCCTGGGCAGAAAAATACAAGGCCAATAAATTTCTTCCGTGCTCGCTTTCAACATCCATTCAAATACATACACAAAACGGGGTGTAGAGAATACACGCAATATCAAAAAATTCTTTCATAAGACCTAAGATCAACAAGAAGTCTAGATCGATAAAAGTTCCAAACATGCTTCGATTCTAGATTACGATTCGAATACAGAACAAGTTCGAATTACAATACATAACAAGTTCGAGTTCTAACATTCTTCAATCTTAAACTAGATAAACATGATGATTCAACTTCTAAATCGAGTCCCACTACTAACTCTCCCTCTTGATGCTAACCAGATTTTCGTTGACTTGATCCTGCCCCTCCTGTTGCCAAATATACATACAAAACAAAGCAAAAGCCGGATAACTCCGGTGAGAATGATATTCCCAGTAAAAGAAACATAACATGCAATACATGCAATATAACAACAACATGCTTTCAAGAGCTTTGGGTCCGGTAAATCCACTGGTATTATGGTATGGGAGCCACCTCCTGAAGCGACGGCACAACATGCTACATACCAGGGCCCGGTCTGTCTCTGTTATCTGATCCTTGACCTCGAGTTTATAGGGAGTTCACTTTGCATGCATGTATACTCATACTCTCGTACTGAGAGTTTTATGCTCACGTCTCGTACTCTGTGTTTCTGGACACCCTATTCCATGGGGCAGGTTTGCGATTGGACGAGGAGGGTGGATCGAAGAGGGGCTAGACAGTGGTTGATCAGCTGGAGCTTCGTTTAGGTTTTTATTATGTTGTTTTGGGTTTATACAGCTATTCGATTTGGTTGTATATTTTTGGATATTTACATATTCCTTTTCTTGGGATTGTATTATTGTTATGGTTTCCGCAGTTGAATTCTGATTTTTGTTTAATTAAGTTAATTGCATGCCTAAGTTCTGCTTAGTAGGTGATTCGGGTAAGGGTCACTACATACTACCTCCCCTGCCCCGGAACAGTAACCCCCTGCTCAATGAAAACAACACCCAACTTACTTCTAACTCAATGTTTCAACCCCATAACCCTTTTTCCTTAACTCTACTCCATACCAATCCACAAAACACCTTTATTAACATCACATAGGACTTATCCCAAGCACTTAGGCAGCCCTCAACCCCACTCCCACTCCACAATTCAAGAATGTCAAAATCATGCACCAAATGTGTCTTGATTCTTGACCAATCATTTAAGCCAATTGCCAAACAACACAATGCACTAATCAACCGTCAAATACAGCCCAATCATCATGTACAATTCGAAATTTTAAGCATGCAACTACTGAATTTTTGAAATTACTCATTTGCATTCAAAACACTTCATGCCCTCAATCATAAATCATCATGCAACTTCTTTAAAAGCTATGGAAACTAAATTTCGAAATTTCCCCAAGAACCCTACTGAAATTTTGTTAAAAATTCGACCATACAAGCATATAATAACAAGCATTTCGAAAAAATCACAAGAGAATAAGAGCAAGAACATAAATAGCTTGAATGAAAGCCCAAAAATTGCATATACTTGCCTATCCTTTGCAATTGCTCAAAAACGAAATTAAAGGGGAAAGAGGGTTGGAGCCTTGGACCAAACACAAGCTACACTTCCTTGATAGGTGCTTCGGAAGCTGCGGCGGTGGTGGCAGGCGGCGGCGGCTGGAGCTGCAACAAGGAGGGGCGGCAGAAAGGGGAAGATGAGAGGAAAGGGGGAGAGGGGTCGGCTATCTTGGAATGAGAGGGCTAGGGTTTGGCTAAATGTTTTATTTGTATTTAAAAGGTGTGTGTGTGAGGTGTACAAGTGTGTATATGTATAGGTGTAAGCATGAAAAAGTAGGTATGTGCGTGCTTTTAAAAGTACAACTCTATAGTACAACTCTATAGTACAACTCTTACCTACTAACTTACACTAATAAAATTACTAAGTTTAAAAACCCCTAATCAAAAAAATATTAAATTGGGTTTTACAAATCCGGGTTTATGAAAATTCTAACTTTTGAAAAAGTTAAAGAATAAGCTCAATATTGCAATACTAAAAAAAAAGATTTTTGATACCCGGAAATTCCTAACTTTTGAACTCTCATCTAATTTTCCTCCTACCTCCCTCCCTCCTAAACTTTTAAAATAGCAAATCTTGGAATTTACCGCCAAAAATCCGCCATTGCCAAGCGCCGGTACCGGAAGTCACTGTCTCAAAAATTTCATTAATAAAAAACTTAAAATATTTGAGCATTTAAACTTTAAAGGAAATTTAAGCAATTAAAAATCATAGTTAGTAAAAAGAATTTTAGGCATGGAATTTTAAATTATGAAATCCTAGGTGCTACAATAAAGATATGCATGAATACGAACTATATGCAATAATCTAAACCATATGAATGAAAAACACAATGATGAACGAAACAAAACTAAATAACACCCCCATACTTATCCAAAGCATTGCCCTCAATGCTCTAGAACAATGAACAAAATGAGAAACGAACAAATGCAACACTAAAATAAACACAATGAAAACAAAATTACACTCCCCTGGTCAATCATCGTGGTGTATATCCATCTGCCGCTGCTGCACCACATTTCTTAGGCCATCAATATTCCCATATATTCACCTTGCAAATCAAAAATTTTGAGGGATTAAACATGATCAACTCAATATAAAGCAACAACTAGATAAAAACTAACACTAAAAAAAATGAAGTAAAAATCTTGGGTTGCCTCCCAAATAGCGCTTGATTTTCAGTCTTCGGCTCGACCTTCAGAAGCACTCATCAAAGTGTGGTTGACGCCCAAAGTAAGTGTCATATGACATCACCAATGGGTCTTTGTTCCATGTGCCCTCAAGCTTGGCCAGATGTATGTAGTTTAAGCTCGTCACCTCAACAACACTCCATAACAGCTGATGAACATGAAAAGAGAACATCTCTGTGGGCTCTCGGAGAACAAATTCTTGTGAAACCGGTGTTGACGGGGTATCTATATATATTTTCTCCTTCAAAACTCCTTTCGGTTGAGGTTCAATGGGAAGAGAAGACTCAAACACCTCAATATCTTCAACATGAATTGATTCGTACTCCAAATCATGGTTCTCTGAGTCATCATCATCAAACCAAATTTGGGGGATCACTGTTTGAGTATCTTTCTTCACTTCATGTTCTTGGTGTTTATGGAAAATTGATATTTTGAGATTCTCTATCGTCTCCTCAAGGTGGCATCTAGAATTGATTAGATCTTCTATAGCTCGCTAGTTCATGGCCACGTACTTGTCCACCATATCCTCCAGTGAATGGAACATCAATTGAGAACAACTTACCTCCTCTTCTTGAAGCTCAAATGGTGGGTCTGAAAATTCTGGGTAATGAGCATCTTGTGGGTCTTGGTGGCTCCAAATATGTGGTGTAAGATCCCAATACCTGTGGTAGTCAAATTCTGCCATATCCTCTAGTATGTATATCGCATTGTCATCATGTCGGCAAAATAGTGGAAAACCAGTTTGCAAAGCTCCATTAATTACCTATCTCCTTGTCACTGCATCCAAACCATTAAGAAAAAATTTAAGAAGAGAATAATTGGAGAAATCGTGATACTGGAATGTGCTCGCCAAATTATTGTATCTCTCCCATGCTGCGTAGAATGGCTCTCCATGTTGCTGGGTAAAACTCGTGAATACTTATCGATGGAACATCTCAAAGTATTACACCAGATGAATTCCTGCAAAAATAAAATAGAAAATGGTAGATCACGCATGAATAAAATAGAACAAAGAAATAAAAAAAAAATTAACTAAAGATAACAAGAATTAAAAATTGTCCATTCAATCCCCGGCAACGGCGCCAAAAACTTGATCGAGCAAATACTACCACAAAAAATCAACTTAAATATATATATCAATTAGGCTCAAATAAATTCGCAAGTGCACGAGTCAAGTAATAATATAGTGTACAGAGTACGAGTATCGTCCCACAGAGATTGATTTATGACAAAATTACCTCAAGTATGATTTTTTAATTAATTATAATGATAGATGGAGAATAAATTAATAAACTAAAATAAAAATAAGAATTAAAAGCAAAACAATAAATTAAGCTCAAAAAATAAATAAATGATTGCTACGATCTCAGTTCACCTACCCCTTTCTTCTCTAATGATTGAATTTTAATTCTAAAATCATGCTTTTGACGGAATTTCCTAATCTATCAATATACTATCTCGAGCTATATTAATCTAATTAACGAATTGTAATAACCAAAGTGCGTTATTTAACCACTGCGATTGCATTGACGATTTATGGAATCCTCTAGCTTTCGACCTGGTGGACTATGACTATCAACATGTATCCAACCTCATATCTTTATGCAAGTTGTAGATCCATGGATTATATTATCCTATCATGTCATAAAGTCTCCTCTCGGTATCAATTATAACACATAAAATTAATTCGAAGTTGATCAATCTCCAAAATTGCAATAAACACAATAATATAATCAAGAATTCTTAAAAACCAAATTCAATCTTCAAAAAGAAATCAAAACATAGTTTTGGGGGTAGGATCCCCTAAATCCCAACAAATAAAAGAAAAAGAAAAGAGAAAACTAGTGTTTGCGGTTCTTGAGTTCTTCAAGTTTTCTCCCAATTTTCATTCTTCTCCTTGGATGGCCGCCGCCTCCCTTCAATCTAATCTTTGGAACCCTTAAAACGTCAGAATTTTTCCTATTTATAGTGCCTAAGAGTTCTTTCCATGTAAAACACCCGCAAAATATAAATTTTCAACTTTGCGAGGGCGCTCGGTCTGCCATTTTTTACCGATCGAGCGCCTAGAATTCTACAACTTTCTGCCCGTTTTTTTCAACAGGCGCTCAGTCCGCTCTTTTTGACCGACCAAGCGCCTCTGTTTCTTCCCAGTGCGCGATAGTTTTGAAAATTTCATAACTTAAGTTCTAACCGTCGGATTGAGCTAAAATTTTGACAGCATCTTCAAAAAATCTTGAACTTTAATTTAGATAGTGGAGATTTTATTTGGAGCTATCTAAAATTAAATTTGAATTTTTGACCAAGACTGCTCCGTAATTCATTCTTCAAAAACCCATTTTTCTACAAAATTAACCCGGAGAGTGAAATGCACATGCATGAGATTAATTACAAATAAAACATATAAAAACACACATGAAACCATATGAATTCTTGACCAATAGACATAAAATAATGCACACAAAATGTACTTATCAGTGAGTCTACTGCTGGCACCCATATTCTACCTTTGTGATGAACAATTCCATCTTTGACGGTATACAGTGTACCACCCTTAGCCTTATCTCTATTCCTCCACATCATTAACTGTTCATCAGAAACTTGGCCTGCAAGCAAACTTGTTACTACTGTTAAGGCTGATAGAGTACTTACCTCCATTGGTTCAGATACCTCCAATTTCATCCGGTCAAAATCTGCAATTAATTCTTGTTTAACTATCAACTGGTTCAATTTCGCATATTTGCAACTCAAAGCATCTGCTACTACATTAGCCTTACCTGGATGGTAGCTAATGTCACAGTCGTAGTACTTCACCAATTTTAGTCATCGTCTTTTTCATTGTCCCCAAAGGTGTTTGGTTGCGTCGTGTATGTCCATAACAAACAACCACATCGAAGCAAACTCAACCCTAGAGCATTTAAATGTGTCTTTGTTGGCTACTCTCCAACCCAAAAAGGATACAAATGTTATTCTCCTTTTCTCAAAAAATATTTTGTGTCATGCGATGTGACTTTTTTTTTGAAAATATGATGTTCTATTCCCACACCGGTCTCCAGGGGGAGAATCTTGCTGAAAATAGTAATTGGGATCCCAGTGTGTCACTTCCTATATCACATGATCTATCCCTTCAGCCCAAGAATTCCACCCTTGCCGAACCAGAAAAAGATCATACTAGTCTAGTCCCTGCTCTTATTCCTGTTCCAAGTCAGCAAATTCCACATCCTGCTCCAGAGGGGGAGCCAAGACTTATGGAACCTCTTCATACCTATTGTCGAAGACCAAAAGCTTCTCAGCAAGATCAATCATTGAACCAAGGACCGGATTCTGCTGAGAAAAATGACTCGGAGTTACCAATTGCACTACGAAAAGGGGTAAGAGCATGCACTAAACACTCTATCTCAAATTTTCTGACTTGCAAAAAATTGTCTCCTGCCTTTAAAGCTTTTACAGCAAAGATAGATGACATTAAAATTCCAAGAGATATTTATGAGGCTCTTAAGTATCCAAAGTGGAAGGATGCTGTGCAAGAGGAGATGCAGGCACTACTTGAAAGTGAAATTTGGGAGGTTGTTGACTTACCAAAGGATAAGAAAGTGGTAGGAAGCAAATGGGTTTTCACAGTGAAGTACAAGGCAGACGGAGAAGTAGAAAGGTATAAAGCTCGTTTAGTGGCACAAGGCTTTACACAGACATATGGGATAGATTATGAAGAAAAATTTGCTCCTGTGGCAAAACTCAACTCTATTCGAGTCCTCCTATCTCTGGCTATTAATCTTGATTGGGAGCTACACCAGCTAGATGTGAAGAATGCCTTTTTGAATGGAAATCTTGATGAGGAAGTGTATATGAAAATTACACCAAGATTTGAGCTAGAACAAGAACGAGGTAAAGTTTGTAAATTAAAAAATCCTTGTATGGTCTGAAACAGTCTCCACGTGCATGGTTCACTCGGTTAAGCTCAACTCTCACTCGATTAGGGTACATTCAAGGAAAGGCTGATCACACTATCTTTATCAAGAAAGGGGAATGTGAAAAAAGGCTATTCTGATTGTGTATGTAAATGATATCATAATTACAGGAGATGATATTGTTGAGATTCAAGAGCTTAAAAGGAAGCTGAAGGAAGAATTTCAAGTAAAAGACTTGGGATCCTTGAAGTATTTCCTTGGCATGGAAGTTGCCAGAAGTAAAGATGGCATTTTCATTTCCCAAAGGAAATACATTCTTGAGCTACTAGAAGAAACAGGAAAGTTGGGTTGCAAACTAGTTGTAACTCCACTTGAAAGAAACTGGAAGAGTAAGATCAAAGATGATGAGCCTCCAGTAGACATAGGAAGATACCAACGATTGGTTGGCAGGTTGATTTATCTATCTCTTACACGACCGGACATTGCGTATGTTGTAAGTGTTGTGAGTCAATATATGCATTCTCCTACTCAAAGACATCCGGAGGCAGTAAATAACATTTTGAGATACTTGAAAGGAACTCCTGGAAGAGGAATAATGTTCCAAAAGAATGAGAAACGAAGTATTGAAGCATATGTTGATGCTGACTGGGCAGGAGGTGAAGACTGTAAATCGACTTCAGGATATTGTGCCAAGTTGTGGGGTAACTTGGTTACATGGAGAAGTAAGAAACAAACAGTTGTGGCAAGAAGCAGTGCTGAAGCAGAGTTCCGGGCTATTGCTCAAGGAATATTCAGTTATATGGCTTGAGAGACTTATGGAGGACCTGCAAATTCCTATTCACAAACCCACCAAGTTGCATAGTGACAACAAATCTGCCATTAGCATTGTGAAGAATCCAGTTCAACATGATAGGATGAAACATGTGAGGATTGATCGAAGTTTTATTAAGAATGAAATTGAGGAAGGAGGCATCAATTTATGCTACATCCCTACTCTTGAACAAGAAGCAGACATTCTCACAAAAAGTCTCACTAAACCAAGTCATGAAAGTCTACTTAGCAAGCTGGGAATGAAAAATATTTATTCCTAAGCTTGAGGAGGAGTGTTGGAGATTATGGAAGATATTTTAAATATATTCAAATTATATTTTTCCTTTGATAGTTAAAACAGTATAGGAAAGAATATTGGCAAGATTTGTGCATATCAATTAGGGATCTCTTAATTAGAGTTTTTTCCTTAATTAGTCACTTTTGTATATGATAGAATGTCTATATATTTTGTATGTGTATCCTTGATCTTTAAGCAAGAAAGTTTCTTTCAACTCTTGTTTCACATATATTTATGAATGAGTTTCAAAATAGTAAAAACTTGCATGAATCATTTGATTGGAATTAACCTGTGCGGAAAGGATGATCTAGCCTTGTGACGAACGAACCCTAGCCTTGAGACGCAGCGTTTGAACGTGAAAATAGGATTTGGGGGGAGAATAAGCAGCGTTCGGATGAGAGAAAATAAAAGGAATTTTTGAACGCTTTAATTGTTTTGTGATTAATGGGCTCCCAACACGACCCATTAGTTACAATTAGAAGTCTTTAAAATTTTACTCTCTCAATTAATAAAAATACACTGCATCAACTTAAACTTATTTAAATAAAACATTATCTTAATTCACTCGATGTTAGACTCGTCCCTACGACCCAGAATTAAATACCAACCTGAAAACTTTAAAAATCATTCATATCACATAAAATTTCAGGGATTCAAATAAATCACATAATTAAACATAACAATTAAATATTCTAAATTACATGTATTAAATCATATAATTTAATTAATTATCGTGATTAATCTAATGGACTTTTTGGACTTAAATCTGTAGGAATCGATGCATACTGAAATGTTTCCGCTCTTCACGATGTCCTCGACGGTGTCTACGATCATCCCTATCGCCCCAGCGTCCACCTTCGCTATCATGGCTCTCATCGTAATCTACCATCTGTCCAAAAAGGCAACAGAGATTTATTCCAATCCGTTTGCTAATTCCCAAATTCATGCTCTTATACCAATAAATATGGCGACCCTACCCGGATCCACTACCTAATCAGAGTTTAATTGCGCATGCATAATAATTAATAAAAATCCTAACAGCGGAAAGTAAATACAACAAATACAGTCGGCGGAATACAATTAACGGTCTAAAATTTAAGAATAAATCCCGTTTATACAACCATATCGAAATAGGGTATCAAATCCCTATCCTCTATCACTCACTGCCGCTCTGGCACCGGGTCTCACTCCTGCCGTGAACCTCCCGCACCGTCAAGCATAAGACCTGCCTCGCCACAAAGGTATCCAATATACACAAACACAGGGGCGTGAGCGACTATGCTTAATACGAAAACAATGATATATAAACTTACATGAAGCATAAAAATGAATTTAAAACCCTGGTAAAACAGTTTGCTCAGGGGAACCAATGAATATACAGCACCGTGCTGGAGAGAAACTCTGCGGGGCACTCGTATACTCCCCTATCACTGAAGCGTCAATCCCCGTCGTGTCAGTGATAGACAAAACCGTGGGGGCTGAGCCTCCCCATACACTCGACTCACCTCTCACGAGATGTAGTTTGATATAAAAATCATGCATGTGATAAAACAGTAAAACATGAAATATAAGCACATACAAATGCAACACATAAGTTCATATATCATGCTGACTATCTCGATCAGTACTTACGTACCTCTATCCCAGTAGACAAATCCTAGTACACCACTCTAGGTTCCAAGTCTAACGCCCATATTTTTATCTTAAATGAGCTTATTTGATTTAATCGGAGATTACAGAGTTCAAGAGCCGACTTGATTTTGATCAAGGTCTATTTTGCAAATTTTGGAAATTTTAGGGACTAAAGAGCGAAATTGGAGTTTAATATATTATCTTGTCTTGGTTGACTATTCTCCGTCACTCGTCTACTTCCCCATTTCGTTCCTCCTCCATTGAAGCCGACCCTTTGAGTTTCCAAGCTTTGGGATTTCATTCCGAGCTCGATCCGTCCGTTGAAATTTATTTCTGAAGGCAGATCAGCGATCACTGCAGCGAGAGCTTCGTTATATCGTAAGTTTTTCTATGATCAGATACATTCTATTTTTCGGATGTTGTTAGAATTGATTTAGTTTCGAGTATGTTGTTCTTGGCAGAGTTCTGATCGTTTATTCTCAGTCGGTTTTGAAATAGAGCGACATTCGGAATTGTTATGATTTTTGGAAGTGTATTTTCGAAAATCTTGTTTTGAGATTGGTTGGGTTTGAGCCTTTATTGATGTTTTAGCATTGATATGAGTTGATATCGATATTTTACTGCTGTATGCGTTTCTGGTTTGTTCAGTTTGTAGCCGTTATGCCGTCGATTTGAGTTTTAGAGATTTTGAACCGTTTTGTGTTGTTGAACCTTGGCTTGTGAGTTGATCGTCTTTGTTGATCTTCTTTGCCTCCGTAAAAATTTGTTTGGAGTTTGTCGATCCCTGGGTTAGCAGCATTCGATCATCGAAGAGTTGAACGAAGAGCGGTAAAGAGTTTACCTTGAGACTTGTTGTTGTATAGGTTGTATAGTTTTTGATACAATCTCTTTTGTAGTGTATCCAGAGTTGGAGCTACTTGCATTGAAAGGTACAAGCAGTCATCGTTAGCGGGATAGTGTTGTGAAAAATCCTCACAAGCGTACGAGTGTCAAGTTTTAATATAGTGATAAAATCAGATATCGATCCCACAGGGAGTAAAATGAAAATATTCAGTGCTTGTAATTAAAATAGTCCAAGCTTTATCTAGAAAATCAAAATTTGAGAAATTTGCAAAAAAATAAAAATAACAATGAAATTTTTATAAGCACGCACACAACTTTCAGATAAATATCAATCAAAGAAAAATGGTGTAGAGGTTTAGATTTCACCTGGTTTCAACAACAATCAATCCTAATTAATTTAGTTTCATGAATTCCAATCAATTAATAGCCAAGAACACTTAAGTTTATTATTTCCCTCTCCCGAGCAACAAATAATTTTTATCAACTACAATTCAATTCCAATATCCCTATTAAGAATCTACTTGCAGTGATCTATCACAAAACAATGTTCTTTTTAAAAGCTCTGTTAAAATTATACACTCTCCCGAGCTGTATAAATAATTAACAGTGTAGTTTCTAATGGTCCTATTCAAAATATCCTCTCCCGAGTGCCAGATTTCAAATAAATATTACAAATCAATTATTGATCAGATAATTGAAAAGACAATCAATTTTAGAAAAAATAATTAATCTAGAAGAAACTCAATTCAATAAAATCAAAAATTCATGAAAGCGGCTACACCAAGTTCCATTCGACTTCTAGACTCTAAAAAATTAGTTCATAATAAAATTCTGAATAAAACAAAACATGTTCAAAAATCCAAACATATTCAGAATAAAATAAATAAAAGATAAAGGAAACAAATCCGTCGTCGACGCCGTGTCCGGTCGATCGATTTCCGTCTTTGTTCTTCAGATAAACTCTAGAATTCTTCTCAAAAATATCACGTTCAAGCTCTGTTCTCTTATATGTGTCCGTGTGATTGTGTGTGGCGGCTCCTCTCATGTCTGATAAGAATTCCCTTTTATATTGTCGTGTAAAAGCCCACTCAAAAGCCCAAGAAAATAGAAACTTTCCTCCCCGATAAAAATTCTAAACGCTGAAATCTCGCGACGCCACCCGCTCCAAACATCACGCGGGCGCGCATAAGGCTCTGCTTGAATTTCTCACGCCTTCACAAATCTTGTGCGTTGCTCTTCCTACCTTTCTCTTCAGCGCTTAAACTAGCGCTAACAAATTTCTTGGGCCCAAAAACAAAAAAGCCCAATCTTCTTTCTTTTGTCTGTTCGTTCTTTTCTTCTCTACTTTTTCCTTTCTTTTATTTTCTCTTTTCTCACATAAATTCCTTATTTCTCCATTAAATATTCTTCTACCAATTTCCCTTCTAACTTCTTATTTTCTTCTATTTTCCACATAAATTCAATAATTTTCTACAAACACAAAAATAACAAAACTCAGGCATAAATCTGCTCGAAACAAATATTTAACAATTAAAATCATATATAAATTAAGTGTATAAAATACACTTATCAAATACCTCCAAACTTAGACTTTTGCTAGTCCCGAGCAAAACTATTAAAAACCAATTTCAAAAACTCTAAAGACTCAAATCCACAAGAAATAGTCAAGAAATATTATGGAGCAACCGGCCTCAGCAGTGATTTAAAAAATTCATATCCAATCTCATCCAACCTACTAACACTCACTTGAAAGTTTCAATCATAACAAAATAACCTCATAAACTCACAATCTCCGCAACTCACGTTCAAAACACCCTTATCCAAGTTCAATTCACATATTCATAGATCATGAGGACTTTTCAAGGTAGCATAGGATCAAAAGTAGGATATTAATCAAAAACACTCACAATAAGGTAAATGCAAAGAATAAT
This sequence comes from Henckelia pumila, assembly GCF_033568475.1. Classification (NCBI taxonomy): domain Eukaryota; kingdom Viridiplantae; phylum Streptophyta; class Magnoliopsida; order Lamiales; family Gesneriaceae; genus Henckelia; species Henckelia pumila. The sequence continues at coordinate 199,409,099 of NC_133121.1, forward strand.
AGTGTGTGCGTGTTTAGATCAAAATTCATAATCATTAAAAGTATCAATCAACAGTCCATAGGCTAAATTCTCGCAACTCTTCTCCACTAGTATATTGGGAAACTGAGACTCGGTCAATAGGACTTAATCAGCTTATAATGTAAGGCCTGGCTCATGGCTACAAATGAAGGATAAGAATTCAAAATAAGGAGTAATTTATATTTATGCTCTAATTACGACTCCTTTTCATTCACAATTTCACACTCTTTTCACTTCATTGATTTTTCAAATTTTCACACTTTCTATACCAACAATTGTTTCACATCTTTTTTCAACCACAAATTTTTTTCTTTCTCACTACTACCTTTTTGATTTTTCTCTTTTCATCCACCACACCATTCCATTTTTCAAAAATATTAACTAGGAGCATATAACATTTTAGCATTCAAATTACTCCCTTAAAGGTAGGAAATAGTGTTTAGGCTATTCAGGTGGTCAATGTAGGACCTTGAAACAATGACGAATGGGGGTTTAATCACACGTTTACACGCATGCCATTCGATTTTCAATAAAGCTCAAACAAGGTACTAGGGATAACATATATAAATAGGCAGCTTGAAAGGCTCAAACGAATTCAGAAAAATCGCCTAAATCATTCCTAATCTCAGTTTTGCCCGTATTTCACCTCGAAGAGTGTTCGAACTAGTTCTAGACAAGTCTCAATCCACAATTAAACCATACAAATTCAACCAGTGCAGAAAAGATAATCATCAACAGTAAACGATGATTTTCCACAAAAATTCAGATTATTCCGTACCTCAATGTACTCATATAAGTGTAGGCTCAAATGGGAAACTAAGAATAAATAAATTCAATGAAAATCAGGCCCAAAAATTTCAAAGAATGCCTCAATCATATCTATGTCTGTATGTTTCAAAAATCAGATTCAAGTATTAATCACAGAGTATATAGGAAATTGTTCATCTAATTGGTTCCATTTTTTTCAAAAATATTTGTCAGATAGGCAGACAGTCATGGATTTCAGTTATAGCACAAAAAAAATTATTTTTCCTCATTGGCCATGCATCCAATTATTTCTCGACTCAATTCAATTCAATTCAACTTATCTAAACAAATAAACTCAACTAACACTGAAAAAAAAAATTATCTATGAAGCACACATAATTCAACTAAACAACTAACCAACTAAATCAAACACTGATTTATCCCCCCAAACATAATGTAATCATTGTCCCTAATGATTAAAAATAATAAATAGAACAAGGGACGCGTACCTTCGACACCGAGCATCAGTACTCGATATCATCATGATCAACTCCATCTTCATCACTAGTGCCATAGAAGGAACTCACTTCATGCGAGAGCATTGGAGAAATGGATAAAGCACCACATAAACACATTGTAATCTAAAAAACAAAATTACACATGTTTAGATATGAAAAAAAAATAAATCCCAAAACACTGGAAAAAATATATGGAACTTAATATTTGCGGGAAGAAGCGCGAATGCGATTAGGATTGCGCCCTTAGTAGGTCGATGGTGCATGGAAGAAGAGCCTTGGAGAGGCTGTTAGCACAAGATCGTGCGCTGCTGGTAAACACTATCACGCATGGGGCTTGTTGGCGCATGGTGTAGAAGCTGAGGATGCTGTGCGTTAGCTCAAAATGTGCTACGCTGATGATGAGTGGTTTGCGCAAGGTATGTAGATTGTGAGTGGGGAGCGCGATAGCGCATAGAAGGCTGCGCAGATGGGAAATGGTTGGCGCAAGGAGAAGGTATAATGGTGAGGCGCGATTGCGCATAGAAGAAGCGCAGATGGGAGCTGGTTGCGCTGTTGGGAAGCGCAGACTACATGGAGGATGCGCGTTAGCGCAATATGGAGCGCAGATGATAATTGTTAGCGCTTGGGTGTTGCGCTAACGCGCTAAAGGAAGCTGTGCAGATGATGGTTGTCGTGAAAAATTCTCGCAAGCGTACGAGTGTCAAGTTTTAATATAGTGATAAAATCAGATATCGATCCCACAGGGAGTAAAATGAAAATATTCAGTGCTTGTAATTAAAATAGTCTAAACTTTATCTAGAAAATCAATATTTGAGAAATTTGCAATAAATAAAAATAATCAAGATGTTTTTGATAGAACGCACACAACTTTCAGATAAATATCAATCAGAGAAAAATGGTCTAGAGGTATAGATTTCACCTGGTTTCAACAACAGTCAATCCTAATTAATTAATCTTCATGAATTTCAATCAATTAATATCCAAGAACACTTAAGTGTATTATTCCCTCTCCCGAGAAAATATATCAACTACAATTCAATTCCAATATCCCTATTAAGAATATACTTGCAGTGATCAATTCAAAACTATGTTCTCTTTAAAAGCTCTGTTAAAGTTATACACTCTCCCGAGCGATATAAATAATTAACAGTGTATTTTCTATTGGTCCTATTCAAAATCTCCTCTCCCGAGTGCCAGATTTCAAATAAATATTACAAATTAATTATTGATCAGATAATTGAAAAGACAATCAATTCTAGAAAAAAACAATTAATCTAGAAAAAACCCAATCCAATAAAATCAAGAATTCATGAAAGTGTCTACACCAGGTTCCATCCGACCTCTAGACTATAAAAATTTAGTTCATAATAAAATTCTGAATAAAATAAAACATGTTAAAAAATCCAAACATATTCAGAATAAAATAAATAAAAGAAAAAGAAATCAAATCCGTCGTCGACGCCGTGTCCGGTCTATCGAACTCCGTCTTTGTTCTTCAGATAAGCTCAAGAAATCTCCCAGAAAAATCTCACGATCAAAACCTATCTCTGATGTGTAGTGTTTAAGTGTGACGGCTCTCCCCTCTAAAGTCTGATAATAATTCCTTTTTATATCACATATGAAAAGCCCAGTCAAAAATCCCAAGAAAAGATCAACTTTCCTTCCCGATTAAAATTCCCACAATTAAATCTAGCGACGCGCGGGCGCTTCACAATCCAGGCGGGCGCGTACAACCCTCTGTACTCGAGTCTTCAATCTCACAGAATATTGTGCGATAGCTTTCCCTGAAGCGCTAATCTTTAGCGCCAATCTTTGGCCCAAATAATAAAAAGCCCAATCTTATTCTTTTCTTTGCTGTACGTTTTTTTTCTTTTTTTTTCCTTTCTTTCTTTTCTCTTTATTCTATTTCTTTTAATTCCTTCTTTTTCAATTTCTTCTTTTCTCCATAAAATCTCCATAATTCACTGTAAACACAAAAACATTAAAATACCCACATAAATCTGCTCGAAACAAATATTTAACAATTAAAATCATAACTAAATTAAGTGTATAAAATACACTTATCAATGGTCGTTGGCGCAAGGAGGAGAACAGGTGGCATGCGCGTTTGCACTAGATGTGGCGCAGATTAGTAGCGCGATTGCGCATGTTGGAGCGGTGTTTGTGCATCAGTGAAGCGAAGAGGATGCGCGGGCACTCGAGAGGTGTGGTGCGGGCGCGCACAAGCTTCTGCCCAACTTCTAAAATCCTGAAAAAAAATCAAAAATTTTGTAATTTTAAGCTCCCAAAATTCCCAATAATGCATTCAAAAATCATAAATTAAATAATGAACAAAAATAAAAATTAAAGCATAAATTTAATAAAAATAAAAAATAAAATAACACCAAAATTTTGGGTTGCCTCCCAAAAAGCGCTTGGTTTAGAGTCGTCAGCTCGACTTTCTCCGGATTAATTCTTCCCTTTCTCTTTCACGCGCCAAATCAATTCCACGAACCGCCTTTTAAATTTTGCTCTCTTTTTCGTGGCCTTCTTTGGTGGTAAATTTGGCGCTTCCAGCTTTGATAAATCGTCCGCAATATTCGCTCTTTGAAGGCCCTCTAGCTTCACTACCGGCTCAATCAAGCACAAATATTCTATAGGTGGATTAGGTTCTTTCGTGAAGAATTTAAAAATCACTCGTTCGCACTCCATACCCATCGACAATTCCCCTTTCTTCACTTCTATTTTGGCATCCGCTGTGGCCAAGAATGGTCTTCCAAAAATCAGCGGAGCACCATGATCTTCTTCAATGTCCAATATCAAAAATATCCGCTGGGAAGATGAATTTATCCACCTTGACTAGCACATCTTCAACAATACCCAATGGATATGTGATGTTTCTATCCGCCAATTGCAATGAAATCATAGTCGATTTCATGTCTCCCAACTCCAAGGCCCTGTAAATAGATAATGACATTAAATTAATACTGGCCCCTAAATCACAAAGTGTATTATTAAAATAAGAAGAGTCAATAGAACAAGGAATAGTAAAACTCCCTGGATCCTTAAGCTTTTATGACATCTTCTTTTGAAGCACTGCACTGCACTCTTCAGTCAGATTGACCACCTCGTTCTCTAGCAGTCTCCTCTTCTTGGACATCACCTCCTTGATGAACTTCGCATAGTTCGGCATTTGCTCCAAAGCTTCAGCAAAGGGGATGTTGATGTGAATTTTCTTGAAAATCTCCAAGAATTTGGAGAACTGCTCATCCAACGCCTTCTTCTTGAACCTTTGTGGGTAGAGGAGTGGCGACTTGTACATCGGTTTTGAGTCAGGTTCAGGCTCCTTCTCTTTTTCCTCGACTTTTTCCTCAACTTTCTTCTCTGCAACAGTAGGGATTTGGACTCCAACTTCTTTTTCACTCCTCAACTCTATGGCATTGCACTGCTCCTTGGGATTTACCTCAATGTTGCTCGGAAACTGGCCTCTGTTATTATCCTTCAGTGCGTTTGCCAAATGCCCTATGCTAGTTTCCATGGATTGAAGTACAGCACCCATGTTGGCCATGTGCGTCTCTAAGCTGTCAAGGCGAGACTCAGTTCTCGCCATCCTCTTACCTGATTCCTGCACAAAAGTACTAACCACATCTTCCAGAGACAACTTACCATCACCCTTATTAGTATTATTAGCATATGGAAATTTTTCATTATTCCGCATACTAGGGTGATAAGCATTAGGAACAGGATTACCTTTGTAAGCTCCATAACCTCGGTAGCCATTAGGATTAATATAATTAACTTCCTCTGGGGTATGTGATCCTTCAACTCCAATTGAATCTGCAACATTAATCTTATTCAAAGAAGCTACCTGTGTAGTCAGTGCAGATAATTGAGCAGTGATGGATGTGAGAGGATCCACTGCATACACTCCAGCTGGCTTCTTGACTCCCGTATGATAAGATGGCCATTGAAAACTGTTGATCGCAATCTGTTCCAGCAAATCATAGGCTTGAGCAGGGTCCTTTGCAAAAATAGTACCTCTAGAAGCAGAATCCACGATCATCCTCGTAGGCGCATTCAGTCCGTTGTAAAACCACTCGATCTGTTCCCAATCTGCAAAATTGTGGTTAGGACAACATCTTAATAATTCTTTGTACCTTTCCCACGCCTCGTAGAGCTGTTCAGACTCCATCTGCCTGAATGTGCTGATTTCGATCTTCAGTTGGGTGGATTTGGCAGGTGGAAAATATTTCGCAAGAAATTTTTCTGCCATCCTATCCCAAGTAGTGATGCTTCCAAGCGGCAGTGATTGCAACCAACTCCTTACTTGATCCCTGAGAGAAAAAGGAAACAAGCGTAAACGTATAATATCCTCAGACACACCATTAATTTTTACCGTATCGGTTATTTCCAAGAAAGTGCGTAGGTGTAGGTGAGGATCAGCAGTGGCGCTCCCATTAAATTGGTTCTGTTGAACCATGTTGATCAAGGCTGGCTTCAATTCAAAATTATTGGCGTTAATGGTCCCTCGAGCGATGTCAGAATAGTGAGCCTGGATCGTCGGCCGGAAGTGATCTCTAATTGGCACCAGGGGAGGTTGTTGTGCTTCTTCTTCAGCCATGTTATTGATTTCTTCTCTTCTAATTCTTCTCAAAGCACGTGCAGTGCGCTCGATCTCCGGATCAAAAAGTAAAGAATTCGCACTTTGAGATCTTCGCATAGACTGCAATTAAAATTAAGAAGAAATCAATTAGTAACTTAAAATAATAAAAAAAACTCTAAATTAAAACTTAGACTAATTGGTAACAAGACTAAAAAATAATCAAAATTTACTCCCCGGCAACGGCGCCAAAAATTTGTTGTGAAAAATCCTCGCAAGAGTACGAGTGTCAAGTTTTAATATAGTGATAAAATCAGATATCGATCCCACAGGGAGAAAAATGAAAATATTCAGCGCTTGTAATTAAAATAGTCCAAACTTTATCTAGAAAATCAAAATTTGAGAAATTTGAAAAAAAATAAAAATAACAATGAAGTTTTTATAAGCACGCACACAACTTTCAGATAAATATCAATCAGAGAAAAATGGTCTAAAGGTTTAGATTTCACCTGGTTTCAACAACAATCAATCCTAATTAATTTAGTATCATGAATTCCAATCAATTAATAGCCAAGAACACTTAAGTTTATTATTTCCCTCTCCCGAGCAACAAATAATTTTTATCAACAACAATTTAATTCCAATATCCCTATTAAGAATCTACTTGCAGTGATCTATCACAAAACAATGTTCTTTTTAAAAGCTCTGTTAAAATTATACACTCTCCCGAGCTGTATAAATAATTAACAGTGTAGTTTCTATTGATCCTATTCAAAATCTCCTCTCCCGAGTGCCAGATTTCAAATAAATATTACAAATCAATTATTGATCAGATAATTGAAAAGACAATCAATTCTAGAAAAAATAATTAATCTAGAAGAAACTCAATTCAATAAAATCAAAAATTCATGAAAGCGTCTACACCAGGTTCCATCCGACCTCTAGACTCTAAAAAATTAGTTCATAATAAAATTCTGAATAAAACAAAATATGTTCAAAAATCCAAACATATTCAGAATAAAATAAATAAAAGATAAAGAAAACAAATCCGTCGTCGACGCCATGTCCGGTCGATCGATCTCTGTTTTTGTTCTTCAGATAAACTCCAGAATTCTTCTCAAAAATCTCACGTTCAAGCTCTGTTCTCTTATATGTGTCCGTGTGATTGTGTGTGGCGGCTCCTCTCATGTCTGATAAGAATTCCCTTTTATATTGTCGTGTAAAAGCCCAAGAAAATAGAAACTTTTCTTTCCGATAAAAATTCTAAACGCTGAAATCTCGCAACGCGCGCCCGCTCCAGACATCACGCGGGCGCACATAAGGCTCTGCTTGAATTTCTCACGCCTTCACAAATCTTGCGCGATTGCTCTTCCTACCTTTCTCTTCAGCACTTAAACTAGCGCTAACAAATTTCTTGGGCCCAAAAACAAAAAGCCCAATCTTCTTTCTTTTGTCTGTTCGTTCTTTTCTTCTCTACTTTTTCCTTTCTTTTATTTTCTCTTTTCTCACATAAATTCCTTATTTCTCCATTAAATATTCTTCTACTATTTTCCCTTCTAACTTCTTATTTTTTTCTCTTTTCCACATAAATTCAATAATTTCCTACAAACACGAAAACAACAAAACTCAGGCATAAATCTTCTCGAAACAAATATTTAACAATTAAAATAATATATAAATTAAGTGTATAAAATACACTTATCAGATAGCATACTCGGGACAGTTGGTTCTCGAGTTTCCCTTAAAATCACATACTTGCATCAATACTTGTTCTAGCATGTGGAACTTGTAAATAGTTGTTGATTGAGTTTTGTTATATGGATTAATACTTTATGTTTTCTTATGCATTCATATTGAGCCAAACCTTTGATTTCAGCGGGCAGAACAGCCCTTTTTGTTTAGACGTTTTGGGGGCTATACTGTGAGTGGCCTGGGTGTAGAGGTTCACCTAGTGTCAGCATACTCCTTATAGTCGCACCAAAGTCTAGGGGAGTGGGATATGTGGCACCACCTCGATTGGGAGAGTCGGTGAGTTGTTACGTGATCTCATCCTCGGGATCCCAAAAGCATAGCAGCAATCCCTCGTTTATCAGAGTTGATATCCCTATTTTAAAGACATGAATATCATTCGTTTTGATTTGATTATGTTGTCTTGAAAGCATGTTGTTGTTATATTACATGTATTGCTTGTTATGTTGCTTTTACTGGAAATATCATTCTTACCGGAGTTATCCAGCTGTTGCTTTGTTTTGTATGTGTACTTGGCAATAGGAGGGGCAGGATCAAGTCAGCGAAGACCTGGTTAGCATCAAGAGGGAGAGTTAGTAGTGGGACTCGGTTTAGAAGTCGAATCAACATGTTTATCTAGTTTAAGATTGAAGCATGTTAGAACTCGAACTTGTTATGTATTGTAATTCGAACTTGCTGTATTCGGATCGTAATCTAGAATCGAAGCATGTTTGGAACTTTTATCGATCTAGACTTCTTGTTGATCTTAGGTCTTATGAAAGAATGTTTTGATATTGCGTGTATTCTCTACACCCCGTTTTGTGTATGTATTTGAATGCATGTTGAAAGCAAGCACGAAAGAAATTTATTGGCCTTGTATTTTTCTGCCCAGGCTACACACGCGAACGAGACGGTATCTCGCGCGAGTGCGTGGAGCCTTACCAGGGGTTCCATCTTGCGCGGGCGCGAGCCTTCGGTTGAGGCTCTGGATGTGAAGCCTGCGCGCGCGCGAGATGAACCTTTTAAAAAAAAAGAAATTTTTTTATTTATTGTTTGGACCTTGGATTATTGTATGCTCTATTATTAGTATTATCCGAGATTAGATGTTTAGAACCGAGATCTCACATTAAGTGGTATCAAAGCGATAAGTTCTTGGTTGAACTAGAGTGAGCGGGGTAGATCAAGTCTGCGTGTATTGGCTCCTCGCATGTGATTGAGTTATTTAACTATTTATTTAAATTACATGCGAGCATGCTTTATTATTTGAGAATTAGTTGAATTACATGATTTTGTGATTTAATTTATAAAGCATGGACTATTTGAGATATAACTGTTTTTGTTATTGGCGGGTATCCGATTTTCTGAGAGGTTGTAAAGGGCACCGCATTGTGGCGATTGAGATATCTTGTGTCCTAACCTATGATTATCAGATGGGTCCTCATCGAATTATTAACAGAAACCCACCGCCAGTTACTCCATCGAATGAACAAGCTAGTACTGAAACTGTTCAGATGGATGCTACAGCGACTCCTATGGAAACCTTGCTGAAGAGGTTTCAGTCGTTTAATCCGCCTTTGTTGATAGGTACAGAGAATTCGGTTGACAGTGAAAGCTGGTTGGATGAAATTAATCAGTTGTTCGATTCCCTTGATTACTCTGAAGACCACTGAACTAGGTTAGTCATTAATCAGCTTCGTGGTGTTGCTAAGAACTGGTGGATCACGATGAAGAGATCCATGGAGAATCGAGGTACAGTTGTTACTTGGTCTCTTTTCAAAACCGAGTTTTATAAGCGGTTATTCCCTGTGTCGTATCGAAAGGACAAGGGAGCCGAGTTTTCCAATCCGAGGCAAGAGAATTTGAACATTGAAGAGTATGTTGCCAAATTAGATAGTCTGTTGCGTTTTGCACCGCATATCGCCGACAATGAAGAAGCAAAAGCCGATCAGTTCATCAACGGCTTAAATCCCGACATCTTCACGTTGGTAAACACTGCTAGGCCTGATAACTTTGCGGATGCCATGAATCACTCAAAGGGAGCTGAAGCAGGTTTGTGGACACAGAGAGGAAATCAGATGGTACTTCAGCAGCCGAGACAGTCTCAGAATCAACCGTCTCAGTATCAGAATCAGCCACCTCAGTATCAGAATCAACCCCAGAGGTACGAAGGTAGAAGCAGTGGGATAAACAGAAAGGATCACTACAAAGCAAGGGGGAAACAGTTCAAGAGGCAGGGAAATAGTTCTTCTAGTTCCAGTGGCTCCAAGCAATTCGGTTCAGGACAGAGTTCTGGATCTTCATCTTTGTTCTGCAACAAGTGTGGAGGTAGACACTCACCGGATCAGTGTGTAGGAGTATTTGGGAACTGCAATACCTGTCAGCAACCGGGACACTTCTCTAAGGTGTGCCCTCAGCGTAGTAGAAATCGAGCTCAGAGTGGGAGTTCATCTAGACCTACAGCTCAGCCTGAGAGACAGTCTTCTGCAGTTCACTCCTTCCAGCCTCAGCAGCAAAACACACAGGGAGGTAACCCTAGTGCGAACCAGCCTCCGAGACAGCAGGCACGAGTCTTGGCTTTGACAGAGGATCAGGCTTAGGCAGGATCGGACAATGTTATAGCAGGTAACTGTTCGATTCTCGGTTATTTTGCTCATGTTTTGATAGATACAGGTGATTCCCATTCCTTTATCTCTGAAAAATTTGTGTTGTTGCATGCTTTGAAAACTGAGTTGTTACCTACTGTAGTAGCTGTTACTTCACCTTTGGGTGAAGGAATTGTTTCTGTCAGATTAGTCAGGAACTGTGAACTCTGTTTTGAGGGAAATTTGTTAGAGTTCGATTGTATTGTACTTAGGCTGTTAGATTTTTACTGTATTGTTGGTATAGATGCTTTAACCAAGTACAGGGCAACCGTCGATTATTTTCAGAAGGTTGTCAGATTCAGACCTGAAATGGCAGACGAGTGGAAATTCTTTGGTAAGGGTTCTCGATCTAGAATTCCTTTGATTTCAGTGTTATCTATGACTCGTTTGTTACAGATAGGTGCAGAGGGATTTTTGGTTTATGCAGTTGATGTACTGAAATCTAGCCCTGAATTGGTTGATATACCAGTGGTTAGAGAATTTGCTGATGTGTTTCCGGAAGATGCTCCTGGATTGCTGCCTATTCGAGAGATCGAATTCAGAATTGATTTAGTGTCAGGTACTCAACATATCTCCAAAGCTCTGTATCGTATGACACCGGTTGAATTGAGAGAGTTGAAAGAACAGCTTGAGGATTTGATTGCCAAGGGATACATCAGACCTAGTGTATCGCCTTGGGGTGCTCCTGTTCTGTTTGTTCGAAAGAAGGATGGCTCTATGCGGCTCTTTATTGACTACCGTCAATTGAATCAAGCGACGGTAAATAGCATGTATCCTTTACCCCGAATAGATGACCTTTTTGATCAACTGCAGGGTTCTTCTGTCTATTAGAAGATTGATCTGAGGTCAGGTTATCATCAGCTGAGAGTGCGTGAGGAAGATGTTCCTAAGACCGCATTCAGAACGAGGTATGATCATATCGAGTTTATAATCATGCCGTTCGGTTTGACTAACGCTCCAGCGGTTTTTATGGGTTTGATGAGCCGTATCTTTCAGCGCTATTTGGATGAGTTTGTTATTATCTTTATCGATGATATTCTTATCTATTCAAAGAATAGTGCTGACCATGCAGAGCATTTGAGGATTGTTTTGCAGATTTTTCGAGTTGAACAGTTGTTTGCCAAGCTATCTAAATGTGAATTCTGGCTGGTCTAGGAGGAAAGCTTTATGCATTTGTCATTGTGGATGATTTCTTACGTTACACGTGGACATTGTTTTTAGCCCACAAAAATGATGCCTTTGATTATTTTAAAACTTTTGTCAAACGTGTTGAGAATGAGAAAAATCTTTCAATAAAGCAGATCCGTAGTGACCACGGAACTGAATTTCAAAATGAGAGTTTTACAAATTTTTGTGAAGAGAAAGGCATCGGTCACAATTTTTCTTGTCCTAGGACTCCTCAACAAAATGGGGTCGTTGAGAGGAAAAATAGGACACTTGTGGAGATTGTGAGGACCATGATATGTGAGCATTCTCTACCAAAATATTTTTGGGCTGAAGCAATGAACACTGCTTGTTACATTATCAATCGTGTATCAATAAGGCCAATTCTCAAGAAAACTCCATATGAATTATGGAGAGGGAGAAAGCCTAACATTTCATACTTTTGAGCTTTCGGTTCCAAATTCTATATTCATAATAACGATAAGGACAACCTTGGCAAATTTGATGCCAAATCCGACAAAGGTATTTTTCTTGGATATTCTACTACAAGTAAGGCTTTTAGAGTATTTAATAAACGCACTTTACTTGTTAAAGAATCAATGCATGTAATATTTGATGAATCTATGTCTATAGTTCCTCGTAATACTAACGGTGATGTAGAATTACTCGAAGAAGAGATGGCCTCCTCAAGCTTAAATGATATAGATGTTTCTGTTGAGGAAACACCACTTCCGAAGGATTGGACGCTTCACAAAGATCATCCTATAGATCTTATCATTGGAAGTCCTTCGAAGGGAGTAACCACTCGTTTTTCTCTTAATAATATTTGCAATCATCTTGCTTTTGTTTCACATGTTGAACCTAAGTGCATTGATGATACTTTATTAGATGATTCTTGGATTATTGCTATGCAAGATGAATTGAATGCGTTTAAACGTAATGATGTTTGGAATCTTGTTCCTAGGCCGCATGATAGATCTATTATTGGCACTAAATGGGTTCATAGGAATAAACTTGATGAGCATGGTACTATCACTAGAAATAAAGCTAGAATTGTAGCAAAAGGATATAGTCAAGAAGAAGGCATATATTATGATGAAACTTATGTGCCTGTTGCTAGACTAGAATCTATTCGCATGCTACTTGCTTTTGCTTGCTCTAGAAATTTCAAGTTATTTCAAATGGATGTTAAGAGTGCTTTCCTGAATGGTGAATTGAAAGAAGAAGTTTATATTGAACAACCTGATGGCTTTGTTGATGCTTTACTACCTGATCATGTGTATAGATTAAACAAAGCTTTGTATGGATTGAAACAAGCTCCTAGAGCTTGGTATGATAAACTGTCTACTTTCTTGCTTTCAAATGTTTTTTCAAGAGGAAAGATCGATATTACTTTATTCACCAAGAATGTCAAAAATGATCTTTTGATTGTGCAAATTTATGTTGATGATATAATATTTGGTTCTACTGACGAATCTCTTTGTCAAGATTTCTCCAAGCTTATGCAGGAACACTTTGAGATGAGCATGATGGGGGAACTTAACTATTTCCTCGGATTGCAAATCAAACAGTGCAAGGATGGGTTCTTTGTGAACCAAAGCAAATACATCATGGAGATTCTAAAGAAATTTGGGATGGAGAACACAAAATCATCATCCACACCGATGAGCACAACAATCAGACTCGACAAGGATGAAAATGGTAAAACTGTAGATCAATCTTCCTTTCGTAGTATGATTGGCTCCTTATTATATGCTACTGCTAGTAGACCGAACATTATGTTTAGTGTTTGCTTGTGTGCACGATTTCAATCATGTCCAAAGAAATCACATTTGTTTGCCTTAAAACGGATTTTCAAATATCTTTCAAATACTCCAAATCTCGGCTTATGGTATTCAAAAAATTCTTTCTTTGATTTAAAAGCTTACTGTGATGCCGACTTTGGTGGATATAAGATGGACCGAAAAAGCACTAGTGGAACCTGTTTCTTTTTAGGAAACTGTTTAGTTTTTTGGTTTTCCAAAAAGCAAAACTGTGTTGCGTTGTCAACGACCGAAGCCGAATATATGGCTGCCGGTAGTTGTTGTGCGCAAATTCTTTGGATGAAGCATCAATTGCTCGACTATGGCGTCTCTTTTTCAAAAATCCCTATTTTCTGTGACAACACTAGCGCCATTTGTCTTACAAAGAATCCGATTCAACATTCGCGCACCAAACATATTGACATTCGTCATCATTTTATTCGTGACCACATCGAACGAAATGAAGTTGAACTTCAATATGTTGACACGTCAAATCAAATTGCCGATATTTTTACAAAATCACTAGATGAAAATAATTTTATTCGTTTGCGTGGTGAACTTGGCATGATTGAGTTGTAAACACTTACGAACATAAATAAATTTAATGTCATATTAAGGGAGAGCTTAATATTAAAATCGAGCAAATTAATTTTGGATAATATAAATCAATTATATTTATTCAAAATTAAAAATCTCACTGATGATTCTACTTTTGATCGAGATGAGGTTCTTTCTACCATTCTTGGTCATCCACCCACTGTTGCCGACGATCGTCTTTCTTTGAAACAACTCCGTCCCGACTACCAAATCATTCAGAAATTGATCACTACTTCCATCATTCCGCGCAGTGGAGACTCATCCACCTGCAAATATCTTGATCTTTATGTTCGTGTCATTAACCGCATTTTGACTCATTTTGACATCTCTTTTGATGACCCAAATGCTCTTCCCATCTCTGATTTCCACACTTCAACCATTCTTCGATTACAAAGATGGAACTATCTTGGAATCCTGTCCTTTCTTGTTGGGTTAATGACCCAACTCGTGCCTTTAAAAAATATCTTTCGGACAAACATTTTTCACTCCCTTATTCGAGTCTTTCACCCACTTCTCAAGCTAAGGGTTTTCCCAATGGGCCGCCTGCCGAAGAAGGAGGACCTTCTTCTTCTGGTTTTCATACTTTTCCAAGAAATCTTGGCGAGCTTCCATTTGAGCTACCCGAAGTTCCTGCGACCCCTGCTCCTCAGACTGATCGTCTTTTCGAGACTCTTCAGCGCATTAAAGGGAATCTAGCCAGCCACTTTGCATCTTCTACTGCCTCTATGGATGCATTGACTATGAGAGTTGCCTCGCTGGAGACTCGCTTCGATGACTTTTTCTCTCGCTATCCTCCACCGCAACACGATGATGACTCTTAGATTTTATTTTTGCATTTTAAGTTGTACTTGTTTATGCTTTTAATGTAAAAATTTCTAAATTAGTTTAATGAAATTATTGTGTAATTTAATTTTCTCGTCTTTTAATTGCTTTTTGATTATCGCAAAAAGAGGGAGAATTAATTTGGTTAAATAATTATTCATTAAATTGAGGGGGAGTTTTAATTATTATAGCTTAAACAATATTTGAGTAAATTTTTTTAATTATATTATTGCCTTATTTTATTTCTCCTATTTAACCAAGTTTTGTGATCATCAAAAAGGGGAAGATTGTTACGCCTTAAACGCATACAAATATCGTGTAATGAGATTAATGTTTTTAATGCATTAACAATTCTCATAATTAAATTGTTTTGATGATTACAAAACTCGGTTAATCGTTACTAACAGTTTAAAGTGAGAAATTTGCAGGTAATAATATTTTTGAGTATAGACAATATTGGAAGCAAGAACCGATAATCAAAAATTGGGAATAAAAATTCAAAAGTTCGAATTTGTCCAGGTTCGAATGACCCGAAGACAACTTCGGATGCTCCGAAGTATTTCCAGAATTTAATAAAGATCGGAGGACAAGTTTGGAGACTTCAAAGACTACTTCGGACGATCCGAAGTGAGTTCGGACGACCCAAAGATTTTCCAGGAATTAAATAAAGATCGGAGGCACTCTCGGAGGCCACGAAATGACTACTTCGGACAACCCGAAGACAGGTTCGGACGACCCGTACTCCTTTACGACCATGAAGATTTTGTCGGAAGAAAATTTGCCGAAATGAATTTAATGCCGCCGTTTGGACGACCGAAGATGACTTCGGACCACCCGAACAGTTCACCAGCCGTAAGAATTTGAATTTCAATCAGACAAGGTTCGGACGACCCGAAGACCTGTTCAGACGACCCGAACCCGTTCGGATTGGCATCTATAAATTCATGCCATTTGAAGCCTTCTCAACTCACCAATTCACTTTCAACTCTCTTTGCAAGCAAGTTCCTCTCCTACAAGAATTAAAAGAAATATTTGTGAGATATATATTCAAAATCGAGGGTTGTTTGTATAAGTTAATTCGTGAGTTGGTTGCTCGGTTATTGTAAACACTTGTGTGTGAAGCCAAGTGTATTTATGAGTGTTGTGGCTATCCTTGGAGCCCTTAAGGCCAAGTGTTGAGTTGTATTGGCGCGGTGATCGTGTCAAGTTGTAAGGCTATCCTTGGAGCCATCAAAGCCAAGTCGTTCGAAGTGCTAGTGGATCCTTGGTTAATCGATCTTAACCAAGAAGGGGAAACGTAGACGATTTATCGTCGAACTTCCATAAACATCTCTTATCCCTTTTACTGCTTTATTTACATTACGCATTTATTTACCGCACTTATTATTAATTGCTTTAAGTCTTCCGCTTGCGTATTTACATAATCGCTTTAAATTGCTAAAGCTGCCAATAGAACCTAAATCCCCCCCATTAGGTTCTAACACGTATCTTAGAGCAGCATGCCGAGGCCCCGATGGCTAGACCTAGCGCGGTCTATGAGCAGTTCAAGAAGATGGATCCTAAGGACTTCTCTAGTACTACGGATCCGATGGTAGCGGAGGGCTGGATTCGCTCGCTAGAGGCGATTTTCCGCTACATGGATTTGGGAGATGCGGACCGAGTTTGCTGTATGACCTTCCTTCTCAAGGATGACACTGCCTTATGGTTTGAGGGTGTGGAGAAGACTGTTGACATTACCACACTGACTTGGGAAGCATTCAAGACTCTCTTCTATGAGAAGTACTATACAGCTGAGGTGAGGGCGCAGTTGAAGAAAGAGTTTATGAGTCTCCGGCAGGGAGATCTGTCTGTATCCGAGTTTGTTCGGAAATTTGAGAGGGGCTGCCACTTCGTACCATTGATAGGGAAAGACGAGTTGGAGAAGTTGCAGCACTTTGTTGCGTGTCTGAGGCCTACTATTCGTAGGGATGTGATGATGGCAGAGCCAGTGGATTATGCAGCTGCCGTCAGGAAGGCTATGAGGTCTGAGCAGTCCTTGAAGGACATCAGTGCCGAGGTTCATGGAAAGAGGGCCCTTACTCATCAAGGTCACCCGCAGCAGCATGGAAAGAAGCCATATCAGGGACAGCAGAGGCAGCAGAGGCCCCAGGGGCACCATCAGACCCAGAGACCTGCTCCTACCAGGACTGAGGATAAGCCTATTTTCCAGACGTTCCGCCGTCCGCATTTTGGTAAGTTCTTGATGAATGCAGGAGTGTGTTTCAAATTCAAGAAGCCGGGTCATGTAGCAAAAGACTGCCCGGAGTTGAGGAGGCCCGTGCAGGGTCGAGTGTTTGTGATGCAGGCCGAGGAGGCCGACCCAGACACCACACTCATCACATGTAGGATTGTAGTAGCTGGTGTAGCCGCTAGAGCCTTGTTAGACTCGGGAGCTACACATTCTTTTATTTCGGAGGAATTTACCCGTAAGCGGAGTATTGAGTATGAAGAGTTGTTGAGGGGTTTCACAGTGACCATCCCATCAGGGGAAGAATTGTCTACGAGGAATATAGTGAGGAATCTTGAGCTCTTGCTGCAAGAACAATCAGTGAGTGCCAATCTGATAGTGTTGCCCATGCCTGAGTTTGACTTGATACTTGGGATGGACTGGATGACGAAGAACGCTGTGGTGATTGATTTTCAGCAGCGATCAGTGATGGTCAGACCGAAGGGAGAGAAACCATTCTGGTTCGAGGCTACTAGGAGTTCGAGGAGGACACAAATTATATCTCTCATGCAAGCTAAGAAGTTGGTGCATGATGGATGTGAGGCATTCTTAGCCAGTGTATCTTTGTCAGAGTTGCCAGCACGTCCGGATATTTCAGATGTGGATGTGGTCAGGGATTTTGAGGATGTGTTTCCGGATGAGGTTGCAGGTATTCCACCTGATAGAGAAGTTGAGTTCTCTATCGACTTGATATCGAGTACAGTGCCAATCTCTAAGGCACCGTACAAACTAGCTCCCACAGAAATAAAGGAACTGAAAGAGCAGATTCAAGGGTTGCTTGATAAAGGGTTCATACGCCCTAGCTTCTCTCCATGGGGCGCACCGGTCCTCTTTGTGAAGAAGAAGGACGGAAGTCTGAGATTGTGCATAGACTATCAAGGGTTGAATGGTGTAACTGTGAAGAACAAGTACCCACTTCCTAGAATCGAGGATCTCTTTGATCAGTTACAAGGAGCTTCTGTGTTTTCAAAGATTGATCTTCGTTCGGGGTATCACCAGTTGAAGGTGAAGGAGTCTGATGTGTTCAAGATAGCGTTTAGGACTCGTTATGGCCACTACGAGTTCCTTGTGATGCCGTTTGGGATGACGAACGCGCCCGCGGTCTTTATGGATCTTATGAACCGCGTGTTCCAACCATACTTGTATCAGTTTGTCATTGTCTTTATTGACGATATCCTCATTTACTCGAAGGATAGAGAAGAGCATACCCAGCATTTGAGGACAATTCTAGGAGTACTCCGAGAGCGGAAGTTGTATGTCAAGTTCGACAAGTGCAAATTTTGGTTAGAGAGAGTACCATTCTTGGGTCATATTATTTCCAAGGATGGATTGGAAGTAGATCCTTCCAAGGTTCAAGCAGTGAAGGATTGGTTCGTGCCAAGAAGCGCATCGGAGATTCGCAGTTTCCTTGGATTGGCCGGTTACTATAGGAAGTTTATCAAGGGCTTTTCATCGATTGCGGTGCCCTTCACAGCGCTGACCAATAAGAATGCCAAGTTTATTTGGAAGCCAGAGTGTCAAGAGATCTTTGATGTGTTGAAGGAAGCTCTCACGACATCACCAGTGTAAGCTATGCCATCTGGAGAGGGAGATTTTGTGGTTTACACTTATGCTTCCAAGTTGGGACTTGGGGCCGTGCTTATGCAGAGAGATAGGGTTATCGCTTATGCTTCTAGGCAGTTGAAGGAGCATGAGAAGAACTAACCTACTTATGATTTGGAGTTAGCAGCAGTGGTGTTCGCTCTCAAGATTTGGATATACTATCTCTACGGAGAGAAGTGTAAAATATTCACCGACCATAAGAGCCTCAAATACTTCTTCACCCAGAAGGAGTTGAATATGAGACACCGGAGATGGTTAGAGTTGGTAAAAGATTATGATTGAGATATTAGCTACCATTCGGGTAAAGCTAATGTAGTCGCAGATGCATTGAGTAGAAAGTCAGCAGTGATTGCCTCTTTGACGGTGTCTAGACCTTTGCAGGATGAGATTCAAAAATTCGGACTAGAGTTCTATGCCGAGGGTAGAGATCCTAGATTGTCAGCTTTGTCAGTGCAGACTTCGTTGTTTGACCGTATCAGAGTTGCTAAAGCAGTTGATGAGCAGTTGAACAAGTGGAGACAGAGAGCCGATGAGAGAGGCAGTGACTTGTACTCAGTGGTAGATGGGATTGTGAGGTTCAGAGTTAGACTATGGGTGCCAGCAGGTGATTCTATGCGAGTTACTATCATGGCAGAGGCGCATAAATCACCGTACTCTATCCACCCAGACAGTACCAAGATTTATCGAGACCTTCAGCAGTTGTATTGGTGGCCGGGCATGAAGCGTGACATCGCCCGATTCGTGTCAGAATGTCTGTGTAGTGGCCCATATCCAGAATTAATGATAATGAGTAATTATCGTGTGATCATGTTAGATTTAGTAAAACGTGATTAAGGAGACTTCTAAATAGATTAACGGAGCCCGGAAATAGACCCAAAATGATCAGAAATGGTCCAGAGGGTCAGACAGATCGAAAGCTCCGAAGTTAGGATCGGATGCTCCAAAGGTGATCGGAAGCTCCGATGAACGATCGAAAGCTCCGATCGAATTACGTCATCCATGACGTGTGGTTGATCGGAAGCTCTGAACAGGATCGGAAGCTCCGATCACCCCTATCCGAAGTCAACCAGTGAGATTTTGACACGTGGTAGATGAGGATGTTCGGAAGCTCCGATGGCAGGATCGGACGTTCCGATCAAGGATCGGAAATTTCGATCGAGGATCGGAGGTTCCGATCGATGCCTATAAATATAAGGTTCGAGGCATTCATTTCTTGCCAATTCTGAATTCTCTCCTTCGCCCTCGTGGCTCTATTTTAGGGCTTTGGGTACTCTTATTTTAGAGTTGGAGTAGAATATTTGTTTTAGTATAGTCAGACAGTGTCTGACATAGTAGCTGAGTCGTGCTCGTGTAGCGGAGTAGTGCTTGAGACTGTGGAGCTGCAGCAGGGGTGTACCCCTAGTTGCATGATAGTCACCATCAGTGGGCTGACGACGGACGTAGGTATAGCTATGGTCTCCTTAAATTATTTAAAATTATGCAATAGCTTAGTTAAGACTTTTAGAGCTTATTGAATGATGCATGGGTATTTGCATTGTAGACTTGATGATAGGCTTGGAACCTAGAGTGAGACTACTAGGACTGCCTTAGAAAGGTACGTAAGTACTGACTGAGATTGCCAGCGGATATGCATGCTTATATGTTGCATTTATGTGTTTGCATGTTATTATTGTTATGCGGCATGTGCATATCATCTTGTGCCTGTACATCTTTCGAGATGAGCCAGTTAGGGTTGCTCAGCACTGTTAGGACGTTTTATATCGAGTACCCTTAGGTACTGATACCTGAAGGACTCCGTGGTCCTCGTCCGTGATTCGGGAATGAGTGGTCGCACATAGTGGTTAGCTACCCCGATGTGACGAGCTTATATTCCAGGCGCCAGTCTGAGCAGTTCGTATACAGTTATCCCAGATATGGATACCCTGTCATTTGCATGCATCATATTTGTATGTTTATCCATGCTTTTGTATTGAGCTTAGAGCTCACGTCCAGTATTTTTTGTGTATCTGGATACCCTATTCTACGGGGCAGGTGTAGGTGCAGGATTGAGCACTAGGAGCCTGGAGGAGCCAGTGACCTTGAAGACAGCAGTATTTAGCTGTAGGTTTTTATCTAAGTAATTAGATTGGGTTGTATAAATTGAGTTTGTTAGCCGGTTGTATTCTGCCGGTCTGCTTGTATTTAGTCTTCCGCAGCGATTTTATTTAATGCATGCTTAATTATGCTCTTAACTCTGATTAGGTAGTGGATCCGGGATGGGTCGCTACATTTATTGGTATCAGAGCTGCATGCAAGGGACTTAGGAAATTGATAATAAGACTTCTTGATTATCCTTGTAGGATTTATTGATGCCTAGCGAAAGAAGATTTGGTTCTTCATTGCCAAGGTTTGTGGCAGAAGTTTTTACTATAAGGAATGTATCAGTGATGAGAACACCAGTAGTAGCATATCGATAGATAGATTGACTGCTATGGACGGTTCATCATTCGATGCATTGGGATGTTGATCTAAGAACATATGGATTCCAGCTAGGGAAGACTGGAAGAGAAGATCGGGTATATCGCATCAGATACCTCTGAGGGCTTTTTGGAACGAATGGTGTTTAGTAATCCATGTGGTTCCAGTCCTTGAAGATTCTCCACTCGTAACTGGAGAGATTGTCAGATAGACCTTCACAGGAAATGCCTCGAGTGCCTAAGGCATGACAGGTTTCGAGCGTAAGGTCTGTAAACTCGTGCAGAACATGGTTTTGCCGGTATGCTTGTATTGATGCTTTTGGTAGGCATACGGGAAACTTCATGTTCAAAAGCATGATTTGGATACAAGAAGAACGCTGATGGTAGATCGCGAGCAAAAGAAGTTGACTGACGTGCACTGACGTGCACTGACGCAGAGCATAGCTGGTTAGCTATCACGTGCCATTTCTCCGGAGTTCTTCGCTGGAGGACATGTAGAGAGACTTGGATGGGAGTATGCTTGTATCGATGCATGTGTCGATTAGAAGCTTCATGCTCAAGGAACGAAGACTAGTACGATGATTTCAAATACTGTATTGTTGTAGTTGTAAACAGTATTTCAGTTGTAATGAATCATCAGAATTTGGTTGTATCATTTTAAGTTATTGGATGTACATTTTGTTGTATTTTCGGGATATTGTAATGTATTACATGGGATTTTAATAAAGAAATTGTACAAACTTGAAGGAATGATACATGTTTTATTGATTTGTTTTCTCAGCAATTCGTGATAGATTGCAAGTAATTTTAATAAGTTTGACTTGGAATTAGTTGATTGGTAATCAACTAGGATAGCTCATGGGTTTTGAGTAAGCCAGCGGTAAAGGATTGACATGAGGTTAGTCTAGGTATTTTCCTAGGATTGACCTAATTAGTCGTTCGACTGGGTTAGTGCCAGTGATGAGGTGATTCATCTGGGGGAATGGGAATTTTGATCTTGTTTGAAATTTTGAGTTTCGTTCTAGGTTGTTTTTGTAGAACAGTAGCCTGATTGACCTTCATAGGTTGGGAATTCGTGATGATGGGATTTCATCAGGAACCAGTTGAGTACATATCGAGAGTTGTGGACTATGATCATGACTAGACATGATGGAGCGCGATCCTATGCCAATATTACTTTGGGAGTCTTTTGTACTTCGGAGAATACCTGGAAGCCTTCGTGCTTCAGGATTGGCGGTGGGAAGGCTACCTAGTCTAGAGTTTTGGTAACAGTCACGATGGGGTATGAATTTGGATTAGATGACTGGTTATGTATCAGTGGTTTAGATATCGTCTGACTGTCGTCAGATATATTGGTTTGTAGTTTTGTCATAAGGACCAGTCTTGGAGGGATTTCCTTGACAAGTGCATACTCTGAGCAGATAGTTCTAGCTTATTGGATACTGCTAGACTAGTGGATCTAGTCGGTGTTTGGATGCTCTTGTGATAAGGGTTATCCAGGAGATGGGTTTGTGAACTTCCTGGAACATTTGACTCGGGGATGAGTATTTTTCAGCAATGATGGTTTCCTTCAGTGATAGATTATATCCAATGCTAAGGATTGTACATGACTATTTGAGGCGTGAGGATAGCGTGATTTATGCCAGTGTACACTTGGTGGTGATTTCAGGTGGGACACCGCGGCAAGTAACCTCAGTTTCGATTTGTTGCAGTCTTAGCAAGAGATATAGTTATCAGGAGCATGTTCAGCGATAGTTGAAATCTTCCGGACTTGTATTGCGGCTTGGGTTGAACGAGTCCTTATGATCATCTTGAATGAATATAGACAGTGGATAGTATGTCTAGACTGGTGCAGGTTTAGCACTAGTGACTACTTGTAACTGTTGTCTGACTTTGTCAAAGATGAGTGATTGAATCAGCGGTGATTCTTTTGATTCCAAGTAGTTGGGATCTGCAGACGTGTGGCAATGAGATCATCGATATTGATCGACCATGAGAGTTTCATCGATCAATGATTGTCCGATTAGAATTGGTACCGTCAGGCATGGCGAGAGCTACAGTATATCGATTTGATTGATCAGATTATTCCAATCGGTACTGATTGGGATATAGTGAATCAAGAAGTACTGGGAATAGTACTTAAGTATGGTATGCTTTGATATAGAGATTAAAGTGCATTTAGGGAATTCTTTAGTCGCTAAGGAATCTCCAGGGATGCTAGAATCGGGGATTTTGGATTCTGCAGATCACGAGAGTAGCCATAGGATGGCTCTTGTGATCATTTTCTAGTTAATAGAATTACTGAGATTACCATTGACGGGTTTTGATATGAACATTGCTTGGTGTTAGCAATGATTTATCCAGTTTGCGGAAATAGGATTCAGTGATTGTCCCAGGATTGTCAGTGTACAAATTTTGGGGACTGTTGGTCAGAGTGTTTTGCTTGGGGTGCTTCCAACAGAAAACTAGAGAGTTGTTCTTGAGAGACGATTCGGCAAGTGCTTATGGATTTCAATGAGCATTAGCAGGTTAGCATTAGTTGTTTCATGGGATGAGACAGCAGCTGAAACTTGTGTTTCTGAGTCTGGCAGGATTGTTGTCACTAATATCCCAGTGCTTTCTGATATGCTGTGTCATTGAAAGGATTAGATAACATAATTGCCACTAGTATTGATAGATTCTATGCGGGATCAAGGTGAATCAGTTTGGTTATCCCCGCTAGTGAGCCAAGGGTTTGGTTATCTGGAACAGGATAACTGGAATCGTTTTCTTCGATACTATCTCTAGTTCCAAGATAGAAGTAAGCATTCGATATAGGCTACTAATGCTGAGGGTGGTGTTGGTCCATCTGAGGATTTCAGCAGGATGGTAGTGAATTTCGAGGCGAAGACCTCAAAGGATGCATTTAGACAAGAAATTGTGTATAAAGATTTTGTCATCTGTTTACTTAGTTGGTGTTCTTTGGGAAACATTCATCGGGCAAAGTGAGTACTGAAAGTACGTACTATGACGCCAGGAATTGTCAGGATTTTGTTGTTATCCATGGAAGGATGACTAATGCGATCGAGTAGATGCTATCTACGATAGCGGGATTTGGATCAAGGTTTATCGCAATCAGTCTAAGGATTTCAGATGGTTAGAGTGGTGGCAGTGATGCAATTGCTTTGCAAACTGGTGGCCGGTAGTTGCCATTTCTATTCACATAAGGTACTGTTTTGGGAAGAAATATTTTATCCTTAGTGATAAAGAGTAACTCACATGAGTTCTTGGAAGAAAGATATCTAGGATTTGACCAAAAGTCAAATCTAGATCAATTTGTTTAGAACTTTGCGATAACGTCAAGGGATGCGATGTTACCGTTAGACCAGTGAAATACAATGTGTTGTATCTAGTTTTATCGTGGGCAGCGATGGAGTTCGTGCATGTCTAGAGAATAGCTGATGGCTAGTTACGATCTTAGCAGGAGTGTGGCTGATACAGTCGGCAATTTGGACCGAAGGTGCCGTGTTGTTGCGGTTATCGATGGATAACTGACGATAGTCAGTAGTGTTACTCGATTCTCGCAGGATTGCTGATAAGAAGGCAGTGATTTCCAGAGTGATCGTTAAAAGCGTGCGAGTTTGAAATCAGTGCGAATTATAAATCGAGTTTATGTTCTGATGTGGTTCAATGAATGAACAGACCCTGCAGGTTTAGCGAGGTTTGGTATTGTCGAAGGTTATTTGACCAGATGTTTTGAACCGAAACTACTAATGGATTGGATGAATGGTTTATACTATAGTCCCGAGGTTTACCTTAGATTTCGAGGACGAAATCCTTTTAAGGTGGTGGGAATGTAGTGTCCCATATCCAGAATTAACGATAATGAGTAATTATCGTGTGATCATGTTAGATTTAGTAAAACGTGATTAAGGAGACTTCTAAATAGATTAATGGAGCCCGGAAATAGACCCAAAATGATCAGAAATGGTCCGGAGGGTCAGACAGATCGGAAGCTCCGAAGTTAGGATCAGATGCTCCGAAGGTGATCGGAAGCTCCGATGAACGATCGGAAGCTCCGATCGAATTACGTCATCCATGAAGTGTGGTTGATCGGAAGCTCCGAACAGGATCGGAAGATCCGATCACCCCTATCCGAAGTCAACCAGTGAGATTTTGACGTGGCAGATGAGGATGTTCGGAAGCTCCGATGTCAGGATCGGACGTTCCGATTAAGGATCGGAGGTTCCGATCGATGCCTATAAATATAAGGTCCGAGGCATTCATTTCTTGCCAATTCCGAATTTTCTCCTTCTCCCTCGTGGCTCTATTTTAGGGCTTTGGGTACTCTTATTTTAGAGTTGGAGTAGAATATTTGTTTTAGTATAGTCAGACAGTGTCTGACATAGTAGCTGAGCCGTGCTCATGTAGCGGAGCAGTGCTTGAGACTGTGGAGCTGCAGCAGAGGTGTACCCCTAGTTGCATGATAGTCACCATCAGTGGGCTGACGACGGACGCAGATATAGCTATGGTCTCCTTAAATTATTTAGGATTATGCAATAGCTTAGTTAAGACTTTTAGAGCTTATTGAATGATGCATGGGTATTTGCATTGTAGACTTGATGATAGGCTTTGAACCTAGAGTGGGACTACTAGGACTGCCTTAGAAAGGTACGTAAGTACTGACTGAGATTGCCAGCGGATATGCATGCTTATATGTTGCATTTATGTGTTTGCATGTTATTATTGTTATGCGGCATATGCATATCATCTTGTGCTTGTACATCTTTCGAGATGAGCCAGTTAGGGTTGCTCAGCCCTGTTAGGACGTTTTATATCAAGTACCCTTAGGTACTGATACCTGAAGGACTCTGTGGTCCGCGTCCGTGATTCGGGAATGAGTGGTCGAACACAGTGGTTAGCTACCTCGATGTGACGAGCTTATATTCCAGGTGCCAGTCTGAGCAGTTCGTATACAGTTATCCCAGATATGGATACCCTGTCATTTGCATGCATCATATTTGTATGTTTATCCATGCTTTTGTATTGAGCTTAGAGCTCACGTCCAGTATTTTCTGTGTATCTGGATACCCTATTCGACGGGGCAGGTGTAGGTGCAGGATTGAGCACCAGGAGCCTGGAGGAGCCAGTGACCTTGAAGATAGCAGTATTTAGCTGTAGGTTTTTATCTAAGTAATTCGATTGGGTTGTATAAATTGAGTTTGTTAGCCGGTTGTATTCTGCCGGTCTGCTTGTATTTAGTCTTCCGCAGCGATTTTATTTAATGCATGCTTAATTATGCTCTTAACTCTGATTAGGTAGTGGATCTGGGATGGGTCGCTACAGTCTGACTTGCCAGCAGGTCAAGGCCGAGCATTAGAGACCTGCAGGATTGCTTAGATGCTTAATTATGCTCTTAACTCTGATTAGGTAGTGGATCTGGGATGGGTCGCTACAGTCTGACTTGCCAGCAGGTCAAGGCCGAGCATTAGAGACCTGCAGGATTGCTTAGGCCACTCCCTATTCCCGAGCGAAAATGGGAGAATATTACCATGGATTTCGTTGTTGGCTTGCCGAGGACAGTGAGAGGTTCAAATGCTATTTGGGTTATTGTTGACCGTCTCACTAAGTCGGAGCACTTTTTGCCAGTGAGGACGAATTTCTCCATGACTCAGTATGAGGAGTTGTATATCCGGGAGATAGTCAGACTACATGGTACCCCTGTTAGTGTCTGATAGAGATCCGCGGTTTACTTCATCATTTTGGAAGAGTCTTCATTCAGCTTTGGGGACGAAGCTTTCGTTTAGCACTGCCTTCCACCCCCATATGGATGGACAGTCCGAGAGGGTGATTCAGATTCTAGAGGATATTCTGAGAGCTTGCGCTATTGACTTTCATGATAGTTGGGAGTCGAGGTTACCATTGGTGGAATTTGCATATAACAACAGCTATCAGACCACCATTGGTATGGCACCTTACGAGGCACTCTATGGGAGGCCTTGTAGGTCACCGGTATTTTGGACCGAGATCGGTGAGAGGTCGGATTTGGGACCCGAGATTGTTCAGCAGACTGCTGAAGTTGTAGACAGGATTCAGGATAGGATGAGGACTGCGCAGAGCAGGCAGAAGAGTTACGCCGATCATAGGAGGAGAGACTTGGAGTTCTCAGTGGGTGATCATGTCTTCATCCGGGTCGCTCCTTTGAAAGCGTGATGAGATTCGGGAAGAAAGGGAAATTGGCTCCGAGGTTCGTTGGAACTTTTGTGATTCTTGATAGAGTGGGGACGTTAGCCTATAGGGTGGCCTTGCCGCCTAATCTGGAGTACACAACGTCTTCCACGTATCCATGTTGAGGAAGTACATCTCGGATCCTTCTCATGTGCTTAATCTTCAGCCTCTTCAAATATCGCCTCATATGACTTATGAGAGAGACCTGACCGGATTATGGAGAGGCAGGAAAGGAGACTCCGTAACAAGACTATTCCTATGGTCAAGGTCATGTGGTTGAATCATTCTGATGAAGAGGCCACTTGGGAGACAGAGACAGATATTAGGACTCGCTATCCAGAATTATTTGGTAAGTTTTAATTTCGAGGAATAAATTTCTTATTAGAGAGGGAGGAATTGTAGAACCTAAGATTTCATAATTTAAAATTCCATGCCTAAAATTCTTTTTAATAATTATGATTTTTAATTGCTTAAATTTTCTTTAAAGTTTAAGTGCTCAAATATTTTAAGTTTTTTATTAATGAAATTTCTTAGACAGTGACTTCCAGTACCGACGCTTGGCAATGGCGGATTTTTGGCGGTAAATTCCAAGATTTGCTATTTTAAAAGTTTAGGAGGGAGGTAGGAGGAAAATTAGATGAGAGTTCAAAAGTTAGGAATTTATGGGTATCAGAAATCTTTTTTTTTAGTATTGCAATATTGGGCTTATTATTTAACTTTTTCAAAAGTTAGAATTTTCATAAACCCGGATTAGTAAAACCCAATTTAATATTTTTTTGATTAGGGGTTTTTAAACTTAGGAATTTTATTAATGTAAGTTAGTAGGTAAGAGTTGTACTATAGAGTTGTACTTTTAAAGCACACACACACCTACTTTTTCATGCTTACACCTATACATATACACACTTGTACACCTCACACACACACACCTTTTAAATACAAATAAAACATTTAGCCAAACCCTAGCCCTCTCATTCCAAGATAGCCGACCCCTCTCCCCTTTTCCTCTCATCTTCCCCTTTCGGCCGCCCCTCCTTGTTGCAGCTCCAGCCGCCGCCGCCGCCTGCCACCACTGCCGCCGCTGTCGGAGCACCTCCCAAGGAAGTGTAGCTTGTGTTTGGTCCAAGGCTCCAGCCCTCTTTCCCCTTTAATTTTGTTTTTTAGCAATTGCAAAGGATATGCAAGTATATGCAATTTTTGGGCTTTCATTCAAGCTATTTATGTTCTTGCTCTTATTCTCTTGTGATTTTTTCGAAATTCTTGTTATTATATGCTTGTAGGGTCGAATTTTTAACAAAATTTCAGTAGGGTTCTTGGGGAAATTTCTAAATTTAGTTGCCATAGCTTTTAAAGAAGTTGCATGATGATTTATGAGTGAGGGCATGAAGTGTTTTGAATTCAAATCAGTAATTTCGAAAATTCAGTAGTTGCATGCTTAAAATTTCGAATTGTACATGATGATTGGGCTGTATTTGAGGGTTTATTAGTGCATTGTGTTGTTTGGCAATTGGCTTCAATGATTGGTCAAGAATCAAGACACATTTGGTGCATGATTTTGACATTTTTGAATTGTGGAGTGGGAGTGGGGGTTAAGGGCTGCCTAAGTGCTTGGGATAAGTCCTATGTGATGTTAATAAAGGTGTTTTGTGGATTGGTATGGAGTAAACTTAAGGAAAAAGGGTTATGGGGTTGAAACATTGAGTTAGAAGTAAGTTGGGTGTTGTTTTCATTGAGCAGGGGGTTACTGTTCCGGGGCAGGGGAGGTAGTAACCCTGGTATGGTCGTGTCTTGGGCTAGTCCTAGATCAAGTTCATGACGTTTTGGTTGCGTCGGTATAAAATGGGCTTGTTTCGGGTAAGATTTCATCAAGTTATGGATTTTTGAATTTAAGGTGTCGGTGCAGAATTTTGAGGGCAAAAGTGGGCTGTCCAGATTGGGTTTTTGTTCAGGTTGTATAGGCTGTCAATTGAGGTTAAAAACAGGTCATATGGTTAGTTTTTAGTGTTTGGAGAGTGTCGGTTTGAGCGGTGTTGAATTTGGCTTAGGGATGATATGGTTAAGGGTTTTACGTTTTGGTTGCTCGGTTTAAGGCAAGGTTGAGGAAAGTAAAGAATAGTTGGACTTTTAGCTTAGGGGCAGCCACTCACCCACCTTGCACCCATATTTTTGAGTTGAGTTCCATTTCTTATGTTGCATATTCATGTGCGTGAGTTTCGTTTTTGAGCCAAACAATATTTTCAAATGAAGTCGTTACAAGTTCTTGCATGCTAAGTATTTTGAGTCGAGTCAAGGAAGGAAAGAAAATATTTTTGAACAAAGTGAGTTGATTGTGACGGGACAGGGCAATGTGGGTTGAGAGATGCCTCACCCACTTGCCATAGACGTGTAGTAAGAGGCTGGGAGACATCCCAGCTCCCCTACCAAAAGAGACGTGTAGTAAGCGGCCGGGTTCATCTCGGCTCCCCTACCAAAAAGGAAAGTAAAGGGGCAAATCGCGTCAGGAGAAATCTCGGCGTCTTGCCGGCATAGTGCACTGCAGCCATGATCATGATCAAAACTTGAGTCACAATTCGAGGATCTAAGTTCTAAAGCAAAAACAAAAGTTAAAGTTTCAAGTATCAGTCGACTCGTCTCAATTTGTTCAGTTGTTGATATGCATGCGTTCCAGTTAAGTCACGAAAGTTCAAAAGTTTCATAGCGTGAGTTGGCGTGAGTTCATACTTCCATGTTGTCTCATTTCCCTTATTTCACGCATGTTTACAGTTTAAGTTTCAAAGTATATTATGTATAGTAGTTTGAGTATTTCTTGGAGTATTTTAAAACCTTTGTTATATCACTGTTTATACTTGCTGGGTCATTAGACTCACTATTCTTATTTGTTTGCCAGGTGAGGAGGATTTCGTAGGGACCAAGGGTAGGGTCCTTGAGGGGAGGTCTCCGGCGGATTGAGGCCCTACGACCGTTGCTATTTAATGTTTCCGCACTAGTTTATGATTGTAATAAAGAGTTTAAACTTATGTACTTTTGGTAATAGCCAGGATGTGTTTTCCCTGTGCTTAAATTTTTAAGTCTTGAAATTGTTATCGCTCTTTTTCGCAACCGTGTGGGGTTGCTTTTACTTTCGAAGTTATGATTATCGCAGTGGTTATCTTTTTGCCGCAATTATTGCATTTGTTTGGATTGCTGGCTGTGACAGGGAGGTTTTACCTACTTACAAACAAGTCATGGCGAAAATTTTTAAAAATCCGTATTTCTTTTATTATTTATTTAAGTATAGAGGTTAGGGTCGTTTCATTTATGTTTTGTGTTTTTGTTGTGTGAATAAGTAGAATGATAAATGTTGGTCGATGATGATATAGTTGTGAAAAAAATTGTTTTTGAAAAAATGTTGCTTTTGATTGAACATGAGAAGGTATTGGATGAATCGTGAATCATATTAAGCACGCATGTTAGACTGGTGTAGTGTAGCGAATTAATTGATGAAGTTCGTGTTTGTTTGACCATTGCACGACAATAGATGCTTGTTGGTCATGATAGTATCTTTGGATTCTTGATTATTGTTAGACATTGCATGTGTGATCTTGGGCGTACCTATAAAATTTTTGAAAAAAAGTTAACTCCATCCGGGTTACGAGCAAGAGATTGAAATCCTAATCTCTTGTTCTTGACTAAGTATGCAGATTCCATGGGGTTAATAATTTTGAAATTTTAAAATAACAATTCCATCCGGGCTTGGATAATGATTGAAATCCTAATCATTGTTCCATAGCTAAGTTTACGGGTTAAATGGGATTGATGATCCATCCGGGCTATAGATGAGGGGATTGAAATCCAAATCCTATCTTAGTTATAGCTAAGTTTGCGGATAATTATTGGGGCTTATAAAAAATACCGGGTGCAAAATCCGGAGGTACGTAATTAATCTCAAGAAAATGCATGTTTTGTTTGGGATTGTTGAGATGACGGAGTGCTGGATTGTGATACTTGCATTGAATTGTCATAGGTCGCTAAACATTCTTAGGATGGATTCTTTTGAATTTGCACGAAATTGGAATAACATGGCACACACACACACGTTTACGTTAAACTGACAGTGTATTGTGAACAATTAGAAGTTTGTGTTTTTTTAATTTTTGAATGTGGGAACTTCTCGGAGGCTGTGCATGTTCATGATTCATTCTTACTTTTGTTGTTGTTTGCGTATTGTTTTGCATGTCTTGCTCGAGGACGAGAAAGATTTAAGTATGGGGGTATTGATAAGTGCATTTTGTGTGCATTATTTTATGTCTATTGGGCATGCATTCATGTTTCATGTGTGTTTTTATATGTTTTATTTGTAATTAATCTCATGCATGTGCATTTCACTCTCCGGGTTAATTTTGTAGAAAAATGGGTTTTTGAAGAATGAATTACGGAGCAGGCTTGGTCAAAAGTTCAAATTTAATTTTAGAGTGCTCCAAAGCAAATCTTCACCATCCAAATTAAATTTCAAGATGTTTTAAAGATGCTGTCAATATTTCAGCTCAATCCGACGGTTAGAACTTAAGTTATGAATTTTTCAAAACTGTCGCGCGCTGGGAAGAAACAGAGGCGCTCGGTCGGTCAAAAAGAGAGGATCGAGCGCCTGTTGAAAAAAACGGGTAGAAAGTTGTAGAATTCTAGGCGCTCGGTCGGTAAAAAATGGCAGACCGAGCGCCCTCGCGAAGTTGGAAATTTATATTTTGCGGGTGTTTTACATGGAAAGAACTCTTAGGCACTATAAATAGGAAAAATTCTGAAGTTTTAAGGGTTCCAAAGATTAGATTGAAGGGAGGAGGAGGCCATCCAAGGAGAAGAACGAAAAGAGGGAGAAAACTTGAAGAACTCAAAAACCGCAAACACTAGTTTTCTCTTTTCTTTTTCTTTTATTTGTTGGGATTTAGGAGATCCTACCCCCAAAACTATGTTTTGATTTCTTTTTGATGATTGAATTTGGTTTTTAAGCATTCTTGATTATATTATTGTGTTTATTGCAATTTTCGAGATTGATCAATTTTGAATTAATTTTATGTGTTATAATTGATACCGAGAGGAGATTTTATGACATGATAGAGTAATATAATCCATGGATCTACAACTTGCATAGAGATATGAGGTTGGATACATGTTGATAGTCATAGTCCACCAGGTCGAAAGCTAGAGGATTCAATAAATCGTTAATGCAATTGCAATGGTTAAATAATGCAAAGATACTTGGTTATTACAATTTGTTAATTAGATTAATATAGCTCGAGAGTGTATATTGATAGATTAGGGAATTCCGTCAAAAGCATGATTTTAGAATTAGAATTCAATCATTAGAGAAGAAAGGGGTAGGTGAACTGAGATCCTATCAATCGTTTATTTATTTTCTGAGCTTAATTTATTGTTTTGCTTTTAATTCTTATTTTTATTTTTGTTTATTAATTTATTCTCCATCTATCGTTATAATTAATTAAAGAATCATACTTGAGGTAATTTTGTCATAAATCAATATCTGTGGGACGATACTCGTACTCTGTACACTATATTATTACTTGACTCGTGCACTTGCAAATTTATTCGAGCCTAATTGATATATATATATATTTAAGTTGATTTTTTGTGGTAGTATTTGCTCGATCACTCACTGAGAGTAAAAGTGATGACTGAAGCCCATACTGTCCCATATTCCTTCATCAAGGGAGTACGAAGATGTATAAGGACCTGCAATCTTTATATTGGTGGCCAGGTATGAAGAAGGACATTGTACTTTTTGTGAGTAAATGTTTGACATGTCAGCAGGTGTAGATTGAGCAGCAGAGGTCAGCAGGACTTCTGAAACCGTTGCCTACCCACATAGAAGTGGGAAGACATCACTATGGATTTCGTGGTAGGATTGTCAGTTACACCACGTAGGATGAACTTGATTTGGGTGATAGTTGACAGGTTCACGAATTCAGCTCATTTTCTTCCAGTCAGGAATAATTTCTTGATGAATCAGTATGCAGAGCTGTACATTTGAGAAATTTTCATATTGCATGGATTCGCACCAAGAATAGTGTCTGACAGAGATCTTAAGTTCATCTCGAATTTTTGGGGAAGTTTACACCGAGGTTTGGGAACAAAGTTAGCTTTCAACAACTTTCCACTCTCAAACAGATGGTCAGTCAGAAAGAGTAATCCAGATACTCAAAGACATTTTGAGGGCTCGTATGATCGACTTTGGAGAAAATTGGTAGTCGAAATTGCCTTTAGTGGATTTCACCTACAACAATAGTTATCAAGAAACTATTAGCATGGCTCCGTATGAGGCATTGTATGAGAGAAGATGTAGAACTCCCTTCCATTGGGATGAAGTTGGAGCGAGAGCTGTTTTGGGGCCAGAGATAGTGACTCAGACAGTAGATTTGATAGCCAAGATCAGGGACATAATGTTGGCAGCTCAAAGTCGACAGAAAAGTTATGACGATCAGCGGCGTAGAGATTTGGAGTTCGAAGTAGGTGACCATGTGTTCTTGAAGGTGTCACCATGAAAGGGTGTTATGAGGTTTGGAAAGAAAGGTAAATTGAGCCCAAGATATATAGGACCTTTCGAGATCCTAGAGAAAGTAGGGGCTCGAGCTTACCGAGTAGCTCTACCTTCAAACTTGGAGGGTGTGCACAATGTCTTGCATATCTCCATGCTGAGAGAGTATGTGGCAAATCCTTCCCATGTTATTCGCCATGAGCTAGTGGAATGGACGCCAAACTTGTGCTACAAGGAGATGCCTGTACAAATCTTGGACAGACAAGTTCTTAGGTTGAGGAACAGAGAGATCCCAATTGTGAAAGTCCTATGGCGCAACCAATTGGTTGAGGGACCTACGTGGAAAACCGAGCATGATATGCGAACACACTATCCTGCGCTGTTTGGTAAGTTGAATTTCGAGGACGAAATTCTTTAAGAAGGGTAGAGTTGTAAGGTCCAAAAAGTTCACTAACTTAATCACGATAAATTAATTAAATTATATGATTTAATGCATGCTATTTAGAATATTTAATTGTTATGTTTAATTATGCGATTTATTTGAATGCCTGAAATTTTATGTGATATGAATGATTTTTAAATTTTGCAGGTTGGTATTTAATTCTGGGTCGTAGGGACGATTCTAGCCTTTGAGCGAATTAAGAGAATGTTTATTTAAATAAGTTTAAGTTGATGCAGTGTATTTTTATTAATTGGGAGATTAAAATTTTAAAGACTTCTAATTGTAACTAATGGGCCGTGTTGGGAGCCCAGTAGTCACAAAAAAATCAAGCATTCAAAAATTTATTTTTTTTCTCTCATCTGAACGCCTCTTATTCTCCCCCCAAATCCTCTTTTCACGTTCAAACGCTGCGTCTCAAGGCTAGGGTTCGTTCGTCTCAAGGCTAGATCATCCTTTTCGCCCATGTTAATTTCAATCAAACGATTCAGGCAAGTTTTTATTATTTTGAAACCCATTCAAGAATATATATGTATTTTCAAGGTAAAATCCTATGTGAATGATTGACGATCTATGCATGTTTCTTTAAGATTTACGAGTATGTTGTTTAATTGTGAAACGTGAGGCGTTCTTGATGTTTTCGGTACAAGTTTGATGAGATGTAGGGGCATAGATGTTTGAGAATCCAAATTTTTGGGTTGAGTGTGTTGGGTATGAATTTTGATTTAAATCTTTAAAATATTGGTTTGATGAATGAGTTTTGAAGTGCTCTTTGAAGGTTTATTGGAGTATAGAAGTGTTCTTCCATGATTTTTGAAGATAGGTCGAATTAGGAGTCCAAAAATCAGAAGTTTGTGAAAACTGGCTGCAGATTCGTCAAAATCTGTAGAAATTTTCAAAGTGTCCAGACCTGGAAGGGGGTCCGGACATGGGTCCGTGTGGCCTCTGTCTTTGAAAAATCGAATTTTCAAACTACACGGAGGTTGGCACGGCGTCCGTGCCCCATCCGGACACGGGTCCGTGCAAGGGTTCGGAAAGCCTCTGTCCCAAAATTTTCAACTCTTGTTTATTGTTTCTGAATTCAAGTTTATGATATTTTAAGACGTCTTAGGTATATTTAATATGTTTTATAACGTTTCAAATTTTTAATTTCCAGGACGAATGAAACGACTCAAGTGGACCAATTATACTATGTAATGCATGTTTATGTTTTCAACCTTCATGAAAACTATTTTCCACGAAAATCATGAAATTTAGAAAGTAATTTATGCAACAATGGTTCTCACATTGGTTTATGCATGCACGACATTGTTTTATGAAAGTTCATGATTATGGAAGAATGATGATGATGTGCATGAAATATGATATGATACGATACATGAAAAATATTTTGATGATTTATGGGTCTTGTGGTGATTATATGGGGTATGCACTTTGGGATGAGCTCCGGAGCGGCTATCCAAACATGGCTCATGGGATGGTTATACGGGGTATGCATTTCGGGATGAGTTCCGAAGCGGCTATCCAAAGAATGAAAGTTTACGGGCGTAATGCCATATTATTGTTGTACAACAAAAATTATGAATGACTCATTATGACGGTTACCACAATACACATACTTCATCACCCTTAAATGTTTTACCTTATGGCTTCATCAAGATGCATTTATGTTAAGTTTTGCATGAAAGTCTATGTTGATGCTTTTCTCCTTTTAAGTTTCAAAAAAATACTTTTTATGCATTTTTATTGCTGAGTCATTGACTCACTATACTTGAATGATTCAGATAATGAGGACATTGATACCTTCATTGATAATTATGTTGGTGGACATGAAGAGGAGGCAGAGCTTGGTCCAGCGGGCGATGCATGAGTGCGAGATTTATGAATGAGAGTTGTTTAAACAATTTTATGTTTTTTTTGGGAAAACAAGTTTTGATTTTTAAGTTGATGGCCATGTTTGGGAAAGTCTTTTAAATGTTTATTTCATTATTATGTGCACTTTTTAACATTCTTATTTAATAAAGAATATGATGCTTCCGCAAAGTAGTTTTAATTTCCCCTAAATTCTTGAGTATGTATGTTGAGTAACCCTCCAGTAAAGTTTGGGACGTTACAACAGATGAGTCATAAGCCTTTGGTCGGAGGTGGGACTCCGGAGGATGCAGAGAACTGGTTGGAGCGTATGGAGAACTGCTTTTAGGAGTTCCAGTGTACCGAGGAACAGAAGATGGAAACCCTTGGTTTTCTATTGGAGGGACGAGCGAGGAGGTGGTGGAGATCTACGTCTGCACTATTTGTGGCAGCTCGAGGAGTGGCTACATGGGCAGCGTTTCGCACGGCTTTGCAAAATTTATATTTTCCCTCGACTCTTCGACGGGCAAAATCAAGTGAACTGGTGAGTTTGAGATAGGGTACGATGACTATTGATGAGTACCAGCAGAAATTCTTCGAGCTTCTACCCTATTGTCCGCAGATTGCTGCCAGCTCAAAGACTAAGTACGATCATTTCCTTCAGAGTCTCAACCCTGAGATTCATCAGCTTTTGACCATTGGTAGTGATATGACCTACGAGGGCTTGGTGAGTCGCTATCACAAAGCAGAGGATAGCATTCGACAGAACATATACTTACTTTCATCCAGACCAGCCAGCTCTTTGGGTTCGCGAGCCCAGTCTTTCAAGAAGCAGGGTGGCACTTCTTCTTCTTCTTCTTCTTCTTCTTCTTCTTCTTCTTCTTCTTCTGGATCTGGCGGATTTCACTATTTTAGTGGTCAGAGGATGAGTAATTGTCAGCAGTATAGAGGCACCCCCCAGTCCAGTGTTCTCGTGCGAACGACACTTGTTTTTTGTGTGGAGAGATGGGTCGCATGAAGAGGGACTGCCCTAACTTGGTTGGAGCAGCGAGTGGTTCTGGTAGTATTGGAGGTTCTCAAGCTACTGTTCAGTAGCCTCAGTCACAACAGCCGCGTCATCAATTGCAGCAGCATCACCCTCAGACTTATTCTCGAGGTCATTCTTCTTTGCGCCCACTTACCCAGGGGCAAGTCTTTACGTTGAACCAAGAGCAGGCTCAGGCTGATAGCGAGCGCATGATTGCAGGTACTTTCAGTTTATGTGGTTTTTCTGCATGTGTTTTGATTGATACTAATGCGTCCCATTCTTTCATATCGGCACGGTTTGATAAGAGATTTAGACTACCTTATATTCCCTTAGACATGTTGTTAGCAGTTTTGACTCCGATGGGTCAAGAGGTTTTGGCTAAGAGTTTAGTGCTGGGTTGTATTCTGGATTTTGAGGGACATCAGTTGAGTGCTAACTTGATGATCTTAGCTATGGATGATTTTGATTGTATCATTGGGATAGACCTTCTGACTACCTACAGGGCTATAGTGGATTACTACAAGAGGCTTGTCCAGTTTCGTCCCAAGGATGGAGAGGCGTGGTATATATATATGGTGAGGGAGTGCGACCCTTGATGCCAGTGGTTTCTGCTCTAAAAGCTCATCATGCTTTGGAGTCCGATGGGGAAGGCTACCTCATCTACGCCATTGATGTATCTTTAGAGGGAAAAAACATTCAGGAGATACCAGTGGTCCAAGAGTTTCCGGATGTGTTTCCTGATGAGATTCCAGGTTTACCACCTATGCGGGAGATCGAGTTTGACATAGAGTTGTCGCCAGGGACATCGCTGATTTTCAGAGCACCTCATCGACTGGCTCCGTCAGAGATGGGAGAATTGCAGAAGCAATTGCAGGATCTTCTTGATAAGGGCTATATTCGATCCAGTGTTTCACCATGGGGAGACCCATTGTTATTTGACAAGAATAAGGATGGTTCGATGCATCTGTGCATAGACTATCGATAGTTGAACCAAGTGACAGTGAAGAACAAGTATCCTCTTCTGCGGATAGATGATCTGTTTGATCAGCTCCAGGGTACTTCTATATATTCCAAGATTGATTTGCGGTCCGGTTACCATCAGTTACGAGTCATAGATGAGGATATTCCTAAGACAGCATGTAATGGACTAGGCCCTTACCCTTGCTCTCGGGCGGCCCAGGCCCATACTCATGGCCTTCTCCCCACCTGGTTAAGGGAGTTTTTTTCCCTCCCCAAGGTTCGAACCTTGTACCACCAGGCTTATATAGCTAGCTCAAGTGGTACCATGGGTGAGTTGAACTTGTATATAAGCCTGGTGGTACAAGATTCTAACCCTAGGGAGGGCAAAAACTCCCTTAACCAGGTGGGGAGAAGGCCATGAGTATGGGCCTGGGCCGCTCGAGAGCAAGGGTGAGGGACCACTCCATTACACCGCTATCGTACACCTTTGTTTTGGGATGAGGTTGGCGAGCGTCAGGTTGAGGGTCCGCAATTAGTTCAGCAGATGACTGATGTGGTAGACTTGATCCGGCGGAGGATTAATGCTGCCCATGATCAACAGGAGATCTACGCTAATATGCATCGTATACCTTTGCATTTGAGCATACTTGCATATCACCTAGGATTGGACTTAGACTCGTGATTGGCAACCACGGGTCGAATAGAAGATGAGATCGATCATCCTTAAATAATATATGATATTATTGATGTATGCATGTTTAGACTAAATTATATGAATCCCGCAAGCATACATAAATTGCATGATGAGACAAATTTTCAAAAATTAAAATCCCTCATTTTAAATATGATTTAAAATTGATATCAAGATTTATAAAAGGGAATTTAAATATTGTTTAAATGTTCCTACCTTCCATCAACGATCAATGTATGAGATGCTACCCGCGGATACGGTCCGGCTCATATTATTGGGGGGGCCTGTTCGTCGGAAAGCTGTACATTGGATCGACACATGTTGTAAGTTGGGTGGAACTCCCATGGGATTGGCTCATATTATTGGGGGATCCACATGGCGACCGTCCATCACAACTTAATATTGATGGGTTATCTTGACATGTCACAATAAACGGAGTCATATTATTGGGCCCTTATTGGACATGAGGTAAAAACATGGGGGTTACTTTGGAAGTAATTGGGCTCTACCTTTTGAAAATTATGGTTGGCTGATATTATTCGGGACTATAATTTGTCAATTGGACTCCATGTTCCCACTAAGGAAATGAGTTTCCCGTTTTCACTAGAGGGTAGTGAAATCGTTAAAATAGTGGGAGTGAAATTCATAAAATAAATTTCGCCATATTTTATGTCTTAGTAAATTAATTAAGCAATCATCGATTATTGTCTATTTCATCTCAGTATATCATTATGATGAATCTTCGTAATCCACATGTTTCAATTCTCGAACAAAACAAACTTTCTGGCGCAAACTATACGGAATGGTTCCATAATTTAAGATTGTCATGAGCTCGGAAAAGATTTTCTAAGTGTTAGAAAAGGCTCCTTCGAAAACAGCCCCGGCTGATGTAACTTCGGAAAGGTTGGCCGAGCTAGAGAAATGGTAGGACCATGATCTCAAGGCCAAATGTTACATGCAAAGATGGACAAGTCTAAATAATTTTGCCATCACTGCAAGAAACCCGGTTACTGGAAGCGCAACTGCAAAGAATGTATATAGAGTAGTTACGAACTACAAAGGATATATTTTATAAATGTTTCACTTAATACTATTTCTTGGGTATTGGATACCAGATGTAGATCTCACATTTGCAATGAGTTGCAGATGATGACAAAAAGTCGTAAGCTTAGGATGGGTGAGACCCAGTTAAGGCTCGGGAATGGTTCCAGAGTTGAATCCAAAAGCTATGGGAAACATTTGTTTAATTTTGCAAAAACAATTTTAAGCTATATTTTGAGAGAGATGTTTTTATTTGTACCAAGATTTCATTAAAACATTATTCTTTTTCTATTCTTGATAGAGAAGATATTTCTTGAAAATTTGCGAATGGGATTTGCAATATTTACAAAAATGAATGTTTGATTTGAAATGAAAAATTTAAAAACAATCTATATAACTTAAAATTAAAAGACGTTCCAGTTGATTATGTCGATAAACCGGTAACAACAAATAAAAGGAAAAACGATAGTCAAAACCCGGCAAACCTTTGGCATGCTAGGCTAGGTCATATTTCCTCAAGGAGGATGAACAAGCTAGTGGGAGAGGGCATGTTTGATATGTCTGATATTAACTCTCTACCTACTTGTGAGTCCTGCCTAAAAGGAAAAATGAATAAATCTCCTTTCAAAGGGAAGCCTGAGCGTAGTCAAAACCTGTTGGATTTGATCCATACAGATGTTTGTGGACCATTTAGTATCGGTACTAAATATGGACACACCTACTTCATTACCTTTACTGATGATTATTCGAGGTATGGGTATTTATAT
Source organism: Henckelia pumila (assembly GCF_033568475.1). Lineage (NCBI taxonomy): Eukaryota > Viridiplantae > Streptophyta > Magnoliopsida > Lamiales > Gesneriaceae > Henckelia > Henckelia pumila. The sequence goes on from NC_133121.1 coordinate 199,449,549, forward strand.
TTAATGAAATATAAGTCTGAATCATTTGAAAAGTTCAAAAAATTCAAGGCTGAAGTAGAAAACAAACAAGGTAGAAGTATTAAAGCACTTCGATTGGATCGAGGTGGAGAATACTTAAGTACCGAGTTTTTGAGCTATTTAAAAGAGAATGAGATTCTCTCTCAGTGGACTCCTCCTATGACACCTCAGCTGAATGGTGTCTCGAAGCGTCGCAATCGAACTTTGTTGGACATGGTTCGATATATGATGAGCTTCACTGAGCTCCCACCTTCGTTTTGGGGCTATGCGCTTGAAACGGCGGTATTGTTGTTGAACAATGTCCACACTAAAGCAGTAGATAAAACTGCATACGAGTTATGGAATGGCAAAGCTCCTAAGTATTCATACTTAAGGATTTGGGGATGTCCTGCTTACGTGAAGCAGACAGTGGGAGATAAGTTGGATAGTCGATCCACCTTATGTTATTTTGTATGATATCCAAAGAATTCAATCGGATATTATTTCTATCATCCTTATGAGACAAAAGTGTTTGTTTCGAGGAATGCCACCTTCATGGAGAAGGAGTTCTTATTAAATAAGAAAGGCAAGATGATAGAACTCGAATAAATTCGAGAAGAACCCGAGATACAAAATAACGACCACACACCTCAAGAACCTTCAACGGACACGCCTATATCTAGGAGATCCGAGAGGACTTTTAGACCTCCTATTCGATATGGTCTTCTTCTTGAAGGGGATCAAAGTGAACCCGACATTGGATGTGATCCAAGAAACTTCAAGGAAGCAATTTCTGATGCGGATTCTAATTTATGGCTTAAAGCTATGCAGTCGGAAATAGACTCGATGCATACAAATCAAGTTTGGTATTTAGTAGATCCTCCCGATGGAATTGTTCCAATAGGATGTAAATGGATCTACAAGAGAAAACTTGGGCCTGATGGTAAGGTACTTACCTACAAGGCACGATTGGTAGCAAAATGTTATACTCAATGACAAGGAGTTGACTATGATGAAACCTTTTCACCAGTCGCAATGTTCAAGTCCATAAGAATCCTTATTGCCATAGCAGCATGGTATGACTATGAGATATGGCAAATGGATGTGAAGACTGCATTTATTAATAGAAACATTAAGGAATAAATCTATATGATGCAGCCCGAGAGATTCACATCCATGGGAAGCGAGCATAAGGTATGCAAGCTTCAGAGATCAATTTATGGTTTCAAACAAGCATCAAGAAGTTGGAACCAGAAATTTGATGAAACAATAAAGGACTTTAGTTTCATCAAAAACCCGGAGGAACCGTGCGTGTACAAAAAAGTAGTTAAGGATGCGGTGACGTTCTTAGTGCTTTATGTTGATGACATCCTACTCATTGGGAATGACGTAGGGATGTTGCAGTCAACAAAGATATGGTTATCAGGTAGATTCTCGATGAAGGATTTGGGTGAGGCATCCTATATTCTAGGGATACAGATCTATAGAGATAGATCTAAGAGAATGATAGGACTCACTCAAGCAACCTACATCGACACCATATTGAAAAGGTTTTCTATGGATGAGTCCAAGAGAGGACATCTACCTATGTGTCATGGAGTTTCTCTATCCAAGTCTATGTTGTCCCAAGACTGACGAAGAGATAGAGAAAATGACACACATACCATATGCGTCAGCCATAGGTAGTATTATGTATGGGATGATATCTACCAGACCGGATGTAGCCTTTGCTCTGAGTGTCACGAGCAGATATCAGGCCAACCCCGGTCAAATGCATTGGAAAGCCGTGAAGGATATTTTTAAGTACTTGAGAAGGACTAAGAATATATTCATGGTTTATGGAGGAAGAGAATTGAAATTGGAAGGCTATACCGACTCTAGCTTCCAAAGCAACGTGGATGACTCGAAATCAACCTCTGGATTTGTATTCATTCTCAATGGCGGTGCTGTCTCTTGGAAGAGTTCCAAGAAAGACACCACAGCGGATTCCACCACTGAGGCAGAATACATTGCAGCATCAGCTGCTGCTAAAGAGGCCGTTTGGATGAGGAATTTCGTCCAAGAGTTGGGCATAATTCCTGAAGCTATTGGTCCAGTTCCGGTGTACTGCGACAACACTGGTGCCGTTGCTCAGGCAAAGGAACCAAGGTCTCATCAAAGATCCAAACACGTACTGAGGAAATACCACATCATCCGGGAGATTGTCGAAAGAGGAGACATCACTGTCGAGAGAGTGGCCTCTACAGACAATATCGCTGATCCACTTACTAAGCCCTTGCCAGGACCATTGTTTGACAAACATCGCAAAGCAATGGGATTGCGTAGTGTGACTAGTTGGCTTTAGGGCAAGTGGGAGATTGAAAGAGTGGGTGCCCGGTTAGCCAACTTGTGGCTAAGGGCTTTTGTGACTCTATGTATAAACAATCTTTGTTTAATATAATTTACATTCATTAATGGCATTATCTTTGTCTTTCTTCATATTGTTATATTGTGATATACTATTGTTGTTTTGATAAAGACCTTGAATATACTATAGTGCAAGTAAGATGAGATAGTGAATAAAAAGAGATCACTATTATGAAACACATCTTATAGTCACTGTATATTCTAAACAGTTCCTAGTCAATTGAGCCGTCCGCTAATAAGGATAAGGATAGCTCGAGATTGAGACTAGCATTTGTGATGCCAAGTACCATGTTTCATTGGTAATGGACATGGAGATGTTCAAAGCATGCAAATGGATATTCATATGATGAATGATCGAACTACCCTATTCGGACTTTCCAAGTGGTTATCACTTATCGAGTGGATAAAGTCCGCGGTTTTGGTTGTACACCATTAGTCATTAATACTTGAAACATCATTGAGACTCTATATGCTAGTACTGTACTTTGACTCGTTTATCGACTCTATAGGGGTCATCAGGTATCGGGATTGGGTACAGTTACGACACATATAGGAGTCGATGCTTTGTTGTCAAGGATTCACCACATACTTGCGAGTGTGGATATCCTATGCGATCTGAGGAGATATTAGTGTGACGAATCTCTGGCCAGAGTACATGATGTGTTTTAGGTTACTCGGTTTTCCTAGTAACACATGCGATGTCATTATTTGATCTCCAAGATGTAATGCATAGTTATCGAATCTCGAACGACTCTCGATGCACCAATGGTTGTTGATTCGATCGGGATATATGGATGAAGGGACCGTACTGTACGCTAACAAAAATCTACTGGTTTTTGCAGGCACTATCAGTGATACCTAGGGAATCATGGGGCGATGTTGCTAGATGCTCTTACCATGATTCGTTGGGCAAGTCGGAAATTGTTGTTCCGAGTCACAAGGAGTTGTGAGCCCACGGCTAGTTGTATCCCTGAACCATTGAGGGTCACACAAGTAATGGATTACTAAACCCCGTTGAGATAGTTAAATTTAATGAAAGAGAAGTTGGACTTCGTAACTAAAAGGGAGTGGAATTTCCTTAAATGACATAGGGATGGGCATTTTTGGAAATCACTGAATTCGGATTCAGAAAAATTATCTTGACTTTAAAAGGTGCAGAAATGGTTTCTGTGCACATTGGTAAAATCGGTTTATCAATCGGAGTCATGATGAATTTTATATTAATTTCTATAACAACGGGCTTGGCTTGTTGGGCTTAAGTTATGGATTGTGAGGCCCTAAGGAGTTAGAGTCCTAATACAATTATAGCTTAATCTAGTCTAGAAATTATCTATAAATACATGTGTAGTGTTCGAAAATTAAAAAATTCATTCTTGCAATTTTCAAAATCACACATATTTTAAAGGGGAATTTTCGAAAATTCCTCTGTCCCTTTAGAGAAAATTCGGTCTGTGATTTTTGTGAAAAATTACATTCCGAATTAACAGATCAAATCTGTTTATTCTCTTTGATAAACATCTGATTGATTTCTAGTGCAATCAATCAGAGGGTTTCTGTTTTCTGTTCGTGGACCTTATTCCGGAGATTGATCGTGAAGCCATCGGTTCCCGAGATATACAAGAAGAGCAGATTAAATTCTGTTGGTGTCCATAATCAAGCCGTTGCTTGAAGAGGTAAAATATTATTAATTGTGATTATTATTATTTTACTTGCAACATAATTTAATCGTAAAGTTTTGATACCCATGATATGGAATCGTTCCATATAGAAAAATAAAATTTTTAAACTTTCGCTGCACCGGATATCAATTTTTAATTGATCTGAACACGTTTTCCAACAAGAGAGAGAGAGAAGATCAGGAAATGAGAAAGTGAAATGAAGTCTCGGCACCCCTATATATAGACCAAGTTCTGAACTACCGATCTTGCAATCGAAACTACCGATCAGACTTTGGAGATTCCGATCGTGCTTCCGAAATCTCTCCACCGAACTCTGTCTTTTGATTGGAAAACACAGCTGCCGAAGACGTTTGGAACTTATGAACTAGGGGATCGAAACCACCGATCTCCACCCTGCCCAATCACAACTCAGAAAGCCCATAACTGCCTGTCGGGGAATGTTCGTGTGACACCCAGGGCTGATGAGGCGGGGAGTGATCGTCGGTGCCAAGAAGTTGCACGGACAATGAGCGGCTCCTGGTAGGCTTCTAGGCAGAGGAAGACATTAATGAACCGATCCCGTGCCGAAATGAGAGGGATTCTGAGACTGTGTGGGTATGGGACTACATGGTTGAGGAGGTTTAAAAGATTTCATATGTGCTAATCATATCAAGAAGGTGCATCTTCTTTTCGGTTGCTCATCACATAAGAACTCCAAATTTAAGCATGCTTGACCTGGGTCAATTTTATGATGACCCCCTGGGATGTTTTCCCAGGGTGCATGTGAGTGAGGACATAAGCACGCTGGAAAGACTCGTCTTGATACAGTGGGTCGTTACACATTCGATTCTAACAACATCCAAAAAATGAAGTAAAACTGATTGGAGAAATACTTACTATAGAATGAAGCTCTCGCTGCCGGGATCACGAATCTGCCTTCGAAAATAAATTCTAACGGACGGATCGACCGAAAAATGAAATCAGAAAGCTTGAAGAGACTTTGGGGCGTCTTCAATGGAGGAATCACGTTTGGAAGGGATGATGGAAGCAAATGAGAGTAAGTCAATTATTTTCCAAGTCCAAATAATATAACAAATCCAAATTTTGCGTTTTAGTCCCTGAAAATTCCAAAAATTGCAAAATAGACCTTGATCAAAATCAAATCGATCCTCTAATTCTATAATATCTGATTATCTCAAGTAAACTCAACTAAGATAAATTTGGGGCGTTACACACTGGGTATAGGAGCCACCTCCTGATGCGACGGCTCAGCGTGCTATATACCTTGGGCCCGGTCTGTGAGCAGGATTTCTTGACCTGGTGTCTTGGTACCCGTACATTTGCATTCATTCACATATAATATTGTATACTCATACTCTCATACTGAGCGTTTTATGCTCACGTCCTCGTACTATTTTTGGACAACCTATTCCACGGGACAGGTGTAAGGCCCGAAAAATATTAAGTTCTTAATTACGGGATTTGAGATTTAAATTCCGAATATGAGAAAATATTAATTTGAATAATTTAAGAAATTAGAAAGTGATTTCGGGTCGAAAATATTTAATTTGAGAATTTTCGGATTTTAAGATTTTAATATCCGGAATTCTTAAATTAAAAGATTAAAAATATTTGAATTGATATTTATGGAATGTAAAATGTGAATTCCAAGATTAGAAATATCAAGAATTTATTTTGAGAATGAAATCCGAGCAAGGACCAATTTAAAAATATTGAGAAGTTCAAGGACTAAAATGCGATAAGGTATGAAATTATTTAATTTTAATACAAGAATATTTAATTTGAGAATATTTATAGTTTAGAATTAAATTCTAATATTCTTATATTATTTAGGATTGAAATTGAATTAAATCGCTTGTCCAGAGATTAATTTGCAATTATGCCAAAGTTTAGTGGCCAAAGTGAAATTTCCCTTGGCAAGTGGAATCACAGGTGTATATATATATTGGGATGCATGTGTTTTGCCTATATACTTCAGAATTGGGACAGTAGGCATCGAGAAAGGGAGGAAGAAAGAACCCCAAGGCTGATTTCGTTTATTTCAAGCTTCGGTGTTCGTTATCCGCTCGGTAGAATTTTCTATTGATCGTATATTTGCGATCACGGCTCTGAGTGATACGTTTTGACATAAGTTTTATGAAGTTATACCATGTTTGAATTTTAAGTTTTTGTTAGAATTACGATTTAATTGTTTAAACATGTTCTAGTATATACGACGATAGTATATCTAAGACGGATCGAGAAAATATCGTCGTTTGGACATGTTTCCGAATTTTGAAAGAATTGTGAGAAATCTGAAAATTATAAGGTGCTATTTACGTGTATGTGTGGTGGAAATGGTGATGATATAGTATTAAGATGATAGAAATATTGATGTTTAACCATTTGGAATTATCGATTTCGAACCGTTACGCCGCCGGTTTGCATTTTAATCCGATTTCAGTTATAGACTCAACTTAGCAATAAATAACAGATTGATAATGATATGGAGCATGGTTTAAACTTCATTTCAGTTGGAAATTGAAGTTCTCGAAGTCGAATCGACGTGTTCGAGCCGTTTGAATATCGAATCCAAAATGAGAGCAACTAAGAGTTGGAGCAGATTGTGAAGAGAACAAATTTGATAGTTGTGTATAATCAAGACTTGCACGAGTTCAGATACTTGAATCAGAATAAAGGTATGATTCGACATTATTCTCGCCAGGTAGAACAACTCGAGAATGTGGGGGTTTTCGAGTTTTCCTAAAATCACATACTTATCTAGTTAAGTGCTCTTATGTGATTTATTTGCTATTGTTGCTATGAATGATTATTTAATTGTGTGTTCAAGATGTTTATCAGTATTTGTATGATTTAATGCATCAAGATTATGTTTCATTCATCTTGAACCCTACCTTGAAAAACACAAAGGGCTGATTGGCCTAGAGTGCATATGACGTTTGGAGGGCTGTAGTTGAGTGGCACGGAATGTAGATTTACTTCCAGAGCTAGAAGACTCACTATAGTTGCAACAAAGTCAGGGGAATTGAGATATTTAACGTCACCTTGATTGGGTAAGTTGGTGGTCGGTTAAAGATTTTATTTCCCCGGGATCCCAAGAACTAAAATTTATTGGCATCAGATTTGATAGCCTATTCATTGAAACATGCATTGCATTTCTATTCATTGAAACATGCATTGCATTTATGCATTAACCTAGAGATTTTTATGGTTTAGAATATGCAATTATAAATGCTAGAATGTTGTGATATGTCATTCTAGATATGAATGTATTGATATACTTGATATGATATTGCTTTAGATGAATAGCTATGCTTTAAGGATTTAAGAATGTAGTATATTTCTATGATTACATGTTGTTACATGTTTTGATGATTTAGAATTCTTATAGAATATAGATTCAATATGCTTATATGGTGTATATGCATGTCTTTCATACTGAGATTTATTCTCACCGAAGTTATCCGGTTGTTGCTTTGTTTGTATGTGTGCATTGCATCAGGTTTGGGGCATGAGCGAGTCAGATGTGGCTTGGATAGCTTGAGATTGAAAAAGATTAGCATGTGGTGACTTCGGGCTAAGAATAGATTGATGTCAAATGCATGTTAGAAGATGTTGCTTTAGTTTGAGCTTTGAAAACTTAGAATTGAGTTTATTGTATTGCACCTTAGAAACATGTATGCGATTATAGTTATGTAAGGCCCGAAAATATTAAATTATTAATTATGGGATTTGAGAATTAAATTCCATATTATGGGCTAATATTGATTTGAGATGTTATGGACATGATAGATTTAATTTCTGAGCCGAAAATATTTAATTTGAGAATTTACGGATTTTGAGAATTAAATTCCGAGAATTCTTAAATTAAAAGAATAAATATTCAAATTGAATATTTATGGGATTTAAGATTAAATTCCATGTTTCGGGAATTAAAGAAGATTAATTTTGAAGATGAAACCCGATCAGGGGTTGATTTGAAAATATCGAAGATTCGAGGGCTAAAGTGCAAAAGGCCGGGATTATTGATTTAATCCGAATTAATTTAATTTTAATCCGAGTATATTTAATTTGGGAATATTTAGGGTTTCGATTTTAATTCTAATATTCTTAAATTATTTTGGATTGAAATTGAATTAAAAAGAAGGCTGGGGACTAAATTGCAATTAATGAAAACTTGAGGGACTAAATCATAATTAAGCTATACATATCTGATTTTTAATCAGATTATCAGCATGTACACGTGCATATTTTGTATCAATTCTGAAGTGAAGAACAGAGGAAGCCGAACCCCTCTTATTCCTTCTTCGTTTTGATTTTCAAATCGCCGTAACTTTTGATCCGCTCGTTCGATTCCAATTCCGAAAGATGTTCTGGAATACTTGAGACAAGGGCTTTGAATTGATGTGAGTATTTAATCATCTCGGCATGTTTTGAAGATCAAAATATGGCAGAGATCAGATTATGAATTTATGTTTGTGTTCTTGAGTTGTATGTCGTTCGATATCGAAGCCGGATTGAAAATGAATTAAGGAATGAACTTGTTATGATGTCCAGCTTGTATTTGATATACTTAGCTGCTGTTATGAGGATTATAATGATGTATTAATGATTTGGAATGGACGTATGAATTGGATTGAAGTTAAATAAGTTAGATTCGAATTCGATATTTCGTCGGTTACCGATTTTTAATCGCTATGCCGTCGATTCGTGTTTTTGGATCATTTTGATAGCCTATGACTGAGATAAGACATTTTTTGAAATGTTATCGATGATATAGCATTTTTATTTCTCAGTTTTAGATGAGTTTTGAAGGCTATCGTCTCACGACTCCGAATTGTACCGAATAAGAAGAAGTTGAAGTTTGAAATGATGTTGATTGAATTTATATTGATGATTTTGACTCGATTCTAAAATGATTGAATAGAATGAAGTTTGATATGCATGTTTTGATGCTATGTTTCAGAGTTTAATAGGAGACTATTGACTCAAGAACCTCAACTTGAAACCGAAGAAGAAGTGATCAAGATTGAAGTGAATTTGATTGAAGATTGAATGTTATTTGAATGAGTAGATTTGCTATGAGTTGTTGTACTTCCTATCCAGATGTGGAACATGACAAACTCGAGAATGAAAGGTATAAGATGACATCGAGAGTCAGGGATTCGATACTCGAGAATGATGATTCTTGAGTTATCCCGAACAAATCACATACTTGTTTAAATACTTGTTCTTGTGGTAGAACTTATGTTATTGTCGATCCATCACAGGTAGTGGATCTTTATTGCTTTTGATATGATTGTATATTGAATTGATTCTATGCCAAGGTTGCGGTTAACCTTATTTTCTAGCCCGGAATGGCTACGATAGATGGATATCCATGTCAAGATCGGTTACGAATCTTGATGGCAATGAAGTGATAAGAATCAATTCTAGAGATAAGCGCGCTATATAAATTGAAGTCTTGATTTGAAATTTGAGTCAATATATGCGTTATTTTTACTCTATTCTTGAGTTGATATGTTTAGAGTAGATATGAATTTATTTAACGCATTTATATGTCGATTATACTGAGAATGATTTCTCACCGGAGTTTATCCGGCTGTTGTTTTGTTTTGTATGTGTGCATCACAACAGATGGGGCCAGAGCTGGTCTGAGATGACATTGACAGTTTGGGAGCGAGATTTAGCACGTGAGGACTCGGGTTTTAAGTTGAAACTATGCTGTAGAATACATCAAACTAATTCGGAGAAGTTTAGAATTTGAATTCACTTTTGAAAGGTTGTATAGTTGGTTTTTATTTACCTTTATGAGCTACTAGTTTGATGTACAAAATGCATGAATTAATACTTGAGGCTGGTTACAAGTGTATGTGCATGTTTTCGGATTTGATAACACGCTTGGAATTGATTTTGATGATGATTCATACCTTGTACCAATGTTTGACGGCAAAATGAATTCTGCAGATTTCTGAAGCAGAGAAGCCCGCTCGTTCGGGTGAACTCTACCGATCGAGCGAGGCAATTAAATTTTAAAACAGAGAGTCGAGCATTTTGGGCTTGCTCGATCGGTAAGATTTGACCGATCGAGCGAGGCCAAATTATGTGCAGACCGAGAGCATGATTTTATTGCTCGCTCGATTGGCTGATTTTGCACGATCGAGCGAGGCTTTGAATTTTAAAAAAAAATATTCGGCTATGATTTATTATCCTTTAATTGTTTGATTAATTGTTTAATTAATCATTAGTTGCCCTAAGACGAGATTAGCACCCGAGGTCCCCACAACAGGTGGTATCAGAGCGTAGGTTCTGGACTGAGATAAAAGCTGAGCGGGGTAGAGTGAGTCATATGCATTTATAGTATTGCATGATTATGCAGTATTTGATTCGATGATTTACTAATTGCATGTGCTCTTGATCTACCTTTGAAATTAAATTGATTAATTTACTGATTTGTAAATTTTCGAATTCTTATCGATGTTATTATAAGAATTTCCCCGGGTGATGTAAGCACCCAGAATCGAAGAGAACATTGTTCTTTGGGTGATGTAAGCACCCCAGACTGACAGCATAGTATGGCCAGACTGAACAGAATGGTATGGTCAGATTGAACAGAACTTTATTATTGCTCAGCTGAATGAAGTATCTCTGATTGAACAGAACAGAATAGTACATCAGTGAATGAATAGATGTTGCTTAAGATAGAAGTTGACTTGAAGAATTTGATCAGTTGTTCGAATATCGGATTAGATTGATTGAATACCAACTTCGAAACCTAGCAACCAGCTGGTGGATTCTGATGGAGAAATGATGAGAAGGCAGAGGTATATTGATTGTTGGTAAGTTCTTAGAACAGAATTTTTTTTATTATTCTTTGCCAAAACGGATAGAAATGATGAGAAAGGAAAATATACCCTCTTGAAGCTGAATATTTTGAATTTTGAGGAATGCCGTATTAGAATTTGCAAGCCTACTATGATTCTTTGAATTGTGGATGATAATAATGAAGCTCAAGATTAAGTTGTTTAATTATGGCTTGAATTCAAAGATTATGTCTGAATAAATGTTGACGACTGAAACATGTTATGAAAGACATAGTCTTGTTTAATAACACTGAAGCTGAATGATGAAGCAAAAGGACTGAAATTGTAAAGATGCTACGGTGTGTGAGAGAAAAACACATATTTAGCTAAAATTTCTATTCCAGAAGTATATAGAGGATCAGAATGAAATTGCACCTGAGAATGAAATTTCAGGTAACAGATTTATTTTGTTTTGACCTGTCTATTATTGGTGCAATAGATTCATGATAGCTGAAAGCTTATTATATGATCACCTCTGTACCAGAAAAGAGACTGTGTGAATTGAACTGAAGAATGGAACTATTGCTTCGATGAACTGAAACTGAATATGATTTTGTTCATATTGAAATATCTGTTTATGTTGCATGATAGATGATGATGCAATAATCGAATACAGATTAGTAGAATAATTGATGATAAGAAGCGATAAAATTCGATCAGCAAGAACATAATGTGCATATGAATATGACGATATGATATAGAATCTCGAATTAAGATTCTGTGATTTCGGTTTGATATATGATGTTTGATTACATTAATATTCCGAAATTAGTATATTCAATGCACTAGATATGTTCATGATCTAAACCAGAATTGAAAGATATGCCAATGAGTAGAGATGGCAGATATATTTCAGTAAGATTCTTGACTTTAGTTTAAGTTGTGACCTGGAATTTATCAGAGAATTGATGAGTTTGTGAATTGACTACTCCTTTTGAGGTTTACAAAATAGATGATGATATGAAAATCAGTTACAGATGAGTCTTTTATTTGATTTTACTGAAGTTATTACATCATAAATCTTGATTTTTGAAATTCTTGATATTGATTTTGAGGTTTTGGTACCGACCTCAATCGATTTTGATGGACTCTTATTCTTTGTTAGGGTCTGATTTGATTTAGTTGTTTTAAGTTGAGATACTAGTGAGTTGTTTTCACTTAGCATATTGTCATTCATATTATTGTTCTGTGGATGATCTTGACTTAAGTAAGTTTCCCTGATTATGAATTTCAAGAGTCACTGATTGTTTGATGTATACATTCAGTATATTATAATATTTTTGACTTGTAACTGATAGAATTTCCAATTGAGATTTGGGAAATAGAACGAAAAGAAGAGATGAATGCGTGATTGATTGATCTTTTGAATTTATGTGCTTGAAGTATCGAGATAGATACTAAAACAGTCAGAATTGCTGTAATCCAAATTAAGTGAGAATTTATTTGTAAGGATTAAAGCACATTGAGATGAGATCAAGTTATTAGAATTCAATTGAGGAATAGAAATGAAGAATGAAACAGGCATTCGATCAATTGATTTCAGATTTTGTGTATTCTGGTTTGAATATTCAGATGAATATATGACCAATTAGAATGATTTTTGATTGAAAGTAAGCCAGAACTGTTCAAAAGATAAAAGAAACACAGAAAGTAAACTGAAGCGATGAGAATTCAGTAAAGAATGCCAGATTGAGATATGAAGTGAAGCCTCAGATCAGAATGAATGAATTCTATTATGATTTATTATTTGATTGTGCCTGATATTTCAGAAAAGAGATATCAGAATTTGAAGAATTGCACAACAATGAATTCAATATTCATCCGATGATTGTTTTATCAGACGATAAAGCAAATAGAAGTAACAGAATTAGTACATTTTCGAAGTTAAACGTACAGAGAGTTTTCGATGAATTTGAAAATCATTGACCAGATGAGTTCAGTGATAGTTTAGAAACTTCCAAAAAAAAAAAATGGAACGAGATTATGATTTGAAAGAATATTTTGCAAAACTACCATGATGAAACAGTATAGATGATGTAAACAGGTGGTAGTTATGAACAGATTGATTAAAATTACATTGTAATACAGATGCTCAGAAGACATTGAGTATTTTTTGAGGTAAAGGTACAAAATATTATTGTCGAATTGGAAGAATAGTCAGAGAAGATGAATCGAAGTGCGAGAATGAATTTTATTTGTCATGATACTGATTATCAACAGCTCTGAATACTTTGAAATCTGTAAATACAGCATATACTCTGATTAATAGATAGTCCGAATAGACTAATCAGATTTGTATAATACACTGTATAAGATGTGAATAACAGCTATCTATTCAAATCTGTGAGGAAGATAGAGATATGATGAAATTACAGGAATGATTAAAATCTATTGTCATGATTAAGACTTTAGATTTATTCGACAGAATGTGGCATCAATTGATTGATTGATGTTCTGAGAGGTGGTTATATGTGATTGCATTATACCATAATTTGATTGATGGATTATCTGAGTTGATTTTCCAGATATTGAGACTATTCTCAGAACTTTAATACCTGATTCGGTATTACTTGTCTTGATGTGTTGCCACTTGATGATTACAATTCCTGTAACAGCTAATGAATCGATTTTGAGATAATGTTATGATGATATGATGAAAAGAAATCCGATTTCCTTGTGTTGAAATAATACTACCGAAGTATATGACATCAGACCAGACATGATTTGTCGATATCAAATCAGATTTGATTTGAGACACACAAAGAATTTGAAGATGAATCTGTACGAAATGAAAACAGAGAAGAAGAATTAGAATTAGTAATTGAATGATAGATATAACTGTTGAAGCTGAAACTGATTAATTACGCGAAAAAGTTATTCGTAAAATATTATTCCATTCAAAATAGAGAAAGAGCAGAGTTTCATTTACAAATTCAGAATATGAAGTTGAATACTGATCTTGAAGTGATGAATGAAATGACAGTGTAGACTTGTTCTATGTTTGCAGAAAGCATAGAATGATTGTGAGAAAACAACAAGTCATCACTGAATCTGAATTTCATTGACTGAGATGTTATACCGAATTGATGATTTGATTGAAAGCTTAATTCCTTTCAGCTTGATATGATGGATCTGATTTGTTCCACATATCCAAGTTAAGGAAGTATCAGTTTGATTTTCCTATATACTTTAATCAAATGAAATAGATAGCGAAGAGATTCTGAGTTAAGTTGAATATTCAACAGAATCTTGATTAAGGAGAAAATTAACTCAGAAAGAATTTTTTTAAGTGAATTAAAGTACAAGAGATTAGAAGCAGATTCGAAGAAAAAAAAATCTGATAGGAGATGAAGAGATGAGATACGAAGTTCAGAGCTATATGATTGAAGTGAGAATAACTTCAGATAATCATTCAGTCTATCAGATTGAATAGTTCGATTGAATTTGATTTCGAGGACGAAATCATTTCTTAGAAGAGAGGAATTGTAAGGCCCGAAAATATTAAATTATTAATTATGGGATATGAGAATTAAATTCCATATTATGGGCTAATATTGATTTGAGAAGTTATAGACATGATAGATTCAATTTCCGAGCCGAAAATATTTAATTTAAGAATTTACGGATTTTGAGAATTAAATTCCGAGAATTTTTAAATTAAAAGAATAAATATTCAATTTGAATTGTAACACCCGAAAATTTTAAACGTAAATCCACATGCATAATTAGGAGAAATTAATTTTTAATTAAGGATTAAATGTATTTATGTGATATTTTGTGATTTATATGCATGATTTAATTTATTTTATCATTTAACCCGCAATTATAGTATTTTTAGATTTTTTTTAAGGAAATATTGGTTTTGATCGCGTAGACGGGACCGTGCACGGACGAAACGCCAAATTATTTAGCCAAAAATATTTTATGAGTTTTATGAGCCTTAAAATAATATTTTAAGGTGTTGTGTGAAGAAAATTTTAGTATTTATTTATATATTTATTTAAGGATTTATTTTTAGCCAAAATAAGTCATTTTAATGACTTTTATTAATATTTAAAAATTCCCTAATATTATATTTCGGGATTTTGGCTGTGTTATCAGACTTTTAAATATTTTAGGAGTTTAAAACTTTATATTTAAGGTATAATATTTATATATTAATTTATTGAGATATTTTAAACCTATTATCTACTCAAATTTAAACCTAAACTAAATCCCTATGACCGATTAAAAAACCATCAGCCGCCTCCAACCCCTTTCTTCAACCTTGTTCACGCTTTCTTCAGCAGAGAACACCCATAGCCGATCCAACCAAGCTCCATCTTTGAAGATTTTGGTCCATTCGTCGTCCTAGAGCCCGTAAACGCATCTATCTTCGTCGATTTAATTATCAAGGCATGTCTATTCTTTCGTTTGAAGACCATATAAGCTACTATTCATGCATGATGGTTTTATTCCAGATTTGTTTATCATGAACTTTTCGATTTATGCATGTAGGTAAGGTTTTGATGAATGTTGATTATTCTTTCACTCATGGCTCACGTTTTTAATTGCATGGCTCGGTCCAGGGGCTAGGGCTCGGTCAAGAGGTGAGTTAGGGTCCTAGGAAGAGAACCATGGTCGGGCTAAGGGCTGGAGTTGGCCTGGTTCAAGGCTGGGATCGAGATGGGTCATGGGAGTCAGCAGTTTAGGGTTCAGTGGAAGGAGGCTTCGGGTTTGAGGTAGGGGCCATGGCTCGAGCTGAGCCATGGTGGGTTAGGACCGCCCAGACGTGGGCTACGTTTGGGCGGCGGCGCTCCGGCCAGGGGTGGCTGGAGCTGGCCGGCAGTAGGCCTTGAAGGCCTGCTGCTCACGGCCGAGGGGAAGACAGGTAAGGGGGGATCGGGTTAGTGTTTAGGGTGGATCCGGGTCGGGTTGTTGGGTCCGGGTCGGGTCTGGAAAGTCATGGGTTATGTTAAATGGGTCCGGGTCCGGGTTAAGTGAGTCGGGCTCGGGTATTTTTATTTTTAAGTTTTAAGTTTAATTAAGTGTTAAATGGGCCTAAATAAATCCAAAAATTTAATTGGGTTTCATTTAATTATTTGAGTTTAATTTAATTGTTATTGGGCTTAATTAAGTTAAATTAAGTTAGCTCGATAATTTTTATGGGCTTGGGAGCCCATGGAAGTTATTGGGCCAGTCTTTGGGCTTTTGGTGGGCCAGATTAAGTTGTTATTGGGCCAAGTATATGCTAATGGGCTTTAACTGATTTATTGGGCTTAAAAATGTGATAATGGGCTTAAGTATGTTAATGGGCCAGTCTCAGTGTTAATGGGCCAGAATGTAAGAAAATGGGCTTGAGTGTTAGAGCCAGCAGTTCAGTACAAACCATGAGAAATTGCATGTGTCCTAATTATATATTTAATTATTTTATGCATGAAAGTTATTTTAGTATTTATATGTTAGTATAAAAATTAAATTAAATATATATGAAGGACACACATTTTTATTTAAGTACATGCATTCATGAAATAATTTTATGGCATGATTTAATGTTTAAGGTTGAGCAAGAAAATAATTTTATGTTGGAAGTTGAAGTAGTGTGACAATTTAAGGGGGGAAAGCCCCCACATGTTAAGGGCAGTTTACTGTCAATTTAAGGGTAGTTTACTACCAGCAAGAGGTGATTCGTCACCGTCGCGTACGTTGGTTTTAAGAGACTGATCAGTCAAACCATTTAAGTTTAAGGTTACACTATGGATATGACCATGCGATGTTAGAAAAATGTTATGCTCAACAATGTTTATGTATGTATTATATGATTATATTTAAGATCAAGTTTAAGCAAAATTTTAAGTTATGATTCACGATTTTTAAGCATGCTCATTCATGTATATGTTATGTATTAGTAATTCAGTGATTTAAATTATTTTAAATTCTTGTTATGTTAGCATGTTGGGCCTCAAGGCTTACTACACTTATATGGTGCAGGTGAGTACGTAGAGGAAGATGTAGTACCTACCGGCGGTGAAGACGTATGAGCAGACAGGCAGTGATCCCCCGCAGCCGTCTTTTGAGTCATTATGTATATTTTTAAAAATTTTAAACTCTGTTATTTATTTATTTCTTTTAAGTCTTTTCAGTGGCAAATTTTAACACTATTTTTATTAAGTAATTTATTGCAAGCAAACTTTTAAGTTAATTGTTTTGATAGTATTTTATTTAAGTTTGACTCAGATATTTAAGTATAAAATGTTGCATTTTATTTAAGTTATTTTTAAATCTGTTTACTGTTGTGCATATATGTATGGGCATGTATGTACATTTATTTCACTTAGGATAAAAAAAAAAAAAATTCCGCATATGTTATTTTAGAAAATTTGGTCGTTTCAATTGGTATCAGAGATGCGTTCTTGGTGGGGTCATCACTGCTATGCGAGCTCAGAAATTCACGCTACCGGTCTGTAATTTTTAATTGCTTTTAGTATGATTTAGTAGTAGCATGTTTAAGACCTAAGTATTTATGTTAGCAGAAATTTTTTTTAAGTACTTAGTTATGCATGGCGATTTACGTAAAGAAATATGTGGTGGTGCAGAATGCCTCCGAGACCAGTTAACAGGCGTGAGGGATCCCCACCACTGAAGAACCCTCTTTCAGCATTGGAGCAAGACAATGCAAACATGATGACTGGGATTACTGCTCTGTTGGAGCAGCAGGCGGCGCGTCCGAGACTTTCTCATGATGAGGACGTGGCTGAGAGGTTCCAGATGAAGGGACCGAAGGAGTTCACAGGTGCCACAGATCCACTCGTTGCTGAGGGTTGGATCCGTTCTTTGGAGAGCATCTTTGCTTATATGGGGTTGACTGATGCGGACAAGGTGAGGTGTGCAGTGTACATGCTGAAGGGTGATGCAGACTTATGGTGGGAGAGTGCATCACGAGGAGTGAATCTGACTACTATGCCTTGGGCAGACTTTCGGAGGATGTTTTACTCCAAGTATTTCACTGAGAACGTGCGCAGCCGCATGATCCGAGAGTTCATGAGTCTCCGACAGGGGGACAAGACCGTTGTGGAGTACATCCGACAGTTCGAGAGGGGCTGTCACCTGGTGCCATTGATTGCTGACAGTGCACCTGAGAAGATGAGACAGTTTATTGAGGGGCTCAGGGCAGAAATCAAGCATGACGTTCGCATGGTGGACGTCCCTACTTATGAGGCTGCAGTCAGTAGAGCCTTGTGTTCTGAGGAGGGTAGGAGAGAGATCCAGAGGGAGCAGCAGAGTAAGAGGCAGTTTTAGTCTGGGTATCAGCGACCATCTTCACAGCCTCCTGCGAAGAAGCAGTTTACTGGGCCGTCTAAGGGCCCGAACTAGCAGAAGCCACAGCAGCAGAGACAGCAGCCTAGGGGCGAGGCCCCTAATACTGGAGGATATCCTACTTGCCCGAAGTGCCAGAAGATGCATCCGGGACCATGTCTTCTAGGAGCAGGCGTCTGTTTTCATTGTAAAGAGCCAGGGCACCAGATGGCCAATTGCCCGAGGAAGAAGAACACTACAGGGAGAGTGTTCGTGATGCAGGCTGAGGAGGCAGACCCAGATACCTCCTTGATCACCGGTATATCTTACCCCTAGCATTTTATGATTTCTTCCTTTGGTTAAGAATTTCGATTTTTCTTTGTGGAATAATTTGTTATTTGGGATTTCCTATCTGCATGTTAGAATAGGAAGCATGTTTTACTTGTGATTAGAATTAAGGGTTATTAGTGACTCAACTTTGGGGGAAAAGTTTAGTGGTGGTATGAAATTGTTGGGATTCTTCTGCGTGCGGGGAGAATTTTAGTTGGAGGCAACTCCACGTTTGCGTTGCTAGATTCAGGGGCTACGCATTCGTTTATCTCCCTGGAGTTTATCAGACAGATAGGCATTACCCCTGAGATTGCCGACAATGGTTATGATGTCACTATGCCGTCAGGACAGATTATTACTACCTCTAGTGTCATCCGAGAGCTGGAGTTGGAGTTGCAGGGGCACTCCATTCGCGCAGATGTAGTGGTTTTGTCGTTGAGCGGATTTGATTTGATATTGGGTATGGACTGGTTGACAGTCAATGGAGCTTCGATTGATTTTCGTTGGAGGACAGTGTCAGTGAAACCGTCGGAAGGCGACCCGTTTACTTTCCATGCATCTCAGGGCAGTGATATTTCTCAGGTGATATCTCTTATTCAGCGAGTAAGCTGTTGAAACGGGGTTGCCGAGGTTTCCTAGCAAGTGTTGTCACGGACTCAGAACCAGCTAGTAGATCATTATCAGAGATAGAGGTAGTTCATGATTTTCCGGACGTCTTTCCGGAGGATGTTGCAGGGATTCCACCAGTGAGAGAGGTGGAGTTCAGTATCGAATTATTGCCAGATATTGGGCATATCTCAAAGGCACCATACAGACTTGCTCCTACCAAGATGAAAGAGTTGAAGGAGCAGATTCAGGATTTATTAAAGAAAGGCTTTGTTCGTCCTAGCTTTTCTCCTTGGGGGGCTCCAGTGTTATTTGGGAAGAAGAAGGATGGCAGTATGAGACTGTGCATCGATTATCGAGAGCTCAACAGAGTCACCGTGAAGAATAAGTACCCACTGCCGAGGATAGAAGACTTATTTGATCAGTTGCAGGGAGCTTCAGTGTTCTCCAAGATCGATCTGCGATCTGGTTATCATCAGCTGCGAGTTAGAGAGGCAGATGTGTTCAAGACTGATTTTCGGACACGTTATGGGCATTACGAGTTCTTAGTGATGCCATTTGAGATGACCAATGCTCCAGCGGTTTTCATGGATCTCATGAACCGGGTATTTCAGCCATATCTTGATCAGTTCATCATAGTCTTCATTGAAGATATCTTGATCTACTCTAGGAGCATTGAGGAGCATAGGCAGCATCTACAGACAGCCTTGCAGACTTTGAGGGAGCAATGTTTGTATGCCAAGTTCAGCAAGTGCGAGTTTTGGCTTGAGCAAGTGGCATTTCTTGGCCACATTATTTCGAGAGATGGGATTGAAGTGGATCAGTCGAAGGTTGAGGCAGTGCAGAAATGGGGTATTCCGAGGAATGCTTCGGAGATTCGCAGTTTCTTGGGTTTGGCAGGATATTATAGGAAATTCATCAAGGGTTTTTCCTCTATTGCAGTACCCTTGACTTCCTTAACCAAGAAGAATGCGAAGTTTATTTGGAGTTTAGACTGTCAGAGGAGCTTCGATCAGCTGAAGGAAGCACTCACTACCGCACCGGTTTTAGCGATGATAGTACCACACGAGGAGTTAGTGGTATACACCGACGCGTCTTAGCTAGGGTTAGGCGCAGTACTTATGCAGTGTGGTAAGGTTATTGCTTATGCATCGAGGCAGTTGAAGATTCATGAGCAGAACTACCCGACACATGACTTGGAGTTAGCAGCAGTGGTCATCGCTTTGAAAATCTGGAGGCACTATCTGTATGGCGAGAAGTGCAAGATTTTCACTGATCATAAGAGCCTCAAGTACTTCTTCACTCAGAAGGAGTTGAACATGAGGCAACGGAGATGGTTGGAGTTGGTGAAGGATTACGACTGTGACATTAGCTACCATCCAGGTAAAGCTAATGTAGTGGCCGATGCTTTGAGTCGGAAGTCGTCAATAGCATCGTGTTTGACAGTGCAGTTACCACTGCAAAGCGAGATTCAGAGGTTTGAATTGGAGATTTACTCGAGTGGTCATGCACCGAGCTTGTCAGTGTTGACGGTGCAGCCGATTCTACGAGATTGGATCAGAGATGGACAGCCTACTGATGAGGAGTTACAGCGTTGGAGGCAGAGAGATGAGGCCAAGGGTGGTCTTCTTTATACAGTTGTGGATGACATTGTTTAGTACCGTGGTAGGATGTGGGTACCGAACGTCGATCAGTTGAGAGCTGAGATTTTAGCAGAGGCTCACACATCTCCGTACTCCATTCACCCCGGAAGTACAAAGATGTATCGAGATTTACAGCTATTGTATTGGTGGCCCGGGATGAAGAGAGACATTGGGAGAGTTGTGTCAGAGTGCTTGGCTTGTTAGCAGGTCAAGGCAGAGCATCAGCGTCCAGCAGGACTTCTTAGACCTCTTCCTATTCCGGAATGGAAATGGAAGAACATTACGATGGACTTTGTAGTGGGTTTACCGAGGAGTGCCAGAGGTTGCACGGCTATTTGGGTGATTGTGGATAGACTCACCAAGTCAGCACATTTCTTGCCAGTGAGAACTACTTACTCATTGACACAGTATGCGGAGCTTTACATCAAGGAGATTGTTAGACTGCATGGCATACCAGTGTCGATTGTGTCAGACAGAGATCCGAGATTTACGTCTGCATTCTGGAAGAGTCTACATACAGCATTGGGGACTCGACTACTGTTCAGCACAACTTTTCATCCCCAGACAGATGGTCAGTCTGAGAGGGTGATACAGATTCTTGAGGACTTACTGAGAGCCTGTGTCATCGATTTTCAGGGCTCATGGGAGACGAGATTGCCACTAGTGGAGTTTACCTATAACAACAGCTTTCAGGCGTCTATAGGTATGGCTCCTTATGCAGCTTTGTATGGGAGGAGATGCAGATCTCCTATTCATTGGGATGAGGTTGGAGAGAGAATTCTATTGGGTCCCGAGATTGTACAACAGACTCCAGACATTGTGATTCAGATTCGGAATCGTATGAGGACAGCTCAGAGTCGTCAGAAGAGTTATGCTGATACTCGACGACGAGATCTTGAGTTTGCAGTTGGTGATCATGTGTTTCTGAAAGTATCACCTACGAAAGGGGTGATGAGATTTGGTCGAAGAGGTAAGCTGGATCCGAGGTATATTGGGCCTTTTGAGATCTTGGAGAGAGTTGGCCTACCGTTTGGCTTTGCCACCAGGGCTTGCGGCATTGCACAACGTTTTCCATGTATCCATGCTACGGAGATACGTCTCTAATCCGGCGCATGTACTAGATTTCGAACCTTTGCAGTTAGCACCGGATCTAGTATTTGAGGAGAGGCCTGTTCGGATCTTAGCCAGAGAGGAGCGGAGATTGAGGACGCGGGTCATACCGATGGTCAAAGTCCAGTGGCAGAATCATTCCGAGGAGGAAGCCACTTTGGAGACCGAGGCAGACATGAGGACTCGCTACCCGGAGTTATTCGGGTAAGTACTTTAATTTCGAGGACGAAATTCGATTTAAGGGGGGGAGAATTCTAACACCCGAAAATTTAAAACGTAAATCCACATGCATAATTAGGAGAAATTAATTTTTAATTAAGGTTTAAATGTATTTATGTGATATTATGTGATTTATATGCATGATTTAATTTATTTTATCATTTAACCCGCAATTATAGTATTTTTAGATTTTTTTAAGGAAATATTGGTTTTGATCGCGTGACGGGACCGTGGACGGACGAAACGCCAAATTATTTAGCCAAAAATATTTTATGAGTTTTATGAGCTTTAAAATAATATTTTAAGGTGTTGTGTCAAGAAAATTTTAGTATTTATTTATATATTTATTTAAGAATTTATTTTTAGCCAAAATAAGTCATTTTAATGACTTTTATTAATATTTAAAAATTCCCTAATATTATATTTCGGGATTTTGGCTGTGTTATCAGACTTTTAAATATTTTAGGAGTTTAAAACTTTATATTTAAGGTATATAATTTATATATAATTTATTGAGATATTTTAAACCTATTATCTACTCAAATTTAAACCTAAATTAAATCCCTATGACCGATTAAAAAATCATCAGCCGCCTCCAACCCCTTTCTTCAACCTTGTTCACGCTTTTTTCTGCAGAGAACACCCATAGCCGATCCAACCAAGCTCCATCTTTGAAGATTTTGGTCCGTTCGTCGTCCCGGAGCCCGTAAACGCATCTATCTTCGTCGATTTAATTATCAAGGCATGTCTATTCTTTCGTTTGAACACCATATAAGCTACTATTCATGCATGATGGTTTTATTCCAGATTTTTTTATCATGAACTTTTCGATTTATGCATGTAGGTAAGGTTTTGATGCATGTTGATGATTCTTTCACTCATGGCTCATGTTTTTAATTGCATGGCTTGGTCCAGGGGCTAGGGCTCGGTCAAGAGGTGAGTTAGGGTCCTAGGAAGAGAACCATGGTCGGGCTAAGGGCTGGAGTTGTCCTGGTTCAAGGCTGGGATCGATATGGGTCATGGGAGTCGGCAGTTTAGGGTTCAGTGGAAGGAGGCTTCAGGTTTGAGGTAGGGGCCATGGCTCGGGCTGAGACATGGTGGGTTAGGCCCGCCCAGATGTGGGCTACGTCTGGGCGGCGGCGCTCCGGCCAGGGGTGGTCGGAGCTGGCCGACAGCAGGCCTTCTCACGACCGAGGGGAAAACGGGTAAGGGGGGATCAGGTTAGTGTTTAGGGTGGATCCGGGTCGGGTTGTTGGGTCCGGGTCGGGTCTGGAAAGTCATGGGTTATGTTAATTGGGT
This sequence comes from Henckelia pumila, assembly GCF_033568475.1. Taxonomy (NCBI): domain Eukaryota; kingdom Viridiplantae; phylum Streptophyta; class Magnoliopsida; order Lamiales; family Gesneriaceae; genus Henckelia; species Henckelia pumila. The sequence continues at coordinate 199,472,976 of NC_133121.1, forward strand.
CCGGGTCCGGGTTAAGTGAGTCGGGCTCGGGTATTTTTATTTTTAAGTTTTAAGTTTAATTAAGTGTTAAATGGGCCTAAATAAATCCAAAAATTTAATTGGGTTTCATTTAATTATTTGAGTTGAATTTAATTGTTATTGGGCTTAATTAAGTTAAATTAAGTTAGCCCGATAATTTTTATGGGCTTGGGAGCCCATGGAAGTTATTGGGCTAGTCTTTGGGCTTTTGGGCCCATTGGGCCAGATTAAGTTGTTATTGGGCCAAGTATGTGCTAATGGGCTTTAATTGATTTATTGGGCTTAAAAATGTGATAATGGGCTTAAGTATGTTAATGGGCCAGTCTCAGTGTTAATGGGCCAGAATGTAAGAAAATGGGCTTGAGTGTTAGGGCCAGCAGTTCAGTACAAACCATGAGAAATTGCATGTGTCCTAATTATATATTTAATTATTTTATGCATGAAAGTTATTTTAGTATTTATATGTTAGTATAAAAATTAAATTAAATATATATGAAGGACACACATTTTTATTTAAGTACATACATTCATGAAATAATTTTATGGCATGATTTAATGTTTAAGGTTGAGCAAGAAAATAATTTTATGTTGGAAGTTGAAGTAGTGTGACAATTTAAGGGGGGCAAGCCCCCACATGTTAAGGGCAGTTTACTGTCAATTTAAGGGTAGTTTACTACCAGCAAGAGGTGATTTGTCACCACCGCGTACGTTGGTTTTAAGAGACTGATCAGTCGAACCATTTAAGTTTAAGGTTACACTATGGATATGACCATGCGATGTTAGAAAAATGTTATGCTCAACAATGTTTATGTATGTATTATATTATTATATTTAAGATCAAGTTTAAGCAAAATTTTAAGTTATGATTCACGATTTTTAAGCATGCTCATTGATGTATATGTTATGTATTAGTAATTCAGTGATTTAAATTATTTTAAATCCTTGTTATGTTAGCATGTTGGGCCTCTAGGCTCACTACACTTATATGGTGCAGGTGAGTACGTAGAGGAAGATGTAGTACCTACCGGCGGCGAGGACGTATGAGCAGACAGGCAGTGATCCCCCGCAGCCGTCTTTTGAGTCATTATGTATATTTTTAAAAATTTTAAACTCTGTTATTTATTTATTTCTTTTAAGTCTTTTCAGTGGCAAATTTTAACACTATTTTTATTAAGTATTTATTGCATGCAAACTTTTAAGTTAATTGTATTGATAGTATTTTATTTAAACTTGACTCAGATATTTAAGTATAAAATGTTGCATTTTATTTAAGTTATTTTTAAATCTGTTTATTGTTGTGCATATATGTATGGGCATGTATGTACATTTATTTCACTTAGGATAAAAAAAAAAATTATTCGCATATGTTATTTTAGAAAATTTTGTCGTTTCATGAATATTTATGGGATTTAAGATTAAATTCCATGTTTCGAAAATTAAAAAAGATTAATTTTGAAGATGAAACCCGATCAGGGGTTGATTTGAAAATATCGAAGATTCGAGGGCTAAAGTGCAAAAGGCCGAGATTATTGATTTAATCCGAATTTATTTAATTTTAATCCGAGTATATTTAATTTGGGAATATTTAGGGTTTCGATTTTAATTCTAATATTCTTAAATTATTTTGGATTGAAATTGAATTAAAAAGAAAGCTGAGGACTGAATTGCAATTAATGAAGACTTGAGGGACTAAATCGCAATTAAGCTATACATATCTGCTTTTTAATCAGATTATCAGCATGTACACGTGCATATTTTGTATCAATTCAGAAGTGAAGAACAGAGGAAGTCGAACCCCTCTTATTCCTTTTTCGTTTTGATTTTCAAATCGCTGTAACTTTTGATCCGCTCGTTCGATTTCAATTCCGAAAGATGTTCTGGAATCCTTGCGACAAGGGCTTCGAATTGATGTGAGTATTTAATCATCTCGGCATGTTTTGAAGATCAAAATATGGCAGAGATCAGATTATGAATTTATGTTTGTGTTCTTGAGTTGTATGTCATTCGATATCGAAGCCGGATTGAAAATGAATTAAGGAATGAACTTGTTATGATGTCCAGCTTGTATTTGATATACTTAGCTGCTGTTATGAGGATTAAAATGATGTATTAATGATTTGGAATGGACGTATGAATTTGATTGAAGTTAAATAAGTTAGATTCGAATTCGATATTTCGTCGGTTACCGATTTTTAATCGCTATGCCATCGATTCGTGTTTTTGGATCGTTTTGATAGCCTATGACTGAGATAAGACATTTTTTGAAATGTTATCGATGATATAGAATTTTTATTTCTCAGTTTTAGATGAGTTTCGAAGGCTAACGACTCACGACTCCGAATTGTACCGAATAAGAAGAAGTTGAAGTTTGAAATGATGTTGATTGAATTTATATTGATGATTTTGACTCAATTCTGAAATGATTGAATAGAATGAAGTTTGATATGCATGTTTTGATGCTATGTTTCATGGTTTAATAGGAGACTATTGACTCAAGAACCTCAACTTGAAACCGAAGAAGAAGTGATCAAGATTGAAGTGAATTTGATTGAAGATTGAATGTTATTTGAATGAGCAGATTTGCTATGAGTTGTTGTACTTCCTATCCAGATGTGGAACATGACAAACTCGAGAATGAAAGGTATAAGATGACATCGAGAGTCAGGGATTCGATACTCGAGAATGATGATTCTTGAGTTATCCCGAACAAATCACATACTTGTTTAAATACTTGTTCTTGAGGTAGAACTTATGTTATTGTCGATCCATCACAGGTAGTGGATCTTTATTGCTTTTGATATGATTGTATATTGAATTGATTCTATGCCAAGGTTGCGGTTAACCTTATTTTCTAGCCCGGAATGGCTACGATATATGGATATCCATGTCAAGATCGGTTACGAATCTTGATGGCAATGAAGTGATAAGAATCAATTCTTGAGATAAGCGCGCTATATAAATTGAAGTCTTGATTTGAAATTTGAGTCAATATATGCGTTAGTTTTACTCTATTCTTGAGTTGATATGTTTAGAGTAGATATGAATTTATTTAACGCATTTATATGTCGATTATACTGAGAATGATTTCTCACCGGAGTTTATCCGGCTGTTGTTTTGTTTTGTATGTGTGCATCACAAGAGATCGGGCGGGAGCTAGTCTGAGATGACATTGACAGCTTGGGAGCAAGATTTAGCACGTGAGGACTCGGGTTTTAAGTTGAAACTATGTTGTAGAATACATCAAACTAATTCGAAGAAGTTTAGAATTTGAATTCACTTTTGAAAGGTTGTATAGTTGGTTTTTATTTACCTTTATGAGCTACTAGTTTGATGTACAAAATGAATGAATTAATACTTGAGGCTGGTTACAAGTGTATGTGCATGTTTTCGGATTTGATAACATGCTTGGAATTGATTTTGATGATGATTCATACCTTGTACCAATGTTTGACAGCAAAATGAATTCTGCAGATTTCTGAAGCAGAGGAGCCCGCTCGTTCGGGTGAACTCTACCGATCGAGCGAGGCAATTAATTTTTAAAATAGAGAGTCGAGCATTTTGGGCTCGCTCGATCGGTAAGATTTGACCGATCTAGCGAGGCCAAATTATGTGCAGACCGAGAGCATGATTTTATTGCTCGCTCGATCGGCTGATTTTGCCCGATCGAGCGAGGCTTTGAATTTTTAAAAAAAAATATTCGGCTCTTGATTTATTATCCTTTAATTGTTTGATTAATTGTTTAATTAATCATTAGTTGCCCTAAGACGAGATTAGCACCCGAGGTCCCCACAACAGGTGGTATTAGAGCGTAGGTTCTGGACTGAGATAGAAGCTGAGCGGGGTAGAGTGAGTCATATGCATTTATAGTATTGCATGATTATGCAGTATTTGATTCGATGATTTAATAATTGCATGTGCTCTTGATCTACCTTTGAAATTAAATTGATTAATTTACTGATTTGTAAATTTTTGAATTCTTATCGATGTTATTATAAGAATTTCCCCGGGTGATGTAAGCACCCAGAATCGAAGAGAACATTGTTCTTTGGGTGATGTAAGCACCCCAGACTGACAGCATAGTATGGCCAGACTGAACAGAATGGTATGGTCAGATTGAACAGAACTGTATTATTGCTCAGCTGAATGAAGTATCTCTGATTGAACATAACAGAATAGTACATCAGTGAATGAATAGATGTTGCTGTAGATATAAGTTGACTTGAAGAATTTGATCAGTTGTTCGAATATCGAATTAGATTGATTGAATACCAACTTCGAAACCTAGCAACCAGCTGGTGGATTCTGATGGAGAAATGATGAGAAGGCAGAGGTATATTGATTGTTGGTAAGTGCTTAGAACAGAATTTTTTTTATTATTCTTTGCCAAAACGGATAGAAATGATGAGAAAGGAAAATATACCCTCTTGAAGTTGAATATTTTAAATTTTGAGGAATGCCGTATTAGAATTTGCAAGCCTACTATGATTCTTTGAATTGTGGATGATAATAATGAAGCTCAAGATTAAGTTGTTTAATTATGGCTTGAATTCAAAGATTATGTCTGAATAAATGTTGACGACTGAAACATGTTATGAAAGACATAGTCTTGTTTAATAAAACTGAAGCTGAATAATGAAGCAAAAGGACTAAAATTGTAAAGATGCTACGGTGTGTGAGAGAAAAACACATATTTAGCTACAATTTCTATTCCAGAAGTATATAGAGGATCAGAATGAAATTGCACCTGAGAATGAAATTTCAGGTAACAGATTTATTTTGTTTTGACCTGTCTATTATTGGTGCAATAGATTCATGATAGCTGAAAGCTTATTATATGATCACCTCTGTATCAGAAAAGAGACTGTGTGAATTGAACTGAAGAATGGAACTATTGCTTCGATGAACTAAAACTGAATATGATTTTGTTCATATTGAAATATGTGTTTATGTTGCATGATAGATGATGATGCAATAATCGAATACAGATTAGTAGAAGAATTGATGATAAGAAGCGATAAAATTAGATCAGCAAGAACATAATGTGCATATGAATATGACGATATGATATAGAATCTCGAATTAAGATTCTGTGATTTCGGTTTGATATATGATGTTTGATTACAGAAATATTCCGAAATCAGTATATTCAATGCACTAGATATGTTCATGATCTAAACCAGAATTGAAAAATATGCCGATGAGTAGAGATGGCAGATATATTTCAGTAAGATTCTTAACTTTAGTTTAAGTTGTGACCTGGAATTTATCAGAGAATTGATGAGTTTGTGAATTGACTACTTCTTTTGAGGTTTACAAAATAGATGATGATATGAAAATCAGTTACAGATGAGTCTTTTATTTGATTTTACTGAAGTTATTACATCTTAAATCATGATTTTTGAAATTCTTGATATTGATTTTGAGGTTTTGGTACCGACCTCAATCGATTTTGATGGACTCTTATTCTTTGTTAGGGTCTGATTTGATTTACTTGTCTTAAGTTGAGATGCTAGTGAGTTGTTTTCACTTAGCATATTGTCATTCATATTATTGTTCTGTGGATGATCTTGACTTAAGTAAGTTTCCCTGATTATGAATTTCAAGAGTCACTGATTGTTTGATGTATACATTCAGTATATTATAATATTTTTGACTTGCAACTGATAGAATTTCCAATTGAGATTTGGAAAATAAAACGAAAAGAAGAGATGAATGCGTGATTGATTGATCTTTTGAATTAATGTGCTTGAAGTATCGAGATAGATACTAAAACAGTCAGAATTGCTATAATCCAAATTAAGTGAGAATTGATTTGGAAGGATTAAAGCACATTGAGATGAGATCAAGTTATTAGAATTCAATTGAGGAATAGAAATGAAGAATGAAACAGGCATTCGATCAATTGATTTCAGATTTTGTGTATTCTGGTTTGAATATTCAGATGAATATATGACAAATTAGAATGATTTTTGATTGAAAGTAGGCCAGAACTGTTCAGAAGATAAAAGAAACACAGAAAGTAAACTGAAGCGATGAGAATTCAGTAAAGAATGCCAGATTGAGATATGAAGTGAAGCCTCAGATCAGAATTAATGAATTCTATTATGATTGATTATTTGATTGTGCCTGATATTTCCAAAAAGAGATATCAGAATTTGAAGAATTGCACAACAATGGATTCAATATTCATCTGATAATTGTTTTATCAGACGATAAAGCAAATAAAAGTAACAGAATTAGTACGTTTTCGAAGTTAAACATACAGAGAGTTTCCGATGAATTTGAAAATCATTGACCAGATGAGTTCAATGATAGTTTAGAAACTTCCAAAAAAAAAAAATTGGAACGAGATTATGATTTGAAAGAATATTTTGTGAAACTACCATGATGAAACAGTATAGATGATGTAAACAGGTGGTAGTTATGAACAGATTGATTAAAATTACATTGTAATACAGATGATCAGAAGACATTGAGTATTTTTTGAGGTAAAGGTACAAAATATTATTGTTGAATTGGAAGAATAGTCAGAGAAGATGAATCGAAGTGCGAGAATGAATTTTATTTGTCATGATACTGATTATCAACAGCTCTGAATACTTTGAAATCTGTGAATACATCATATACTCTGATTAATAGATAGTCCGAATAGACTAATCAGATTTGTATAATACACTGTATAAGATGTGAATAACAGCTATCTATTCAAATCTGTGAGGAAGATAGAGATATGATGAAATTACAGGAATGATTAAAATCTATTGTCATGATTAAGACTTTAGATTTATTCGACAGAATGTGGCATCAATTGATTGATTGATGTTCTGAGAGGTGGTTATATGTCATTGCATTATACCATAATTCGATTGATGGATTATCTGAGTTGATTTTCCAGATATTGAGAGTATTCTCAGAACTTTAATACCTGATTCGGTATTACTTGTCTTGATGTGTTGCCACTTGATGATTACAATTCCTGTAATAGCTAATGAATCGATTTTGAGATAATGTTATGATGATATGATGAAAAGAAATCCGATTTCCTTGTGTTGAAATAATACTACCGAAGTATATGACATCAGATTAGACATGATTTGTCGATATCAGATCAGATTTGATTTGAGACACACAAAGAATTTGAAGATGAATCTGTACGAAATGAAAACAGAGAAGAAGAATTAGAATTAGTAATTGAATGATAGATAACTGTTGAAGCTAAAACTGATTAGTTACGCGAAAAAGTTATTCGTAAAATATTATTCCATTCAGAATAGAGAAAGAGCAGAGTTTCATTTACAGATTCAGAATATGAAGTTGAATACTGATCTTGAAGTGATGAATGAAATGACAGTGTAGACTTGTTCTATGTTTGCAGAAAGCATAGAATGATTGTGAGAAAACAACAAGTCATCACTGAAGCTGAATTTCATTGACTGAGATGTTATACCGAATTGATGATTTGATTGAAAGCTTAATTCCTTTCAGCTTGATATGATGGATCTAATTTGTTCCACATATCCAAGTTAAGGAAGTATCAGTTTGATTTTCCTATGTACTTTAATCAAATGAAATAGATAGCGAAGAGATTCTGAGTTAAGTTGAATATTCAACAGATCCTTGATTAAGGAGAAAATTAACTCAGAAAGAATTTTTTTTCAGTGAATTAAAGTACAAGAGATTAGAAGCAGATTCGAAGAAAAAAAAATCTGATAGGAGATGAAGAGATGAGATACGAAGTTCAGAGCTATATGATTGAAGTGAGAATAACTTCAGATAATCATTCAGTCTATCAGATTGAATAGTTCGATTGAATGTGATTTCGAGGACGAAATCATTTCTTAGAGGGGAGGAATTGTAAGGCTCGAAAATATTAAATTATTAATTATGGGATTTGAGAATTAAATTCCATATTATGGGCTAATATTGATTTGAGAAGTTATAGACATGATAGATTTAATTTCCGAGCCGAAAATATTTAATTTGAGAATTTACGGATTTTGAGAATTAAATTCCGAGAATTTTTAATTAAAAGAATAAATATACAATTTGAATATTTATGGGATTTAAGATTAAATTCCATGTTTCGGGAATTAAAGAAGATTAATTTTGAAGATGAAACCCGATCAGGGGTTGATTTGAAAATATCAAAGATTCGAGGGCTAAAGTGCAAAAGGCCGGGATTATTGATTTAATCCGAATTTATTTAATTTTAATCCGAGTATATTTAATTTGGGAATATTTAGGGTTTCGATTTTAATTCTAATATTCTTAAATTATTTTGGATTGAAATTGAATTAAAAAGAAGGCTGAGGACTGAATTGCAATTAATGAAGACTTGAGGTACTAAATCGCAATTAAGCTATACATATCTGATTTTTAATCAGATTATCAGCATGTACACGTGCATATTTTGTATCAATTCAGAAGTGAAGAACAGAGGAAGCCGAACCCCTCTTATTCCTTTTTCGTTTTGATTTTCAAATCGCCGTAACTTTTGATCCGCTCGTTCGATTTCAATTCCAAAAGATGATCTGGAATCCTTGCGACAAGGGCTTTTAATTGATGTGAGTATTTAATCATCTCGGCATGTTTTGAAGATCAAAATATGGCAGAGATCAGATTATGAATTTATGTTTGTGTTCTTGAGTTGTATGTCGTTCGATATCGAAGCCGGATTGAAAATGAATTAAGGAATGAACTTGTTATGATGTCCAGCTTGTATTTGATATACTTAGCTACTGTTATGAGGATTTTAATGATGTATTAATGATTTGGAATGGACGTATGAATTGGATTGAAGTTAAATAAGTTAGATTCGAATTCGATATTTTGTCGGTTACCGATTTTTAATCGCTATGCCGTCGATTCGTGTTTTTGGATCGTTTTGATAGCCTATGACTGAGATAAGACATTTTTTGAAATGTTATCGATGATATAGCATTTTTATTTCTCAATTTTAGATGAGTTTCGAAGGCTAACGACTCACGACTCCGAATTGTACCGAATAAGAAGAAGTTGAAGTTTGAAATGATGTTGATTGAATTTATATTGATGATTTTGACTTGATTCTGAAATGATTGAATAGAATGAAGTTTGATATGCATGTTTTGATGCTATGTTTCAGAGTTTAATAGGAGACTATTGACTCAAGAACCTCAACTTGAAACCGAAGAAGAAGTGATCAAGATTGAAGTGAATTTGATTGAAGATTGAATGTTATTTGAATGAGCAGATTTGCTATGAGTTGTTGTACTTCCTATCCAGATGTGGAACATGACAAACTCGAGAATGAAAGGTATAAGATGACATCAAGAGTCAGGGATTCGATACTCGAGAATGATGATTCTTGAGTTATCCCGAACAAATCACATACTTGTTTAAATACTTGTTCTTGAGGTAGAACTTATGTTATTGTCGATCCATCACAGGTAGTGGATCTTTATTGCTTTTGATATGATTGTATATTGAATTGATTCTATGCCAAGGTTGCGGTTAACCTTATTTTCTAGCCCGGAATGGCTATGATAGATGGATATCCATGTCAAGATCGGTTACGAATCTTGATGGCAATGAAGAGATAAGAATCAATTCTTGAGATAAGCGCGAAATTGAAGTCTTGATTTGAAATTTGAGTCAATATATGCGTTATTTTTACTCTATTCTTGAGTTGATATGTTTAGAGTAGATATGAATTTATTTAACTCATTTATATGTAGATTATACTGAGAATGATTTCTCACCGGAGTTTATCCGGCTGTTGTTTTGTTTTGTATGTGTGCATCACAACAGATGGGGCAGGAGCTGGTCTGAGATGACATTGACAGCTTAGGAGCGAGATTTAGCACGTGAGGACTCGGGTTTTAAGTTGAAACTATGCTGTAGAATACATCAAACTAATTCGAAGAAGTTTAGAATTTGAATTCACTTTTGAAAGGTTGTATAGTTGGTTTCTATTTACCTTTATGAGCTACTAGTTTGATGTACAAAATGCATGAATTAATACTTGAGGCTGGTTACAAGTGTATGTGCATGTTTTCGGATTTGATAACATGCTTGGAATTGATTTTGATGATGATTCATACCTTGTACCAATGTTTTACAGCAAAATGAATTCTGCAGATTTTTGAAGCAGAGGAGCCCGCTCGATCGGGTGAACTCTACCGATCGAGCGAGGCACTTAAATTTTAAAATAGAGAGTCGAGCATTTTGGGCTCGCTCGATCGGTAAGATTTGACCGATCGAGAGAGGCCAAATTATGTGCAGACCGAGAGCATGATTTTATTGCTCGCTCGATCGGCTGATTTTGCACGATCGAGCGAGGCTCTGAATTTTAAAAAAAAAATATTCGGCTCTTGATTTATTATCCTTTAATTGTTTGATTAATTATTTAATTAATCATTAGTTGCCCTAAGACGAGATTAGCACCCGAGGTCCCCACATGTTATGTCTAGATATGCATGTGCTTATGCTTGGGGCATGTTGAGACTACGTATGCAATTTTTCAGATTTGAAATATCCCTAGCAACTTTTGATCTTTGTTGTAGCCTTTGGTAATTTTTTGTAAATTTCTGCGCCAACCCTTCTTGGTAGAATGAGAATAAATTTTTACTGAAAATTCTGATTAGGGTGAGGTTGGTGGCATTGGAAATCTAAGACAAAGATCTACCACGGTTATGTTTATCATTTTTCCAGATTCTATCCGAAACTCATTCGCGGGCGCGCCTGAAGCGGGGCGAGGGCGCGCATGGGCTCCTAAAAAAAATTTGTTCTTTCTGCAACGTGATTTTGTGTCGCCAAATGTATAGTTTTGCGTTGCCAAATGTTCTTGTTAATTTTATTCAGATTGAATTATTATTGTCTCATTAATGATGCTTATTTATTAATTGCCCCTTAAGATGAGATTAGCACCCGAGGTCCCCACAACAAGTGGTATCAGAGCATAAAGTCTTGGACTAAGATAGAAGTTGAGCGGGGTAGATTGAGTCGCATGAATTTATAGTATTGCATGATTATGCTTTACTTGAGTTAAAGAATTGTATGCGAATATTTCTTGATTGAACACTGCTTTCTTTAATGATATGAGAATTTCATGATTTTATGCTGATATGTATGCCTGATTTATTGAATTCAGTAGAATAAGTGAATTCGTTGCAAGCATGTATTATGTGAAAGCATGAGAATTAGCGAGTATGTGTTTTATTCAGAAGCATGAGATTATATGTATGCTATACTGACTTGTATTTTATAATCTCTGCAATATATATTGCTTTTGTTCTAGAGTAAGACAGATTTTGCAGATAGTATGAGAACCTCAAACAGAACAGAACCTCGGACAGTACAGAACAGTATTGAGGTAAGTGTTTGAGCAGATAGATGTGATGATTGCATAGAGGAGGATGTTAGGTGAACAACTCCAAAGCTATTAGTCATCAACTCAAAAAGATACAGAATATGCTATGGCTAAAAAGAGGTTGAGTTAAAGAGCTGGATCAGTTTTTCAAGAGAAGAAAATTCAGATGAACATAGAACTAGCCTGATTTTATACCAACTCCATGGTTTAGCAAGAAGTTGATGGATTATGCAAAAGAGCTTATTGCAGAGCAGAGCTACTGAAATGTTTTGGCGGGTAAGTAAACAGAATTGTTTCTTTCTGTATATAATAGTGAGGATAGAAAAGCATAATTTTCCAAACAAAAGCATAACAACTTGAATTAGTTGATGGAAACCAGTGACAGAATAAAGCAACCATGAACCGATAGTATGAGGCAGAGTTGAATTATATTCACGCCTCCATAGTTGCAACAACTATGATCATCACCTCACTATAGATTTCATAGCAGTATAGCTATGAAACAAGAGATAAGCCAGCAGATGAAGAAATGTGAGAATAGCTCCCCTAGGTGAAATAGATCAAGAGAAAATTTGAATGGGAGATAATTTCATAGGCAATAAGCAAGTACAGAAAATGAGGCTCAAGTTGCACCAGATAATGAGATTGTAGGTAATTGAGTAATTAACTGAATCTGCTTATATCTTGATTGCATAGCATACATTCATAGATCAATGATTTATTATGCTACAATCTTTATCTGTTGAGACTTTCTTAATTGTATGTGCTGAGTCTTTGCCTTTGAGTAGATAGAAAATATTTGGCAGATTAGACAGAACAGATAAAATACAAATTTGAGGAAATAAGATTGAATTTGATAATATAAGACTTGGGTATTAAGCTAGCATGCATGATAGATATGAATGCAATAACTGAGTACCAGTTAACAGCTGATTGAATCCGTGCACTGATTAAGCAATATAAATGACTAGAGAGTTATGATATGAGTTTCAGAAATTAGATTTTGTTATTTCGGTACTGGTTATATCAAGATGATCGTAGAATAATGTCGGACAAATTCTAGTATATGCACTAGATCAGTAGAAAGCTAACCTAGAATTGACAGATATGTCAGTGGTTAGAATGTACAGAAATATTCAGATGACATACTCCGACCTTTCTACGAAATGAAAGAATTTCTATATAGAGAGTGATGTATAGTACGAAGATTTTATGACAACTCGTATAGAAAAGCACTAATTGAACTGAAGAACTCCAGAAACAGCTAGAAGATTGATGAATGAAGAATTATCCAAGTACCGAATTGATTATTAATTCTATGACAATGAATTAAGTCGAAAATATGATATTCGACTATTGTCAATTGGGAATTAATAGATAAACTCATATCAATAGAGAATAAGAAGAATCAGTTATAGTTGAGCTTTTTTTTATTTTTGTTGAAGCTATTTCATCATAGAAATCACGATTCTTGAATTTCTTGATATCGATTCTGAGGTTTTTGTATTCGACCTCGATCGATCTTGATTGACTCTTATTCCTTTGCTAGAGTCTGATTTGATTTACTCGCTTAAGTTTTGATATGCAAGTGAGTTGTTTTCATTGTGAAGATTTTGCCATTCAGAATAATTGAGCGAGTTCCTTTGATTTGAAATTTGAGAATTATTGATTATTTGATGTGTATATTCAGTATATGTTGAAGTTTTTGGCTCGTAACTGATAGATATTCTGATTTCGAATAGCAGCAAGATTTATGGGTTTATTGCATAAGTTTCCAATAATTGGGAAATAGAAAGAAGAAATTAGATGACTGCTTGATCAATTGTGTACAGATTTGTAATTTTGTACTTTTGCGCTTGAGTTTCGAGACAGATACTCAAACAATCAGAATTGTTGCAATCCGAGCTAAACTCGATTGGTTTGGAAAGATAAAAGCAACATTGATATTAGAAAGCTCAGAGAATTGAAGTCAGTATTACTTCAGTCAGCTATACAGATTACGAGAATCAGCAGTAAGATCAAATGCTATTTCGAGGACGAAATCATTCCTTAGAGGGGAGGAATTGTAAGGCCCAAAAATATTAAGTTTTTAATGACGGGATTTAAGATTTAAATTCCGAATAAAAGTGAAAAGATGAATTTAAGAATTTATGAAAATTAGAGATTTCAATTTCGGGTCAGAAATATTTAATTTGATTTCGGATTTTAAGATTTTAATATCCGGAATTCTTAAATTAAAAGATTAAAAATATTTGCAATTGATATTTATGTAATTTAAGATGTGAATTCCAAGATGATATATATCAAGAATTTAATTTGAGGATGAAATCCGAGCAAGGACCCATTTGCAAATATTGAGCAATTTGAGGACTAAAATGCGATAAGTTCCGAAATGATTTAATTTTAATCCAAAAATATTTAATTTGAAAATATTTGTAGTTTAGAATTAAATTCTAATATTCTTAAATTATTTAGGATTAAAATTGAATTAAATCGATTGTCCAGGGACTGAAATGCAATTAGGCCAAAGTTTAGGGACCAAAATGCAATTTGCCTTGCAACTTGGCCTTAAAACGTGTAAAGAAGGGGAAATGAATCAGAATAGTCAGCAAGAACCGAGAGGAGAGAAAAGAAGAAGAATCAAGCTATTTTTGATTCTGTAAACTCCGATATCTTTTGATCCGCCCGGTAGAATTTCTGATTGAACATATATTTGCGATCACAGCTTCGAGTGCTACGTTTTGACGTAAGTTTTATGAAGTTCTACCATGTTTGAATTTTAAGTTGTTAGAATTAAGATTTGATTGTATAAACATGTTCTAGCATATACGACGATAGCATATCTAAGACGGATCGTGAAAAGAACGTCGTTTGAACATGTTTTCGATTTTTGAAAGATTTTTCATAATTCTGAATTTTTAGGGCTGATGATTTCGAAATTGTGTTGATGAATTGGTGTTGCTTTTGAGTTGAGATGAGTAGTAAGATTGATGTTAAGCTTTTGGAAAGACCGAAATTGTATCGTTACGCCGCCGGTTCAAGATTTTGAATTGTTATGCATTCTCAATGTCTAGAGCACATCTTCAAGTTATTATGGATGAATTGAATATGTGATTATGTTAAGAATGAAGATATAATGATATTTGAATCGAAAAGATTTATCAAACTCGAATAGTTGCGACGTCGATTTGAATTCCGATCGTATTAGCAAGATTTGAATTGTATAAGCTTTAAAAAAACATCGATTCAGATTGGAAATGGATGTTTAAATATGTTATAATCTATTTCAGATTTGAATTGAAGATTATTGAAGTTGAATCGACGAGTTTGAGTTCGAATGACTTGAAGTGTTTGAAGTTGAATCAAGAATACCTTCAAGTAGCACTAATTGAAATGAGCAGATTTTGATGACAGAATTGGCAAGTTGTTATTGATCAGCATTTGCAAGACTTTGAAATGATTCAAGATGTTTGAATCCCGATCAAAGGTATGAATCGACATTATTCCTGCCAGGTAGAACAACTCGAGAACGTGGTGGTTTTCGAGTTATCCTGAAATCACATACTTAGTTTTTTCAGTGCTCTTATGTGATTTATATGAGTTTTGATGCTTTGTTTGATTATGTGATTATATGTTCAAGATGTTTTACAGTCTTTAATGCATATAGCTTATGTTGCATTCATCTTGAACTCCAGCCTGTAAAGCATAAGGGCAGATTAGCCTAGATTGCGAAATGACGTTTGGATAATTATAGTTGAGTGGCATGGATTGCAGCCTTCGCTTTCAGAGCCAAAAGACTCTCTATAATTGCACCAAAGTCAGAGGATTAAAATACTTGATGCCGCCTCGATTGGGAGTGTCGGCAGTTTGATAGTTATTTTATTCCTCGGGATCCCAAAGAACTAAGCTTTATTGATATCAGATTTGATAGCCTATTCCTTGGCACATGCATTGCATTTATGCATTAACCTAGAGATTGCTATGGTTTAGATTATGCAGATATAAATGCTAGCATGTTGTGATACACTATTCTAGATATGAATGTGTGCTATTACTTTAGATGAATCATTATGTGTTAAGAGTTTAAACATCGATGATGATTCTATGATTTACATGTTATTACATGTTTTATGATTTTAGATTAGTATGGCATATAGATTCCATATGTTTTCATGATGTATATGCATGTCTTTCATACTGAGATTTATTCTCACCGGAGTTATCCGGTTGTTGCTTTGTTTGTATGTGTGCATTGCATCAGGTTGGGGCATGATCAAGCTAGAGTTGGCTTGGATAGCTTGAGAAGAGAGATAGCATGTGGTGATTCGGGTTTTAAGCAGATGACATGTATTTAAGATTTGGTAAACATGTTAGAAAGCAAGAACCTTTGTATAGGTTATTTTTGTCAAGTATTGATTTATACTTGAGAATTCATGTATTCTAGATCACTTGATATTAGTTTGAATGCATGTAAATTATCTAGAATCATGTTTAGAAGTTTTTATGAAGTGTGTTTGAGTTTTGGAATCAAAGTGTACAGCAAAGAAGCATTTTTATTTCCTGGACAGAGTGCCCGCTCGATCGGGTAAACTCCACGGATCGAGCCCGGGCTGTGATTTCCAAAGTAGAGAAACGAGTGTTTGGGCTCGCTCGATCGGGTGATTTCCACCGATCGAGCAAGGCCAAAATGGATTCAGACCGAGAGCAGCAATTTTATGCTCGCTCGATCGGTAACATTTACCCGATCGAGCGAGGGGCCTTCTTTTAAAAAAAAAAAATTTTTTTAGCTCTTGGTTTATTATTCATGTATTGTTTGATTAATTGTTAATTAATCATTTATTGCCCTAAGATGAGATTAGCAACCCGGGTCTCCACAACAACTTACTTGATGTTTGAATTTGTATAGTCATTACCATGATAACACTACTCTGCAGATTCTCCAGTCGTAGTTGGAGAGATTGTCAGATAGATCTTTACCACGGAATGCCTCAAGTGCCTAAGGCATAACAGGTTTCGAGCGTAAGGTCACTAAACTCATGCTGAACATGGTTTTGCCGGTACGCCTATATCGATGCTTTTGGTAGGCATACGGGAAACTTCATGTTCAAAAGCATGATTTGGTTACAAGAGGAAAGCTGACGGTAGATCGTGAGCAGAAGAGGTCGACTGACATGCTCTGACGCAGAGCATAGCTGGTTAGCTATCACGTGCAATTTCTTCGGAGTTCTTCGCGAGAGGACATGTAGAGAGACTTGGTCAGGAGTATGCTTGTATCGATGCGTGTGTCGATTAGAAGCTTCATGCTCAAGAAACGAAGATGAGAACGATGATTTAAATACTGCATTATTGTAATTGTAAACAATATTTCAGTTGTAATGAATCATCATACTATGGTTGTATCATTTCAAGTTCGTTTGTACATTTCATTGTATTTTCGGAATACTGTAAATGTATTACATGTGATTGTAATAAAGAGAATCGTACATAACTTGAAGCAATGATACATGTTTTATTTATCCACCAAATCGTGAATGATTGCAAGTGATTTTGCTAAGTTTGGCTTGTTTCTAGTTTATTAGTGTTCAACTATTGTAGCTCGTAGGATTTGAGTGGGCGACTGTGACTATTTGACTTTTGGTTAGTCTAAGAGTTTTCCTAGGATTAACCCAGTTAGTCAGAAGACTAAGATAGTGCCAGCGATGAGTGGACTCATCTAGAGGAATTAAGGGTATTGTTCGGTTTAGAGCATCTGGGCTTTGTTCTAGGTTGTTTCCTTAGAACAGTAGGCTGTTGAACCTTACTAGGTTGTGTCATCGTGATGATGGGTTTTCATCGGGATACCAGGTCCAGTATATGCCGAGCATTGTGAACTATGACCATGACTAGACGTGATGGGGCGCGACCCTATGCCAGTGTTACCTGGGAGCCTTTGTGCTTCAGGAGATGGCGGTGGGAAGGCTACTCAGTCTCGGGATTTGGTGACAGTCACAATAAGGTATGACCTTGGATTAGATATCAGGTTTGGTGTGCCAGAGATATAGGTTGAGTGTTCTGCTGTGGGAACCAGTCTTGGAGGGATTTCCTTGACGAGTGTGTACTCTGAGCAAATAGGTTTTAACCTTTGGGTTACTACTAGACGTGTGGATCTAGTAGGTAGACGGATTTCTACCAGCGATGGCTAGGGGTTGTCATCAGAGTTGTGGTTATAATTTCCCTGTGATAGGAGTCATCCAAGATATTGGATGGGATGCTGTTTCGAGACTTCGGCTCAAATACGAGGACTACTCCATGATGATTGATTTCATCTGTTATGGATTATATTAGATGATGAGGATTGTACAGGACTATTTGAGATGTGAGGGAAGCATGGCATATACCCGTGGAACCTTGGTGATTGTCCATGTGGGTTATCGTGGTAAGCTACCTTAGTCTTGAATTGTTGCACAGTCTTAGCAAGGGATATAATCAGGAGCGTGTCCGAAGATTGTGAAAATCTTGGAGATTCGTTAGTTATGATTTCTGAACTTGACGAATCGCGATGTTCATTCTGAATGAACGAGGCAAGGATAGTGAGTCCAGTGTTTGCGCTAAGTACTGCCTGATACTTTCAGAGGTTGAGCGTAGGATTTTCCATGGGATGGAAATGGGCTAGGTTTATGGATTGCGAGCGAATCTTGGGCTTAGTTCATCTTGATGTTCGCCTTGGGTGAACAAAACAACGATTGGTAGTGCTAAGGTGGCACGGGATTTGTGCTAATGACTGCTGGTGGCCATTGGCTAACTCTTTCAGAGTTAGGTTGATTAAGTTCAGTATACGAGGCAGCTGTCAGTAGTAAAACACGAGATTGTGTCGATAGGCTACTAATAGCTATTTTATGGTTATCAAGTATGGGTGTGTTGAAACCAGAGCGATTTGGGTATTCCAAGTGTTTGGAAATAGTTATTCGTGGCAGCTGAGTCGTGTTTATTGATTGAGCCACATAGGTTTAGATGACCAGTGGTTGTCTGATCGGACGAGTGCGAGCATCAATAGTTTGACGAGATCGATAGGGTAAATCAAATCAGTGATGATTTGGATATAGCAATCGAGAAATACTTGGGATATTATTTTGTCGCTTAGTGCTTAGGAGATGAGTACTTGGTACAGTCTCGGAGCAGGTGATGCTTTGAAGTCTCTAGGTTGCCAGAGACGAATCTACTGAAAGATTGCAATTGACTTGTATGGCCAAGTTAAGTGTTAACTTGATAGGGGAAATAAGTGAAGGAATTGGTAGCTCACCGGATAGTGTTCTTGTGATGATGTCTTAGTATACCATTGGGTTTGAGATCCAACGAGAATTGTGTACTCGTATTAACATTAGTTGTCTGATCGTGAGGTGTGACATTAGCTAGGATCTAGTTCTCGGGATTTAGCAGGGTGTGTCACTAATTTTCCAGCATGTGGTGCGCGATGTCATTAATATGACTGAGATAGTCGGTGGTCGACTTAGTAACCAACGAGGTTTGCCTTTGGGATTGAAGATTCCGCAAGATCAGGACGGATCGAATTCGTTCTTTTCAGTCACTGAGTCACATCCGTGCAGACTGTTTGTCAAGGATATTGCATTTTAGCAATGGACAATGGTCGGAGGTGGGATAGGTAGCTAGTGATGATGGTGTCATCAGAGACTCCAAGGTGAGTTATACCAGGTGAAATGACTGTCGAGTTTCGAGACGGAATAGGAAGGGTTTACATATGTCTGTGCATTGTGGAATGTCTCAGTCGAGCATATTGGTGGAAGCTTGCCTTAGTCTTTATGTGTGTACAGTGGTTGCAAGTATGTATAACTATCAGGAGGATATCAATCAATTCAATTCATAGGTGAATAACCTATGGTCGAGACGATGTAGATCATCAGAGGAGTGATGATTTCCATTGGAGCACGCGTGGCTTTGCAGGCTAATGGCTAGGAGATGACTTAGCGTCATTATTGGCAAGCGATGATAGTTTTCATCAGGGCACAATGCTGAGTTATACTAAGAAACATGAACTGTGATTGTTACTAGACTGGATGGTCTGAATTCCCAGTAATTGCCTTTGGGAAGCTTTTTTTGCTTCGAAGGAGCATGAGAAGGATGACCTGTAGTAACCCGTATCCAGAATTAACGATTTACAAGTAATTAATAATACGATCATGTTTAGATGTAATAAAACGTGATTGAGGGAGTCTCAAATGGATTGGCAGAGTTCGGAAATGGATTCGGAACGCTCGATAATGGTTAGAGGGTTGTCGGGTTCGGAGGGCCCGTTGGTGAGTTCGGACGATCCAAAGTCCGAGTTCGGACGGTCCGAAGAGTGGTTCGAACGCTCCGATCATGCTGCCGACAGTCGTCATGGATGACGTCATTATTCTGACGTAAGAAATGACGTAATATTGGGTTCGAACGATCCGAAGTCCAGTTCGGATGATCCGAACGTGTTCGGAGGCTCCGAAGTCCAGTTCAGACGATCCGAACTCCGTCTATAAATAGGAAGGCCGAGATTCAGCTTTGAGCACACCGATCACCTCTTCTCTCTCATTTCTCCAGTCTTCCAGCTTAGATCTAGGGCATTCTAGGCGTCCCGTTGGGAATCCGGAAGTGGCATAGCAGTCCAGGCGTTGTAGCGAAGCTGTGGCCTAGTTTTGAGGCATTCGACAGCAAAGGGCTAACGACGGACGAAGGTATAGCTTTTGCTTCCTAAAAATATTTAGGAGTATGTTTTAGCTTATTTAAGGCTTTTAGAGCGCTATAATGATAGTAGTATCATTTGGCAGTGTAGCGCGGATTATAGGCGTGGACCTAGGGCTGATAGCACTTGCCCAGTATTTGAGGTACGAAAGTACTGTTCGAGATATCCTGACTGAGTATGCATGTATTATGTGACTGCATGATTTATATGTCATTGATTTATGCTGCATTCATTTGAATATTGAGCTATCTCGTTCGAGATGTCTATAGTAGGGTTTTACCCTATCCTGTTAGTGGTTGAACTTCCATCGATTTGGATCCGGCATATCTACTGGTATTTTGGTATGGGAGCCACCTTGTGCAGCGACGGCACAGCGTGCTACATACCAGGGCCCGATCTGTCTTTGTTCTCTGATCCTTGACCTCGAGTTTTTAGGGAGTTCACTTTGCATGCATGTATACTCATACTCTCGTGCTGAGCGTTTTATGCTCACATCTCGTACTCTGTGTTTCTGGACACCCTATTCCATGGAACATGTTTGCGATTGGACGAGGCGGGTGGATCCAAGAGGGGCTAGGCAGTGGCTGATCAGCTGGAGCTTCGTATAGGTTTTTATTCTGTTATTTTGGATTTATACAGCTATTCGATTGGGTTGTATACTTTTGGATATTTACAGATTTCTTTTCTTGGGATTGTGTAAATGTTATGTTTTCCGCAGTTGAATTCTGATTTTCTGTTTAATTAAGTTAATTGCATGACTAAGTTCTGTTTAGTAGGTGATTCGGGTAAGGGTCACTACATTTATGGTATCAGAGCATGCATATTATTCTTGGGATTTAGATTCTGCATAAGGTAACCGTGAGGTACTTTTGTAGATGGCGAACTACGGTGACCAGAGTAGCCATGGTAGTGGAGGTGGACACTGGGGAGATGACGATCGTGAGCGTCGTCGGGACCGTCATCATCGTCGTCGTGATGAGGAACGTTTTAGCGTTTGCCTATTCTTACAGATGGCACCGAAGCCCTTGGTTGGAGGTGAGTCTCCGGAGGATGCGGAGAACTGGTTAGACCGCATGGAGACGAATTTTCAGACTTTACACTGCACCGAGGAGCAGAAGATGGAGATCCTTGGCTATCTTCTGGATGGGCGAGCTCGTATGTGGTAGAGGTTTACTTCTGCACCCTTTGTTACGGCGAGAGGAGTGGCCACCTGGGCCGAGTTCCGCACAGCTTTTCAGAAGCAGTATTTTCCTCCTGCACTCCATCAGGCGAAGGCGGGCGAGCTACTGAGTCTACGACAGGGAGCCATGTCTATTGACAAGTATCAGCAGAAGTTCTTTGATCTACTATCCTATTGCCCCGAGATTGCTGACGGCTCTGGGATGAAGTATAATCTATTCTTTCAGGGCCTTAACCCTGAGATCCACGAGCATGTGGCGGTCGGCGATGACATGTCCTACGAGGGTTTGGTGAGCTGTTGTCACCAAGCAGAGGACAGCATTCGGCGGAACAGGTCTTTCTCTCAGTCGAGGCCTGCTAGTTCTTTGGGTCCCCGTGCCCAATCTTTCAAGAAGTCCGGATCTACTTCTTCCTTTGGTTCTGGAGGTGTTGTTCGCTTTGGGAAGAAGGACAAGTGCGACCATTGCGGGAAGAACCATCTGTCATACAAGTGTCGTAGAGCTTCTGGAGCTTGTTTCCGATGTGGAGAGGTTGGTCATATCCAGAGGGATTGTCCACTATCTGGGGGAGGAGGTTTTGGTTCAGGATCAGGTTCTCAGGCCACCGTTCAGCAGAGGTCGCAGGGACAGTCTGCTGGGAGTTCTCATTTGAGGCCGCGAGCTTCTGGTCAGGTGTTTGCCTTGAGGCATGATCAGGCTTTGGAGGAGAATGAGAAGGTCATCGCAGGTACATTTCTACTTTATGGTATACCTGATATCGTACTTATTGACACTGGTGCATCTCATTCCTTCATTTCTGCACGTTTTGTTAAGAGGCATAAGTTACCATGCATTGCACTAGACGTAGTAGTTTCTGTTTCTACTCCGACGGGTCAATCTGCTTTGGACAAGCGTCTAGTGATGGGTTGCCCTTTAGAGTTCGAAGGGAACATTCTGTTGGCGAATCTCATGGTCCTTGCGATGGACGATTTCGATTGTATTCTAGGGATAGACATGCTGAATACCTATCGAGCTTCAGTGGACTGCTATCAGAGATTAGTACGATTTCATCCGGATGGGAGTGATAGCTGGTTTTTCTATGGTGAGGGAGCGCGACCCCCGATGCCTTTGGTATCAGCTTTGAGAGCCTATCGAGCTCTAGAGTCTGGCGGGGAAGGCTACCTTATCTATGAAGTTGATTTGTCCGCTGAGAGTATTGGGATAGAGAGTATTCCTGTTGTGGATGAATTCCTAGATGTATTTCCAGATGAGATTCCGGGTTTTCCTCCTGCTAGGGAAGTCGAGTTTGGCATAGAGTTGATGTCGGGTACTTCACCTATTTCTCGAGCACCGTATCGTCTGGCCCCGTCAGAGATGCGTGAGTTGAAGAATCAGTTACAGGATCTTTTGGACAAGGGATACATTCGTCCTAGTGTACCTCCTTGGGGAGCTTCTGTTTTTTTGTGAAGAAGAAGGATGGGTCTATGCGGTTGTGCATTGACTATCGGCAGCTGAATCGAGTTACTGTGAAGAACAAGTATACGTTGCCTCGTATTGATGACTTGTTTGATCAGCTGTAGGGTACTTCGGTTTACTCCAAGATTGACTTGAGATCTGGGTATCATCAGTTAAGAGTCCGAGATTAGGACGTAGCCAAGACTGCATTCCGTATTCGCTATGGGCATTACGAGTTTCTAGTGATGCCATTTGGATTAACTAATGCGCCGGCTATATTTATGGATCTGATGAACCGTGTCTTCATGGAGTATTTAGACAAGTTTGTCGTGGTCTTCATTGACGACATCTTGGTGTATTCGCGTAATGCGGAGGAGCATGTTTCTCACTTGCGAGTGGTACTGCAGACTCTTCGGGATGAGCAGTTGTACGCCAAACTGAGCAAGTGTGAGTTCTGGATGGATCGAGTGGTTTTTCTTGGCCATATCATAGCCAGGGAGGGGATTTACGTTGATCCGAGCAAGATTGAGGTTGTGCTGAATTGGTCGCGTCCAACGACGGTTGCTAAGATCCGTAGTTTTCTGGGTCTAGCAGGATATTATCGACGCTTCATTCTGAACTTCTCTCAGCTAGCTCGACCGTTGACGCAGCTTACCAGCAAGGGTGTGGATTTCGAGTGGTCCTCCGAGTGTGAGGAAAATTTCTGTGAGCTTCGACAGCGGTTGAATTCTGCGCCGGTGTTGGCATTACCGCCAGGATCTGGAGGGTATGTGGTATACACTGATGCTTCTCTTCAGGGGTTAGGTTTTGTCCTGACTCAGAATGGGCATGTGATTGCATACCCTTCTAGACAGCTGAAGCTTCACGAGGACAACTATCCAGTTCATGATTTGGAATTGACAGCCATTGTGTTTGCTTTGAAGATCTGGCGTCATTATCTGTATGGCGAGAAATTTGAGATCTTCACCGACCACAAGAGTCTCAAATATTTGTTCACTCAGGCGGAATTGAACATGAGGCAGAGACGTTGGTTGGATTTGCTTAAGGACTATGATTGCGAGATTAAGTACTATCCGGGAGCTGCTAATCTCACCGCTGATGCTTTGAGTCGCAAGGTGCGACTATCCGCGCTGCAGACTTGTTCGATGTCTAGTGCGATCAGTGACTGTTGTACTTCGGGGTATACCTTCAAGCATAAGAAAGGTATGCATAGTATCCAGATGTTTGCGATATTATCTGAGCCAGCTTTGTATTCGTGGATTCGAGATGCTCAGATGACTGACTCAAAGACCCAACGTTAAGCTCGCCTAGCTAACAAGGGTAGCTCATCTGGATTTCACTATCAGTCAGATGGTTTTCTGTGTTTGTTTGGTAGACTTGTGATTCCGCAGGATGAAGAGTTGCGAGAGGAGATCTTGTCTCAGGCACATCGCACCAAGTTGAGTATTCATCCGGGAATTAACAAGATGTACAAAGATCTACGTACTCGATTTTGGTGGAAGGGGATGAAACACAGCGTGTATCAGTATGTCTCGATATGTTTGGTGTGTCAGCAGGTCAAGGCAGAACACCGACGACCTGGAGGTTTGCTTCACAGTCTGCCTATTCCTGAGTGGAAATGGGAGTTTATCACGATGGATTTTGTGACCCATTTGCCAATGTCCTCGAGGAATTTTGATCATATCTGGGTTGTGGTGGACCGACTCACCAAGTCAGCGCATTTCATCGCCTATAGTCGAGAGTACTCTGTGGATCGCATGGCACGTCTGTATGTTCAGGAGATCGTTCGACTTCATGGAGTGCCTGTGAGCATTGTCAGCGATCGAGACCCCAGTTTCACTTCTAGGTTCTGGGGGAGTGTTCAGCGTGCGATGGGTACTACTCTCAGTTTGAGTACTACCTATCATCCGAAGACAGATGGTCAGTCAGAGCGCACTATCCGTACTTTGGAGGATATGCTTCGAGCGTGCGTTATGGATTTTGGTTCAGCCTGGTAGGATCATTTGCCATTGATCGAGTTCGCGTACAACAACAGCTATCATACTAGCATTGGAATGACACCTTTTGAGGCGTTGTACGGGCGACGTTGTCGTACTTCACTCTTCTGGAAAGAAGTGGGGGAGAGACAGGCTGAGGGACCAGAGTTTTTCCAGCAGGCAGTAGATATTTTTGATCAGATCAAGAAACGGATTAAGACTGCACATGATCGTCAGGCCAGCTATGCTAACACTAAGCGTAGGCCTTTGCAGTTTGATGTCGGGGAGAAAGTGTTTCTGAGGGTGTCACCTTTCCACAGGATTCTCAGCTTTGTCCTTAAGGGCAAGTTGTCTCCCAGATTTATCGGTCCGTTTGAGATCTTGGAGTGCATTGGCGATTTGGCTTATCGTTTGTCTTTGCCACCGTATCTGTCCAGTATTCACAACGTGTTCCACGTATCTCTATTGCGACGGTATGTGGCAGATCCGTCTCATATTCTGCAGCGGTCTGAAGTTCAAGTGGATAAGGATTTGACCTATGTTGAAAGACCTATTCGCATCCTGGATCATAAGGATAAGGTCTTGCGGAACAAGGTCATTTCTTTGGTTTTAGTACAGTGGCAACGCCGAGGGGCTGAGGAAGCTACTTGGGAGCTCGAAAGCAGGATGCGTAAAGAACATCTTGAGTTGTTTTGATTTCATTTTCAGTTGTGAACTCTGTAATCGTTTAGTTGAATAAAGAATGTTTTGGATTTTTTTTTTACATTCGGTACTTAAGATCGGATTTTGAGGACGAAATATCTTAAGTGGGGGAGAATGTAGTAACCCGTATCCAGAATTAACGATTTACAAGTAATTAATAATACGATCATGTTTAGATGTAATAAAACTTGATTAAGGGAGTCCCAAATGGATTGGCAGAGTTTGGAAATGGATTCGGTATGCTCGATAATGGTTAGAGGGTTGTCGGGTTCGGAGGCCCCGTTGGTGAGTTCGGACGATCCGAAGTCCGAGTTCGGACGGTCCGAAGAGTGGTTCGGATGCTCCGATCATGCTGCCGACAGTCGTCATGGATGACGTCATTATGCTGACGTAAGCAATGACGTAATATTGGGTTCGGACGATCCGAAGTCCAGTTCGGACGATCCGAACGTGTTCGGAGGCTCCGAAGTCTAGTTCAGACGATCCGAACTCCGTCTATAAATAGGAAGGCCGAGATTCAGTTTTGAGCACACCGATCACCTCTTCTCTCTCGTTTCTTCAGTCTTCCAGCTTAGATCTAGGGCATTCTAGGCGTCCCGTTGGGAATCCGGAAGTGGCATATCAGTCCAGGCGTTGTAGCGAAGCTGTGGCCTAGTTTTGAGGCATTCGACAGCAAAGGGCTAACGACGGACGAAGGTATAGCTTTTGCTTCCTAAAAATATTTAGGAGTATGCTTTAGCTTAGTTAAGACTTTTAGAGCGCTATAATGATAGTAGTATCATTTGGCAGTGTAGCGCGGATTATAGGCGTGGACCTAGGGCTGATAGCACTTGCCCAGTATTTGAGGTACGAAAGTACTGTTCGAGATATCCTGACTGAGTATGCATGTATTATGTGACTGCATGATTTATATGTCATTGATTTATGCTGCATTCATTTGCATATTGAGCTATCTCGTTCGAGATGTGTATAGTAGGGTTTTACCCTATCCTGTTAGTGGTTGAACTTCCATCAATTTGGGTCCGGCATATCCACTGGTATTTTGGTATGGGAGCCACCTCCTGCAGCGACGGTACAGCGTGCTACATACCAGGGCCCGGTCTGTCTTTGTTCTCTGATCATTGACCTCGAGTTTTTAGGGAGTTCACTTTGCATGCATGTATACTCATACTCTCGTGCTGAGCGTTTTATGCTCATGTTGAAACATTCTAAAAGTACTACTGATTTTTTTTTTTTATCTCTATCTCTAATTATAAAATAATGAATATAAAAATATATATTCAATACATATATATATATATACATCATACTTAAAAATAACTTTTCTTAATTTAATATACATCTACACAATAAACATAAATAATAATAAAAGTACAAGCATGCAACTAAATACCTAACATTAATTACTAAATAATCATTTATAAAAATTTCCATAATAAAATTCCTAAATAATATCACTTTCACAAAAATCCATGAAAACTTAGAAAATAAATACTTAAATCTAAAATCCATGCATATACTAACAATCCAAAATAATAAAACATGTGCGGAAATACATATTTTATATCTCAACATAAATATCGTGATAGAGCTATGGTCACGGGTTCTAGCCGCCTGGATACTCATACTTCCTCGCCGCCAGTCGGAAACACATTAACTTCATTAACATTCCGCTTACCTGCACCATTTAAATCTAGTGAGCCTAGAGGCTCAGCACGTTCTATCCTTATATAACAAAATGCAACCACACACAAACACACATCATATAAAATACATGAATATAAATATACGTGCATGATCTTAAAATTATATACATATAAACATGAAATAAAATAATTATACTGATTTATCATAATGCTAAACATGTATCATCATACTTAATAAATCTCATAAAATAACTTATCATGATTTCTTAGTTCTCAACAGGTCGTATCCATGTCGGTGACATCATACTAAGCGATTGATCAATCTATATGGCGGTGGGATTTCCACCTCTGTGCTGCCACTTCACCAGCCCTCTCAGCTGGATCCATAAGCTCATCATACATAAACATCATTAGGAAGGTCACCGGGCTCAGGTATCCCGGCCTCCAACCACATCACTTTCCACCTTCACTTCAACTTCCATAAAAATATATTTTTCTTAACATGCAATTAAACTTATCATAAAAATTCTTAATGATGCATGAACATAAAAATTCTCATTATTTCTTTATTTTCATGAAAATTTGTCCGTAAATATATATTTATTTTATTTTCTTAAAAATCATACTTATATATCTAATAAAAATTCATGCATGAATTAAATATATATTTATGGACATTTATTTTTCCAAGGACTTGTTCGAGCTGCTGACCACTAGACTTAAACTCAAAAATTCCTAGACTGGCCCAAAAACCAAAAGCCCAATCTGACCTGGCCCAATTAGCTTCATGGGCCCCCAGACCCATGAGAAACTAATGGGCTCACTTAAAACATAATTTAGGCCCATGAACTTATTAATTTAAATTTAAATTAATAAAATTATTAACTAACCATTACTATAAATTAGACCGATAAAATTATTAACCCGACTCAACTTGATCCAATAATTTTCATGGATCACATGGCCCATGACAAATTAGTGGGCTCACCTCAATAATTATTAAAGCCCATTAATTTAGTCCAATTAATTAATCAAGCCCAACCCATAATTTATTAACTTGAACTCTTAATTAATTAATTAAAATAAGAGACTTAAGCCCAAATAATAAAATCTAGACCCGGACTAAAAATATTTTGACCCATCAATACTTGACCCAACCCGGACCCGAAAAACCAAGCCCGGCCCGCCAAAACACAATACGCAACCCTAGCCTTCCTCTCCCAAAGCCCAACTCACGGCAGCCCTGAGCGGCTTTAGAAAAACTGATTGTGTCGCCTGCTCAGGCTACCTTTGGCCGTGAAACCACTGCCCATACTTAGATAACATCCAGACGGTTCTAACGCAACAAATTTGACTTAAAACCGAGCTCTGTAGAAGGAGAACGAACCAAAACAACAGAACCCCTCTGCTGCTGTACGCGCAGAACGCGTCTCGACACTTCAGGCCGTTTGGCCACCCAGCTCCGGCCACCACCTGCCGGATCACCACCTGGAATAACTTTCCCAAGGTCTGGCGGTTCTAACCCCACCAGAACCAGACCCTAACTCACCCTATGGACCAAGAACGAGCCATTTTTCTGAAACTGCTCAACCTGCGCCAAATCTGTCTTCTATAGTGCACCCAGCCTAAACCAACGATTAAGCCACATGAAACACCATACAATCACGACCCTAAGGACCCTAACTCAGCCCTCAACCAATGTGGTCAGCCCCTCAAACAGCCTTAGATCAGAATATATGAAGAAACATGGGTTATGCACCTAAAAACGTGAACCATGCATGATCATGTGAAGAATTTCATTCAAAACCACAAACGCATACATAATCTGATCATTCAAGTTTAAAAAGAACTTTGTAATATGATTTAAATGGTGTTCAAGAATAGATTCAAGACGTGCCTTGTTGAAGATTTGGACAAAACAAAGAAATTGACGCGTATCGGGCTCGCCGGGACGAACGGCTTGAAAATTCCTTGCCGAAAAACCTCAAGAAAAATCGTGTGTGTTGTGTTCTCTGATATAGAACATGAGAGATGGGGAAGAAGGATGAGGGAGGCGTCTTAGAGAGTTTAAGCGTGAGATAGGGTAAATTTTTTTTTTTTTAAAGATAATCTGGGTTTAATAAATAAATAGATAATTAAGATAAATGTATACTCTAAACATATAGAATTTTAAAACTCTTAAATACAATATAAATTTTATATTTAACCTTAAATCCCGAAATTATAATTAATGGGATTTTTAAAGCTTAATAAAAGTCATTAAAATGACTTATCTTGGGTAAAAACGGACCTATAAATATATATATATATATATATATATATATATATATATATATATAAACACTATAATTTTCTTGAAATAATACCTTAAAATAATATTTTAAGGCTACTAAAAATCTCATAAAATATTTTGTATGAAAACAACATCTCGTCCGTCCATTGTCCCGCCTACGCGATCATAAAATATTTTTTTTCAAATAAATTCATAAATCATATCATATAAATTTAAATGCCGAAACAATATTTAAAGCATGCAAATAAATCACATAATTTACATACTAACTCATAAAAACAATTCAACACATTTTTACATTATTTTAAAATTATTAAATCTCCTAGTTATGCATGCGGATTTACGTGACGAATTTTCGGGCGTTACACATATCTCGTACTCTGTGTTTCTGGACACCCTATTCCATGGGAAAGGTTTGCGATTGGACGAGGCGGGTGGATCCAAGAGGGGCTAGGCAGTGGTTGATCAGCTGGAGCTTCGTTTAGGTTTTTATTATGTTATTTTGGATTTATACAGCTATTCGATTGGGTTGTATATTTTTGGATATTTACAGATTTCTTTTCTTGGGATTGTGTAAATGTTATGGTTTCCGCAGTTGAATTCTGATTTTCTGTTTAATTAAGTTAATTGCATGCCTAAGTTCTGTTTAGTAAGTGATTTGTGTAAGGGTCACTACATGACCAGTCTGGGATCATGTTAAGCAGTTACGTTGGAGTATAGTTTTGTGTCAACTAGATTCTCTTGAGAAGAAATTCGGAATTTTTTGTATCAGCACAGTGTTGGGATTGGTGTTTCCTGACTAGAGGTGTTGACCACCAAGAAGTTTTTGAACCATTAGATGGTTAGATTCAATTAGTGATTCGACGAATGTCGTAAGCCAGTCGAATTATGACTTGGTCTTCGCCAGTCTAAGATTTTCCTTGGGACGATGATCTCGATCGAGCGGATGTTGGTATCATTCGTGATCAGTAAGATTGTGATTACGTCGGAGGATGTATCAGTGCTGTGATACGTTAGAGTCAAGGAAGATTGGTTGTCACCAAGTAAAGCAGTAGTTTTCAGCTAAGAGAATGCTAATGCGGTTTAGCATTTATTCAGCTTGCAGATAATTCGACAGAAGTCTGAGTGTGTCGGAATCTATTTTGACCAGACACTCAGGCAAGTGTCTCTAGTATGTTCTCGAGGATTACCCTAGATTTCGAGGATGAAATTTTTTAAGGAGGGGGGGGGGGGAGAATGTAGTGACCCGTATCCGTAATTAACGATTAATGACTATATTAATCGTGTGATCATGTTTTGAATTATTAATACATGATTAAGGGAGTTCTGTTGGATTAACGGACTTCAAAAATGGATTCAGAATGATCGGAAAAGGCCCGAAGGGTGACCAGGAACGGAAGCAACGTTCATGGATCGAAAGCAACGTTCTGGCCTACTGATGTCATCCGTGACGTCAGCAAGATGATGTCATTGCTTACGCACATGATGGGACATCGGACGCAACGATGGGGAGAACGGACGCAATGATGGAGAACAGACGTTTCATTTCGTGTCTATAAATATGGGATCCGAGGCTTCATTACAACTCGCACCTCTCCTCTCTTCTCTCTCGTTTCTTAGCCTTTCTAACTCAGATCTAGGATTTCTAGGCATCTTATGGGGAATCCGGAAGTGGCATAGCGATCCAGGCGTCGTAGCGGAGCTGTGGCCTAGTTTTGGGGCAATTGTCATCAGTGGGCTGACGACGGACGCAGGTATAGCTTTGGTCTCCTTAAATTATTTTGGAGTATACAATAGCTTAGTTAAGGCTTTTAGATCTTAATGAATGATGCATGGGTATTTGCATTTTAGAGTTGATGATAGGCTTGGAACCTAGAGTGGGACTGCTAGGACTGCCTGTAGAAAGGTACGTAAGTACTGACTGAGATAGCCAGCGGGTTTTTCATGCTTATATGTTTCATTTGTGTGTCATATTCTTATGCAGCATGTGCATATCATATTGTGCATGTCCATATTTTGAGATGAGCCATGTAGGGCCGCTCAGCCCTGTTCGGACGGTTGATGTCGAGCGCCCCGCGACCAACGGGTTAGCCGGCACTGGCATCTGGAACACACGGTCTACGTCCATTAGGAATGAGCAGTGCACGCAGGGTTTGCTCCCTAGGTTGTACCACTCATGTCCTAGGCGCCATTACTGAGCAGTTGTATACAGTTATCCCAGATATGGAACCCTGTCATGTGCATGCATCATATTTGTATGTTTTACCCGTGCTTTCGTATTGAGCTCAAAGCTCACGTCCAGTATTTTTTTGTGTATCTGGACACCCCATTCGATGGGGCAGGTGTAGATGCAGGATTGAGCACCAGGAGCTTGGAGTAGCCAGTGACCAGTGAAGACAACATGATTAGCTGTAGGTTTTTGCCCTTTAGGCTTATTTATTCGATTGGGTTGTATAATCGAATTTGTTTAACCGGTTGTATTCTTCTGGTCTGCTTTTATTTAAGTCTTCCGCATCGATCTATTTAATGCATGCTTAATTATGCTCTTAACTCTGATTAGGTAGCAGATCCGGGTTGGGTCGCTACAGTGGCACTGATTGTCAGAAGTTATGAGTGTTTGGTTGTATGAGAGTTCATTATACCATCCTCTGATTAGTGGACTATCAGATGTGATTATCCAGATTTCCGAGGATATGCTCAGAACTATAGTACTAGATTTGGTACTAGTTATTGATTATTTGCCACTTGATTACTATAATTCCTGTGACAGCTATCTGATAGATATAGAGACAGTATTTTGATTTTTAGATGATAAGAAAAGCATAATTGTCTTTCTATTGAAACGATATTTCAGAAGTATCAGCTATCAGACCAGATATGAGTCAAGAAAAGATAGAGAATGTGAAGATTGCTTTGAACAAAATAAGAACTGAGTAGCATAGACAGAGTTAGTAGACGAATACGAAATACAGATTTTTAAGCTTGAACAGCATGAGCAACAAGAAAATTTCTTTTAGAGCACTATCCAATTCAGAAAGGGATTTCAGAAATGAATCACTAATTGTTCTTGTGAGTAGTTAATCTAGTTTATTGATTACAACTCATCATATAGACGAAATGTGATCCATTCGCAGAAGCTGAAGAATATCAGCTCGAATATGTATGTGTATTCAATTCAGATAAAGCAGAAGCCGATAAGATTTTAAGAGAAGCAGACTAACCGACGCAGAGGTAGATCATGAGAAAGAGCAACTTAGATATAAGTTGACTCAGTGATTATATGAGAAAAAACATGATTGAAGAAGCGATCATATAGAAGAATAAGAGAAGATAGTAGAATAGATATCTAAAGCTCACATAATTGAAGTAAGTATACTTCAGTCAGCTATACAGCTTACGATATTCAGTAAGCAGATCGAATGCGATTTCGAGGACGAAATCATTCCTTAGAGGGGAGAAATTGTAAGGCCCGGAAAATATTAAGTTCTTAATTACGGGATTTGAGATTTAAATTCCGAATATGAGAAAATATTAATTTGAATAATTTAAAAAATTAGAAAGTGATTTCAGGTCGAAAATATTTAATTTGAGAATTTTTGGATTTTAAGATTTTAATATCCGGAATTCTTAAATTAAAAGATTAAAAATATTTGAATTGACGGGAATTTCTACCATGTTTGAATTTTAAGTTGTTGTTAGAATTACGATTTAATTGTTTAAACATGTTCTAGTATATACGACGATAGTATATCTAAGACGGATCGAGAAAATATCGTCGTTTGAACATGTTTTTGAATTTTGAAAGAATTGTGAGAAATCTGAAAATTATAAGGTGCTATGTACGTGTATGTGTGGTGGAAATGGTGATGATATAGTATTAAGATGATAGAAATATTGATGTTTAACCATTTGGAATTATCGATTTCGAACCGTTACGCCGCCGGTTTGCATTTTAATCCGATTTCAGTTATAGACTCAACTTAGCAATAAATAACATATTGATAATGATATGGAGCATGGTTTACACTTCATTTCAGTTGGAAATTTAAGTTCTCGAAGTCGAATCGACGTGTTCGAGCCGTTTGAATATCGAATCCAAAATGAGAGCAACTAAGAGTTGGAGCAGATTGTGAAGAGCAGAAATTTGATAGTTGTGTCTGATCAAGACTTTCACGAGTTCAGATACTTGAATCAGAATAAAGGTATGATTTGACATTATTCTTGCCAGGTAGAACAACTCGAGAACGTGGTGGTTTTCGAGTTTTCCTAAAATCATATACTTATCTGGTTAAGTGCTCTTATGTGATTTATTTGGTATTGTTTCTATGAATGATTATTGAATTGTGTGTTCAAGATGTTTATCAGTATTTATATGATTTAATGCATCAAGATTATGTTGCATTCATCTTGAACCCTACCTTGAAAATCACAGAGGGATGATTGGCCTAGAGTGCATATGACGTTTGGAGGGCTGTAGTTGAGTGGCACAGAATGTAGATTTACTTCCAGAGCTAGAAGACTCACTATAGTTGCACCAAAGTCAGAGGAATTGAGATATTTAATGCCATCTCGATTGGGTAAGTTGGTGGTCGGTTAAAGATTTTATTTCCCCGAGATCCCAAGAACTAAAATTTATTGGTATCAGATTTGATAGCCTATTAATTCCTTGAAACATGCATTGCATTTATGCATTAACCTAGAGATTTTTATGGTTTAGAATATGCAATTATAAATGCTAGAATGTTGTGATATGTCATTCTAGATATGAATGTATTGATATGCTTGATATGATATTGCTTTAGATGAATAGATATGCTTTAAGGATTTAAGAATGGAGTATGTTTCTATGATTACATGTTGTTACATGTTTTGATGATTTAGAATTCTTATAGCATATAGATCCAATATGCTTATATGATGTATATGCATGTCTTTCATACTGAGATTTATTCTCACCGGAGTTATCCGGTTGTTGCTTTGTTTGTATGTGTGCATTGCATCAGGTTTGGGGCATGAGCGAGTCAGATGTGGCTTGGATAGCTCGAGATTGAGAAATATTAGCATGTGGTGACTTCGGGCTAAGAATAGATTGCTGTCAAATGCATGTTAGAAGGTGTTGGTTTAGTTTGAGCTTTGAAAACTTAGAATTGAGTTTATTGTATTGCACCTTAGAAACATGTATGCGATTATTGTTATGTCTAGATATGCATGTGTTTATGCTTGGGACATGTTGAGATTATGCATGCAATTTTTCAGATTTGAAATAGCCCTAGCAACTTTGATCTTTGTTGTAGCCTTTGGTAATTTTTTGTAAATTTTTGCACCGACCCTTCTTGGTAGAATGAGTATACCTTTTTACTGAAAATTCCGATTAGGGTGCGGTTGGCGGCATTGGAAAGCTAAGACAAAGATCTACAACTGTTATGTTTATCATTTTCCAAATTCTGTCCGAAACCCATGCGCGGGCGCTCCTAAAGAGGGGAGCGGGCGCGCATGGGGTCCTAAAAAAAAATTGGTTCTTTCTGCGACGTGATTTTGGGTCGCCAAATGTATAGTTTTGCGTCGCCAAATGTTCTGGTTAATTTTATTCAGATTGAATTATTATTGTCTCATTAATGATGATTATTTATTAATTACCCCTTAAGATGAGATTAGCATCCGAGGTCCCCACAACAGGTCTCAGACTTGATGAAGCAGGAGCCCCAGGGAGACCATAGTTTCAGGGTGGCTACAGTGGTGGAGATGGGTACTTTAGTTTGTTTTTGTCAAGAGCTGTTGTTATACATTTCGATATGGTTGTATAACTTAAGTATTTACAGATTCCTTTCCGTGGGATTGTATTTGGTTATGTTTTCCGTCGTTTAATTCTGATTATTGTTTAATTAAGTTTAATGCATGCTTAAACTCTTGATTAGTAGGTGATCATGGTGCGGGTCACTCAGGAGAAGTAAAGACTTAAAAGAAAAGCGGTGAGGGTAGACGAAAAATGTAGAAACTGGAACAGGTGATGGTGAGCAGGCATGCAGAGGTGCAGAGAATGCAAAAGCAAGAGAGCAATAGAGATAGGAGAGCAAAAGTGTGGTAAGGTGGAGGCGGATGACATTTAAAGGTGCAGGGAAATGATCAACACCGTCAATCCCGATTTGGATAAACGCATAGGATGAGGTTATGGACTTGAACCAGTTAATCCAAAAGGTGAAATGATGGGTCTGACAATTAAAGGACATCTGATATACGGCTAACAAGTATGCGTCCTTTCAACTGCTAGGGCTAGCGTCATGCTCACATCAAACCTAGCCCTCTCAGAATTTCAAAAAAAATTTCTTCCCTGCCCAGGTCCAAGTCTGACTACGCGGGACAGCAAGTGCGACTTTAGGCCGACTATTTAAAGAGGGAGTGGGGATATCCCGAGGAAGACCTGACTCAACCTTGGACCCGGGACAGAGAGGGTAGCTCGAGGAGTTTGGTATGATAGATCCTGAGTGGATTATACTACTAGGAAGAAGGCCAACAAGTTAAGGATCAAGGAGATTTCCCGAGAAGAAGAGCCTAGGGTTCCGTGGTTTAAGAGAATTCGAACAACTCAAACACCCAGAGATTCGTCTCTTCAAACTAGGAGGACTAAGTAAATCATCGGGCCATTATCACCGTTAACCAAGGAGCACGTTCCTCCCCACTTCCATAAGTTTGGACCCCCCCAAGAACGTGGTCCACAACCCGACATCGTGACCAGTACCCGAGAAATCTGGAAGGGTCAACGACTAGAGGCTTTATAAATACCCTAACAGAGGTAAAAACAGGGAGCTCAATTCATATCTTAAAACACTCTCTACATTTCTTTTCTTTTCTTTTTCAATTTTCTTGTGGATCGTCGCACTGATTTGAGCGCCGGAGTGGTCACGTCGGCCACTCTTCTGGCGTCCTATTAACCTCTCTTTTTATGCATGTGTTTAGACCTCGGTAAGGCGGGTTATCACACCTACAGTCAGTCGGTTAGACAGACAATACTTCTATACTATCCGAGAAATTTCTCACCTCGACTACCCGATTTTTCGGGTGTTTTCAACAATATTTTTTGTTTTCCCAATAATTTTATATAAAAACTTTTGATATTATATTCACATTATGAGTTTTAATGATGAATATTTTTTAAATAATTAATAATTAATTAAACTAGTTATTCAAACAAGATAATTTCTCTTTATACTTCAAATCTATTGTTTTATAACAAAATTGATTAAATTTAAGGTAGAGATTATTTTATATCTTTGTGAATATACTATAAATGATTGTTCCTTTGAATTAAATTTTTAATTATAATCATTTTAATATATTAATATATTGAGTATATAATTAGCATTAATAGTGTATGAATTATAATAAGTTTTTATGATAAAAAGATATTATAATTTTTTAAATTTATTTTTAAATATAATATATATTTTAAAATGAGAAAAAATAATTAAGTTAAACTTAAAGTACTTGATAACATTTACATACTAAAATAGAATATAAATGAATTTTTCATTAAAAACAAAAAAAAAAAGAGGGATTTTTAAAAATGGCCTGCTACAAATATTCATAATGAAATTTGGCCTTACTTTAAGATATTAAACTAGCCTTTAATTATGTTAAGTTTCAAATTTATCCTTAGACTATTTTAAATTTAACATACAAATATATTACTATAATTATGGACTACTACATTTTTTTTAGGCAACTTTGTTTTCTCTTATGTATAAATTAATTATTTGCATTTGTTTTTATTTTTGAATTTATTTTTTTAAAATTTAATTTATAATAATAATAAAAATTTAATAAAACCATAACATCTTAATGAATTAGTTAAATTTTAGTACTAAAAATTTATTCTTTATTATTTTTACAATTAGAAACATATGATATACATAAAAATTATATTAATACTGCTAAATATGTATACTATTAAATGATACACAAAAACTCCTATAAGACGGTCTCAAGGGTCATTTTTTTGAGACAAGTCTCTTATATGAGTTATCCATTAAAAAGTATTACATTTTATGCTAAAAGTATTATTTATTATTATAAATATGGGTAGGGTTGATCCGTCTCACGGATGAGACCGTCTCACAGGAGTGTTACTCTAAATGATAAGAGAAAATGAATAATAATAATAATAATAATAATATTATTAATAATAATAATAATAATAATAATAATAATAATAAAAATAAAATCCATTATCTGGGGAAAATAGAAAATTAAGACGATAATATTATTAATTTTAATAAAAAAATTCGGTAATAGTAAGGATTTTTAATGTATATGGAGTGTATATTTTGATCTATCAACTTATATATAGATCAAATAATAATGACTATTATTGAGTAACACTCCTGTGAGACGGTCTAATCCGTGAGATGGGTCAATCATACCCATATTTATAATAATAAGTAATATGTTTGACATAAAATGTAATATTTTTTAATGGATAACCCATATAAGAGACATTTTTAAAAAAAAAAGATCATTGAGATCGTCTCATAGGAGTTTTTGTCCTATTATTGTTATTGTTGTATTCGAGATATATCTCACACATTAAAAATTTGTGTTTTTTTTTATATTTTATTTGTAAGTTTATTTAAATTAGTTTGGAAATTGATTCTAGTTTTATGAAATCATACTAATTAATATGAGATGAATTAATAGAAAGAAAGGGTACTTTATGATTATTAAATTACTAAAGACTATATTATAATTTTTTTAGTAAAGAGGGGTATTTTAAAAAATAATCAATTAAGATTAGCTAGATTAAATAATTTCTCAAAAAGTTATAATATAGCCTTTAGTAATTTAATAATCCTAAAGTACTGTTTATTTCTATTAATTCATCTCATATAAATTAGTATGATTTAATAAAATTAGAATCAATTTCCAAACTAATTGAAATAAACTTACAAATTAAATATAATAAAAAAACACAAATTTTTAATGTATGAGATATATCTCGAATATAACAATAACAATAATAGTCATTATTATTTGACCAATACATAAGTTAATAGATCAAAATATACACTGCATATACATTAAACATCCTTACTATTACCGACTTTTTTTTAATATAATTAATAATTTATCGTCTTAATTTTCTATTTTCCTCAGATAATGGATTTTATTTTTATTATTATTATTATTATTATTATTATTATTATTAATTTGCTTTTATCATTTAATATTATACATATTTATCAGTATTAATATAATTTTTATGTATATCATATGTTTCTAATTGTAAAAATAATAAAGAATAAATTTTTAGTACTAAAAATTTAACTAATTTATTAAGATGTTATGGTTTTATTAAAGATTTATTATTACTATAAATTAAATTTTAAAAAAATAAATTCGAAAATAAAAAGAAATGCAAATAATTAATTTATATATAAGTGAAAACAAAGTTGCCTAATAAAATATGTAGTAGTTCCATAATTATAGTAATATATTTGTATGTTAATTTTAAAATAGTCTAATGGATAAATTTGGAACTTAACATAATTAAAAGCTAGTTTAAAAAATTATCTTAAAGTAAGGTCAAATTTCATTATGAATATTTGTAGCAGGCCATTTTTTAAAATCCCTCTAAATTTTTTATTAAAAAAGGTTATTTTAAAAAATAATCAATTAAAATGAGCTAAATTAAGAGGGTTTTTGGGAGAGTTTTTAAGCTCTTAAAAACAACTTTTAAGCTGTTTTAGAGCTTAAAAGCTCTCCGAATGTGTTTGGTAAATTTTTTTAGAAACAACTTATAAACTGTCAAACAGCTTTAAAAAAGTCATACTTTTTTCAAAAAGATCTTATTTTAACATTCTGTCTCTCTAAAATGTCCTTAAATATTTTAATAAATCTCCATCATATCCTCCACCCATTAAATATTAAATATTATTTTTAAAAAAAATTCCAAATCACATATATTTTTCTAAAATAAAATATTATAACAATTTTATTTTTTAATATATGTTCATTCTAAAACTATTTTCATATATGTATAACTCGAAACATTATTTTCATATAATTATACATTTTTTGGTAATTTTGACGATAAAAAAATCTCATAATACCAAACACATTAACATGTTTTAAGTTATTTAAAATAAGTTTATCAAAAAGCTTATTTTTAAACGCTTATAACTCGTAAAGCTTAGCTCTAAATAATTTCCGGAGTTTATGTACGGAGGTCGGAAAATATTGGAGGATTCCCAACCAACAACAGTTTATTCCATAACCCTCTTCGTTCATCCCCATTTTGATCAAACATCCAAAATTTCTGAAATCCGTTTCAGAATTTCAGATTACCCATTAATCCTTTTACATCACTGTTCACAGGTACGTCTCAATTTCGGTTTAACAATGTAATTTGTGGTACTTCCGCACAATTCTTGTTTGCTTCCTCGTTTTTGTGCAGCCTTTCTTAATCTGATGGGGAGTCTGTTTTCCAGACATCAAGATCTTCATAATCTATTCTGGATTTCATTTTATCTATTCATGAAATTTGTATTTTATAATGATTGTGTGTAATTTTGCTTTGGTTTGTGATCCATGTGGGTTGTTTCTGATTGATATGTATTTCATTGTTGAGGTGCTTAGTATGAATGGGTTCAATGGAAATGCAAGTGTTAGCTCAGGTTCTAGTTGGAATAGCAGCTCAAATGATACCGAGGATGATCATGCCATTGCTACCATCTTAGCTGAAGAAGAAAGATTGAAGTATGATGGCACGCTTGGCAGAAGGCTTTCTCATCTTGGTTCGATCCCGGTATATATACTGTCATCCAAGTGCCGATTTATGTTCAATGTGCTCCAATATGATTATATGTGGTTGTTGTTATACTAATGATTTAAAAAATAGAGTTGTGAAATCTTTTCTTGACTATCGGCCTCTAATATTTTTTGGACTGGGGGTGGGGTTAAGCTTGAGTCTTGTATAAGCTCGCCCACGAAAAAAAAATTGTTCTTTGAAGTAGTTTCTTGAGTGTGTTTACGTAGTTTTTGAGAGAGCTTTTTGGAAGCACTTCTCAGCTTTTTTGTTGCCAAATTGTCAAGGAAATGCTGAGAAGTGCTTCTTAGAAGCTCTACCTAACACTACCACACTACCTATATTATGCTATTTGGTTCTATAACGTATAAACTGAAGTTGTTCGAAGACAATGACCAACAAGTGGTTAACCTGTTCCCAAATGGGTTGGAGTATTTGCATATGTCTTGAATCGCTTCTTGTGCTTAATATTTGTGGATTATATTTGCTAATTAATATTATTAGGAAGAATAATGAGCCATTTGGTTTCTCCTTCTTGAAACTATTCAGGGATGGTAATCATGATACTGATACTAGATAAGATCATAAGAATTCACAGGAGGGAAATCTGTGTTGGTTTATTTCGGTAATATGCAGACTTACAAGTTTATGGTATTGGCAGCACATTCCTCGGGTCATTGGGGGTATACCTGATGCAAATGATGCAACTTTAGATCACGAGAGGCTATCAAAAAGGTTGTTACTCATTTATGACTCACTTCTGATAATTTTAGTGTACAATGAATTTATAAAAAACTCAAATAAATCGTGGCATAACATTAAAAATTATTGAAATAACTCCTCAAACATTAATTATGCTAATCTTTCACTTCTCAACCTTTTTTGTGTTATTTCTTTCGGCTTTGCGTAGCTACCTGAAGATCTTTCAAGTAGTTCACATTTTTACATTTTCCGTTAGGAAAATACATGTAAAAGTTGACTTTCTTCTGTGATTATTGGGATTCTGACGTTACCTATGAATATAGGGAGTTGAGCAAATGTTTGTCTTTAGTACCGAACTTCTACTTTCTTGGCCTTTTACAAGCTCGTATTAGTTGGATTGATTACCAGGATTTACTTCTCTTGTTTTGTGATGAATCTAACAATAGTTGAAAGTGTTGGTTGCAGGGTCTAAGAGATTGTGGTGGGAAGTTATTAATCAAGTAGTTAAATAATTTGAGATGATGCCCAACTTTTAGAGAAGAAGCTCAAGTTTGGTGTGGGAAGAGGGAGTCCAATGATGGAAATGAACTTTAGAATGAAAATGGTATAAAATATCATATCGAGTTCGAGATCCACAATGGAACATCAAGTTTGAGCTTGCCTCAAAAGATGAGTCGCGAGCTAAAATTATGTTAAAAAATTTCTTAATAGACATGCTCTTAAGCTAAGGTCATGAATTTGGTTCTCGAGCTTAAAAATACGAGTGCATTATCAATTTTTTTAAGCAATAATTATAATATATAAAATTCATATTGCAA
The DNA here is from genome assembly GCF_033568475.1 of Henckelia pumila. Taxonomy (NCBI): domain Eukaryota; kingdom Viridiplantae; phylum Streptophyta; class Magnoliopsida; order Lamiales; family Gesneriaceae; genus Henckelia; species Henckelia pumila. The sequence goes on from NC_133121.1 coordinate 199,514,601, forward strand.
AAAACTAAAATAAATTAAATATAAAAGTTTAAAAATTGTTCTTGAGATAATGAGAAATTTTCGAGCTTGAGAACAAAATTTAAGCCAGATTTCATAAAAAAACTTGAGCTCAAAAAATCCTGAACTCAATGGAGTTTGAATCGAGCTGACTTAATTCACTTAACAGTTAACATTCTAGTATATCCCATTGCTGGTATATTCCTTGGTCGTTAACTAGAGAATAACAAACTCGAAAAACTTGTGTTCCTGGCTTTGCTCCTTCCTACATTTGCCTGATAGAAAAGGGTTTGTACTATTAAAATGTCCTCTCTTCCATATGAATCTGAGCCATAAATTCCTTCTTTACTTAGAATTCAAGATTACACAGAGTTAGCTATCATTTGCAAAAGTTATTTTATGTTCAACTTACTGGTTGGTTATATATTACATCTCCTGTACTCTCTGAGATGTAATCAGATAATTCACTTCATGTATTGGCTGTGATATTTTAATCGGATGTCTAGAAGTTGCTGTGATACAATGATGCCATGACAGTGGATAGTTGTAACACGAGGATAGAGAGGGTTAGTTGAGAGGTTTCAGGTGCTGAGTGATTTTGTGGTCAATTTATGAAAGCATGGGTCTGTGCCCGGAGCTGAATCTTGTAAATTTATTCTATTCATCTCCTCATTTCACTGATTAATGCAATGCAGTACTTGACATCAAGGTATTTTTAATATTATTTAACAGTTGTGTTCATGTTGAAGCATGATTTATCCACATACTGAAGCATGCTCGGGTAATATCACAATGTTACTGATTGATCTTCCTTGCTTTTGCATCCTTTCTTTAGTGGTATGCTCATCTTTTGAGGCACATCATTCATATGTTTAGCTTATCATCAGGCTGATGGCATATGGCTTAGCTGAACTTCAAATTGAAGGAGATGGAAACTGCCAGGTTGGTTACTTAATGGAGCTTAACTGCTTAACATCGTGTTAACTGTTATGTTACTGTCTTTCCTTTTCGGAAAATAAACATAGTTGTATTAAGTTTTTTCATTAAAATCTGATCATTTTGAGTTACAAATTTTTAGTGTTTTCAACTATTCCAGTTTGTTGCTTGTTTTACTTTACAGTTTCGGGCTATAGCAGATCAATTGCTTAAGAATCCAGAGTACCACAAATATGTGAGAAAGGAAGTTGTCAAACAGGTGTGGTCCAGTTACACACATACATATGGATTATATTGAGCATTTTCAACTGTCAGTTAATGTATCATTTACTCTGAAAAACATTATATCATTGTGGGACATATTAACTCATTATCTGTCCCCTCTCTTCTGAAAACCATCTTGCTTCCTAGGGTAGTGAATAGTGATGAGAACATATTTCTGAAACTGTGCTTGTTTCCTTCCAATTTCCTGGGAATTAGGAAATATGATGTAATATAATGTCTTCTGTGTAACCAATATTTTTGCAAATCCGCACACATCATGAAAAATGATACTTATTTAATCGTTGTTCTGGGTATGCTTATTTGAAATCGTCGCTCTTCACTCACAGCAAACAGGCATTTGAGGGAAGTTGTTAAAAAAGCGCACGAATGGTGGTAAAGATATGGCTAGTAATGTTTTATTCAAATCACAATATACATAAATGTCCTCTTTAGAATGAATTTACGCATTGATTTTTTTCTTTACCATCTCTTTAAAGCTGTACTTCTTTAACATCATTTCTTAGTTGAAGTCTACCTTTGCACTTGTCTATACTATTCAACACAAAAATTGGAAATTACAGAACTGTAGAAAACATTCCCCTTAATCAATTCTTTCTCGCCCAACTTGTCTCGATTAAAATGGAAGGCATTTATTTAAATGAGGATATAGGGTGCATAGAGTTGCTGAAGTATAAAGAAGTAGCTTGGCTCAGAAGGCTTAAATGTTCTTAGAAAAGTAAAATAGTTCTCCAATCGGCACTATTGTAAGAGGGAGCATCAGTTTTATGAGAGTAAAGATAGATTTAACAATTTTACTTGACATGTTTAGAAAATTAGACAGTTATTGCTGACCTTTCACACTAAAATGTTTCCAGCTTTGGCATGTCGAAGAATATTGTTTTAGCATGGCCTTTCGGTTGAGGCAGCACTTTTTCAATACATTATATTTTTGCATCTTTTGATTCAATTGACAGACGTGATGGAACCAACATGTTACAGTGAAAATTTAGAATCACCTTATCATTCATATTATACCTGTCGTACATACTCCATTTTTTTCTCATGCCAGTAGCACTTTTAGTCCTGTGAACTTGTATGACACCATAGGTCAGGTCTAGCGCTCTTTCGGACTTTTGATGATGGTTACAAGTAGGGGTTTGCCTAACTTTGCCTGTGACACTGATGGATTATTTTTGAAGGAAAAATAACGGGAAAAAAATTCTATTTTCCACATTACGAAATTGTTGAAACCAGCATATTTTGGTGTTGTGTGAGAGGGAATTGAGCATCAGATCTTGATGTTGCTAACATCACTTATTCATGGTCCCACTTTGAGCTTTTTTTTCTTTGCATTCCAGAAAAAATGTCATTCTTCAGTCTTTTGTTGACATTTGATGCATCATTTCCAATTTTACTTCGTTATTCGGCAGAAGTAGTTGGTATCTGATAGTTGTTTTGAGCCAAAAAATAGTGAGTTGAATTTTATTTGTCCTAATCTGAGTTTCTTACTTGCAGCTAAAACTCCACAGAAATTTTTATGAAAGTTATGTCCCCATGAAGTACAGAAAATATGTGCGAAAGATGAAAAGGTCTAATTGTGGGTTTAACATATTAATTTTCTCATATAGCCGGATTAGAATCATTATATGTTGACATATTCATGGTTGTAATTAGATCGACTGAATGGGGAGACCACGTTACTCTTCAAGCTGCTGCAGATCGAGTAAGCTAAACTTTTCGTGATTCATTACTTTAAAATTTGTCTTAGTTCAGTTTATGTTGCTCCTTGGACTTCTTCCTTTAAATTTGTTTCTTCTCCACTCATAAGAAATTAACCAGATGTGATGATGCTAATTGATTAATCGTGATGTTGGATGCTCGGGCTGAAAGTTAGGAGAAGTTCAGAAAAGTTGAAATTTGAAACTAAATTTTAGATTTTAAATTGTGTGAAACCAAAAAAGAAAAAAAGGAACATTTATAGTAGTGCTATGCCATTCCATGTTGTGATTTGTGTTTCAGAAATTCTAGCTTATAGATCAAATTCTCCCAAGAGTTGAACCATTTTTTATTGCACCGTGGTAATGTAATGCCTGCGTTCTCTTACATTTCCATTTGTGTATAATATACGGTAATACTGGCTCCTGATTTCACAGTTAACCTTTCTGTAGTTTGAAGCAAGAATCTGTTTGGTCACCTCTTTTCGGGATACCTGCTTCATCGAAATCCTTCCAAAGGAAAAAAATCCATCGACAGGTTCGTATAATAGACAACATAACTTTAACAGCATTCGAAGTGCAAGCCATTTGAATGTCCTAAAATGACAGCTATCCTTATTCTTTTATTAACTTTCTTGTATATGTTCGTAGACTTGTGGCTGAGCTTTTGGAGTGAAGTTCACTATAATTCATTGTATCAAGCTGGAGGTAACACGATTCTTTATATATATTTTTTTCGAAATCTTGCCTCTGGTTTCTAATTTCTTTATTTATTTATAATGGAGTATTTTGCCAATACATCCTATAATGTGCAATACTTTGCAGAAGTTCCTCCAAGAGTACACAGAAAGAAGCATTGGCTTTTTTGAAATTTATTTGCTGCTCAAATATCAATACAATCTTCATGTTTCCTCTTCACGTTTTTTGTAACAAAATGTCACGTCATGCACCTTTGCCTTTTTCCGATATATAGTACGGTTTTTAAGCGGATCCTGGTTCCTTGCAAGTAATTATTTATCTAGTTTTGTGTATTATTTTTAAAGAATATAGAAGAACACTGTCACTATATTATGGGATTGTATTTACACAATTATTAATTATATTGTAAATGTAACATTTTTTTTTTGTTTTAGAGATTTTTGTTGGCTGCCTTAACTTTTGTTGTGTTACGACTTATTTTTCTCCTACTTTTTTCCTAATTTTTGTACCATCTCCTTGACTTGTGTAAGAATAGAAGACAAGGACTGAAATTTGTTAACATAGATGGTTTTTAGAGAAAATAGTAAAACGAAGTGCTGAACATATTGCTGCCATTTGGATCGAAGGCAATAATCCTAATATACCATATGATATAGACATTGTAATTCATGGATGCAATTGTCGGAGGCATAGAATTAAACATTATTTTGGTTGTTTTGATCTTTTACGATATTCACTTTTTCTTTTCTTTTTTTTTTTTTTTCAAATATATAGAATGGTTGGCATCAAAATATTCCTAAATGCAAGTCCAGAGAAGCTAATAATCAAATTCAATATAATATTTCGATCAAATCAAACCTTTCTTCTATTAAAGATATCCTTCAAGAAGAAGCATATGGTACGTGTTTCCGTCTTTTCTTTCTTTCTTTTTTTATTTTTCAATCTATACATATTTATTTATTTCTTTTCGAGAGAAATTGTGACGCCCGGGGATGAAGAGGCAGGGAGTGATCGCCGGTGTCAAGAGGTTGCACGGACAATGAGCGGCTCCTGGTAGGCTTCTAGGCGGAGGGAGACACGATCCCGTGCCGGAATGAGAGGAGGTTCTGAGACTGTGTAGGTATGGGACTACATGGTTGAGGAGGACTTAAAAGATTTCATATGTACTATTCATATCAAGAAGGTGCATCTTCTTTTCGAGAGCTCATCACATAAGAACTCCAAAGTTAAGCGTGCTTGATTTGGGGCAATTATATGATGGGTGACCCCCTGGGAAGTTTCTCAGGGTACGTGTGAGTGAGGACATAAGCACGCTGAAAAGACCCGTCTTGATACAGTGAGCCATTACAAATGGTATCAGAGCCGACCTTTCTTAGTACGGTATGGTTCGGGGATGAACCAAGCGGAAGCTAGTGGGCATGTAACGCTCGGGGCTGAAGAGGCAGGGTGTGGTCGCCGGTGTCAAGAGGTTGCACGGATAATGAGCGGCTCCTGGTAGGCTTCTAGGCGGAGGGAGACATGAATGAACCGATCCCGTGCCGGAATGAGAGGGGATTCTGAGACTGTGTAGGTATGGGACTACATGGTTGAGAAGGGTTTAAAAGATTTTATATGTCAGGATGCGTGTGAGTGAGAACATAAGCACGCTGAAAAGACCCGTCTTGATACAGTGAATCGTTACAAAAATAATCTATACATATTTAAAGAAAGATATTTCATTATTTTTTACAACTTTTTCGCTGCCATGATAGAGCAAATATTTGAACCCACATGTCAAACCTTTGAATGTTTAAAAAGACTTCATTACCTGTACTCAAAAAAAATAAAAATAAAAATAAAAATTCATTACCATTAATTGTATAATATATAATATCTGGATACCACAATTACTCATATCCCTATGATTCTTCAATTGTGTAAATACTCGTCTTATGTAATTTATTTGCAACCGCCTAAAGATTATACTTGTGTCAATGATGTTTTGGTATTTTATGTTTTAATGTATTTCTCTAATTTGTTTGACTTAATTTAATACATTTTTAGAACTTTTACCTATTCACTATGTAATATTACTCTAATTTATTTATTTTAATGCATTGTTTTGTTTGTATATACTTTTTATTTTTAAATTGTGAAAATTTTCATATTCTTGATTTTTACTTTTTCAAATTTTAATTTAATTTAATATATTATCATCGTAATCAACAAAAAACAATCAAAGATGGTTTTTTGTCGAGAGTACAAATTACAAATAAGAGATCACATATGTTGGAAGATTGTTGCAACAATATGCAATTGATATGTATACTAATTTTGAAACAGCTAGATTGGATTACTTTAGAAGGAACCAGACGAAATGAGGTCAAAATTTTTATCAAGGTATCATTTGAAAGTATTATAAATGGAAAAACGAGAGGAAATGAAATTGGAAGAAGAATAGTTTTTCCAGCATCTTTATCGGATGACCAAGGGAGTTTTGTCTATGCTGCCCTGCACGAATGGGGATTCAGCGGCTCATATTTACTGCATTTGGGATGTTCACATGAACATCTCAAGTGCAAAAAAAATGAGCCGCTGAATCCCCATTCGTGCAGGGCAGCATAGACAAAACTCCCTTGGTCATCCGATAAAGATGTTGGAAGAACTATTCTTCTTCCAATTTCATTTCCTCTTGTTTTTCCATTTATAATACTTTCAAATGATACCTTGATAAAAATTTTGACCTCATTTCAAGTGCAAAAAAATATAAGTCGTCAGATGCAGTACATGAGCAGTGCTTATATGCTAGCAGACTTTCCCGACCAAAGGATATGCGTCGTAGATATCTTGATGCAATGACATTAATAAGAAAATTTTGAAAACCTAAACTTTTCATTACAATGAATTGTAATCTAGAATGGAAAAAAATTACAAAAAATTTGAAAGAAGGTCAACAACCTCATGATCCGACCTGATTTTAACGGCAAAGGTATTTCAAGCTAAGTTACAAGATTTAAAAAAATCAAATCATTACCAAGTCAGTATTTGGAGAGGTTGTTTTGTTTATGTAGTGGAATTTCAGAAGAGGTGGTTGCCTTATATGAACAATATGTTGATTATCTTGAGACAACATTCTAAAATCAATGGTCCTGAAAATTTTGATTTGTAATATCCGAAAATCCATAAATCCACTCACGAGAATTTATTTAAGTATTATGAAAAATTATTAGTTTAAATGTTTAAATTATGAATGATTTATGCAAAAGTTAGGTTTTGATGTTTTTAGGTATAGATTTAATTCCGGTGACGAAGAGAATCGAGACTAACCTATGTGCAATGTTTAACAAATTTTAAGTCAGGAATGTTAATGTGCAATTTTTTTATATTTAAAAGTGGCACATGATATTAAAAAAATTTTATTAAAGTTTTGAGGTAAAAATTTTAAAGGGCTGTGTAGTAGCCCGGTCCCGTTTTACCAGATTAATTTGGTTAAACATGTTTAGAATTAATAAAACATGATTAAAAGATTTTAATTATGTCAACCGAACCAAGAAACCGGATCCAGAATATCCAAAAATGGTTAATGGGCTTATTTGGGCTCGGGTGGTTCGGAGGTCCGAACCGAAGCCTTGTAGAGATCGGATGGTCCGAAGAGATCGGAAGGAACGAAGGAGTTCGAAAGCTAAGGCACGATCGGAACGTCTGAAGTAAGATCGGAGCTTCTGATCGTAGTTAGGCCATGAGCATTATCGACGTGTCAACTCACTCAGACACGCAGGAATTTGGAACGTCCAAAGGTGCATTCAGAGCTTCAGATCATTGCATTTTTGCGACGTGACTGGCATGCGGTTCGGAGCTTTCGAAGAGGAGTTTGGAGCTTCCGAACTCAGTCTATAAATAGGGCATCTGAGGGCCATTTCTAGTTGCCAATTCACTCATCTTCAATCTCATTTCTTAGTCTATTTGGGTGGTTTCCAGCCTTCTTTGGCTTGGGGAGGGTTTTGGCGAGGAGTCCAGAAGTCGTAGTAAATTTGTTCCCATGTTCTGGGGCATTCAACATCAGCGGACTGACGACGAACGCAGGTATAGTTCGAGATCCCTATTAGAATTAGGGAGTATCTATTAGCTTAGTTAAGACTTTTAGATCATTATGAGTAACACATGATTATCTTGAACTGTAATGATGGAATGTAGATGCTGGGACATCTAAGACATTTATTAAGGTACGTAAGTACTGACTGAGATAGCCAGCGGGTATGCATACTTATGTGTTGCATATTATCTAATGAAGTTTGACACTGAGAGTCACAGTGACTGACGGGTCGAGCGGACTCTAGTGATCTAAGTGACATTTTGATCCACGTCCAGTAGGAGTGAGTGGAAGTACCCAATGGTTTGACTCCCCGATGGTACTACTCATATTCTAGGTGCTAGTCTGAGCAGATTCTAATTTGTTTACCCAGATATGGATACCCATTCATTACATTAAATGCATCATATTTTTATGTTTACCCGACTAGCGTACTGAGCTTTAGCGGCCACGTCCAGCTGTTTTATGTTTTGTGTGGACACCGCATTCGACGGTGCAGTTGCAGGAAGTTTGCCCAATGACTTGAAATAGTCAGTGATCAAATTGTGACAGCAGGATTAGCTGTTAGGATGTATGTAACGCCCCAAAATTATCTTAATTGGCTTTATTTGAGATAATCAGTGATTTCAGAATTCGAGAGCCGACTTTTTATTGATCAGGGACTATATTGCAATTTTTGGAAATTTCAGGGACTAAAACGCAAAAATGGACTTTGTTATAATATCTAGAGGCTTGACTTAGTCTCCAATTGTTTCCCTTCATCCCCTCCAACGTGATTCTCCATTGAAGGCGCTCAAATGGAGCTCCAAGCTTTGTGATTTCATTTTTGACTCGATCCGTCCGATAGAATTTAATTCTGAAGTGATATTTGCAGTCACATCAGCGAGAGCTTCGTTCTATCGTAAGTTTCTCTCCGATCAGACATGTTTTATTTTTTGGATGTAGTTGGAATTTTATTTTTTTCGGGTATGATGTTCTTGAGATTATTCTTATCGTTTATTCTCGGACGGAATTGAAATAGAGCGTCGTTCGGATTTGTTATGATTTTTGTAATGAAATTCGAAAACTTGGATTTTGGGATGTGTTGGATTTGAGTTTGAATGTTTGATTGATGATTGATATGAGTTGTTTGGATTGATATTATGCTGTCTGCGTTTCCGATTTATCAGAATATAGCCGTTATGCCGTCAGTTTGAAGTTTGGATATTGTCTCGTTTGAATTTTGATCGTATCGTTTGTGTAACGCCCCGTTTTTATTTTAATTGATGTTATTTGAGATAATCAGTGAATTCAGAATTCGAGACCGGACTTTTTATTGATCAGGGTCTATTTTGCAATTTTGGGAATTTTCAGGGACTAAAATGCAAAAAGTGAGTTTGTTATATTATTGAAGGCTTGACTAAGTCTCTTAGCACTTCATCATCCCCTCCAACTCGGTTTCTCTCCATTGAAGGCGAGAAAGCTTTCTTCCAAGCTTTCTGATTTCAGTCCGAGCTCGATCCGGCCGTTGGAATTTATTTCTGAAGGCAGATTATCGATCACTACTACGAGAGCTCCGTTATATCGTAAGTTTTTCTACGATCGGATACATTCTAGTTTTTGGATGTTGTTAGAATCGTGCGAGATTCGAGTATGCTGTTCTTGATAGAGTTTTGATCGTTTATTATCTGTCGGTTTTGAATTAGAGCGACGTTCAGATTTGTTATGATTTTTCTTGTCATTTTCGAAAATCTTGATCTTGAGATGTGTTGATATTGTGTTGGGTTTGATGTTGAGGATGGGAATGAGTTTGTTGAGCTGTTGTTTTGCTGTCTGCATTTCTGGATTGGTCAGTTTATAGCCGTTATGCCGTCAGTTTGAATTTTGGATATCGTTTCGATATTTTTGATCGTATTGAGTTTTGATTGAGTTTTGATATCGATTTTGATCCGTGACTTCTTCTGATAGATTGATTGGGAGTCCTTGCAGTTGCTAGAGTTGTAGCTTTTGGCAAGTTTGGAAGAGTTGAGCCGATATAGTATCGATGTCTTTCTATATCGATTTATGAACTTGATTGGATAGTTTTTGAATTGAGAATTGTTATTTTCAGATTGAAGTTTTGGAACGACAAAGAAGAGGTATAAAATGACTTTGGAATGGAATAGGACGATTAACTCGAGTCGGGATTGATTCGAGTGTCCTAGAAAAAATCACATATTGCATGATTTGATTGCTTATTGATTATATGATTGAATTTATATTGAGTGCATGAGATTACATATGCATTCATATTGAGCCTTGATTTATTCAATTTGAATTAGACGATCTAGAGATTGTAGTTGAGTAGCTTGGTAGGCGATTTACTACCTTGTCGAGTAGCTCACTATAATGCTCTTGAGTCTAGGGGATTAAAGCATGCCATGTCCACCTCGAGAGGAGAGTCAGTGTGATTGTGGATGTCTTTAACCTCGGGATCCCAAACCAAAGAAAGAAAGAAAGAATAGAAGAATTTCATTTGATTATCTGAGTTTGATAATCCAGAAGTTTAAAGACATGCATATCATTTTAAATTCAGTACTTGATTGGATTAATTGATTATATGAGGAACGAGTTCATACATGTCTTGATATGTTTATTTGATTGCATGTCAGTCTCTTTTATTGGGAATATCAATTCTCACCGGATTATCCGGCTGTTGTATTTGTTTGTATGTGTACTTGGCAACAGGTGGGGCAGGACCGAGTCAGAGACAACATGGCTAGGCGATTGAGAGAATAGAGTGAGGCTTGGATGTTAGGAGTCATTATGTATATTGAACTCCTTTTTGTATTGAATAAATCCGAACTAGATGGACCTTATTATGCATGCTTTATTTTGTGAGGTTTGTATAACTCAATACATTATGTTGTATCTTGTTGAATGGGATTTTGATGTTGTTATTGTGGATTGAATGGAATTGAATTGGAGAAGAAACAAGAATTTTTTTGGGCAGAGGGTCTCGCTCGATCGGCGAAGTCTTGTGGATCGAGCGAGCACCTTTTGTAGCGGGACAGTGTATTTGAATTTTGTGCTCGCTCGATCGGTAAGATTTTACCGATCGAGCGAGGGGTCCTGATTCTTGGACAGAGAGCTGGTATCTTTGGCCCGCTCGATCGGTAAGATTTTACCGATCGAGCGAGCACCTTTTTTTAAAAAAAAAATTTTTTTTTGAATTCTTTAATCCTATTCTTTTAATTAAGTTGATTAATTTAATTACCCTGAGATTGCATGATTAGAATCTAGGCCTCACAGTTTGATTGTAAGATTGGATGCCGATATTAATCCTTATGACTTCTGTTGATAGATTGAACTGAAGTCCTTGGAGTTGCGGGATTGCAACTTTGATCAGTTTGGAAGATTTGAGCCAGTATAGTATCGACTTTCTTATTTATCAATCGAAGAACTTGAATAGAATTTGAATTGAAATTTGTTGTTTTACAGATTGAAGATTGTGAAACGACAAGAAGGTATAAGACGACTTTGGAATGGAATGGGACGATTAACTCGAGTTGGATTGATTCGAGTGTCCTATGAGAAAATCACATACTAGCATGTTTGAATGCTTATTTGAGTTATATTAAATTCACGAGATTTCATATGCATTCATATTGAGCCTATTGAGTATTCATTTTGATTTAGACGATCTAGGGATTGTAGTTGAGTGGCTTGGGTAGGCGATTTACAACCTTGTCGATTAACTCACTATGATGCTCTGGAGTCTAGAGGATTAAAGTATATCTCGTCCACCTTGAAAGGGGAGTTCGGTGTGATTGTTATATATTTTAACCTCGGGATCCCAACCGAAGAAAAGATGAGATGAATTGCATTTTGATTATCTGAGTGTGATAATCCAGAAGTTTTAAAGTCATGCATATCATTTTAATTCCGCAGTTGAATGAATTACTTGAGGAATATGTGGAATTTGATTATATATCATGTTTTGTTATATTATGTGAAATTGTATGCTAGTCTCTTTTACTGGAAATATTATTCTCACCGAATTATCCGATTGTTGTCTTTGTTTTTATGTGTACTTGGCAACAAGTGGGGCAGGACCGAGTCTGAGGCAGCATGGCTAGGTGGTTGAGATGATAGAAGTGAGACTTTGATGTTTAGGAGTCGTTTATGTATTTGAACTCCTTTTTGTATTTTGAATAAGTTTGAACTAGATGAATTTATGCTTGGTATATTTTGAGGATTGTATGAATCTAGATTTGAATACTTTCATATCTTGTTGACTGGAATTGTATGTTGTTGTGGAATGGTTTGAGTTGGAGATTGCTTTTCGAAAGAAAAACCAGAATTTTTCTGGTACAGAGCATCTCGCTCGATCGGTTGAATATTACCGATCGAGCGAGCACCCCTGTACCGAGGCAGAAGGTTGGCAATTTCTTGCCCGCTCGATCGGTAAGATTTAACCAATCGAACGGGGGGTCAATTTTTCTAGGCAGTGGCTTGTTAATTCTTGGCCGCTCAATCGGTAAGAATTAACCGATCGAGCGGGCACTGTTCACTCATTCAATTTTTTTTATTTGTTTTCCATCTTGATTCCTACTTTGATTTAGTTTGGATTATTACTAATTAGATGATTATAATCGAGACCTCACATTAAGTGGTATCAGAGAGATAATATCTTGGACTGAATTTAGAAGTGAGCGGGGTAGATTGAGTCTGCTTGCACTGGCTTCTCGCATGTGTTTGAGTTCTTTAATTGATTCATTTAATGCGATGCGAGCATGCTTTATTGATTGAGAATTATTGGAATTACATGATTTAGTGATGTAAATTTTAAACCAAGATTTACTTGAGATATCAATTGTTGGATTTCTGGATCGAATAAGAATATTATCGAATTGGTGGTATTATTCTTAGAGAAGATTTTGGACACCTTGTGGAATTATGGTAATTGGATTATCTATGTCCTAACATTTGATTATCAGATTATGGGTCCTTGAAGAATGTTGAATAGGAACTCACCGCCAGTTATTCCTCCGAATGAGAATCCGCCTGTAAACACTCCTCCCAATGAACAGGGCAGTACAGTGACCGACCAGATGGATTCCACCGCTACGCCGATGGAAACTTTATTGAAGAGGTTCCAATCTTTCAAGCTGCCGACTTTGAAGGGTACAGAGAACCCGGTTGATTGTGAGAGCTGGTTAGATGATATAGATCAGCTTTTTGACTCTCTCGACTACTCTGATGACCGTCGGACCAGGTTAGTCATTCATCAACTGCGAGGTGTCGCAAAGAATTGGTGGATCACGACAAGGAAGGCTATTGAGAACCGAGGTACCGCCATCACCTGGAATCTTTTCAAATCTGAATTTTATTAGAGGTTTTTTTCCAGTTTCTTACAGAAAAGATAAGGGTGCAGAGTTTGCTAATATAAGACAGGGGAACATGAATATTGAAGATTATTTCACTAAGTTGGATAGTTTGTTGCGTTTTGCACCACACATTGCTGACAATGAGGAAGCCAAGGCTGACCAATTCATTAACGGCTTGAATCCTAATATATTTACTCTGGTGAATACTGGGAGACCCGATAATTTTGCTGATGCTATGGATCAGGCCAAGGGTGCGGAAGCTGGACTGATAAGGCAGAGAGGGAATCAGTTTGCTTCTCAGCAGCAACAGAGACAGTTTCAGACCCAACCGTCCCATTATCAGAATCAGCCTCAAAGGTCGAGGGTGGTAGCAGTGGAGGCAATAGAAAGGATTACTATCGTTCAAAAGGAAAGCAGTTTAAGAAATCAGGAAGCAGTTCTTCGAGATCTAGTGGCTCGAAGCAGTTCAGTTCTGGACAGGGTTCAGGTTCTTCTGGAGCTTCTTGTAACAAGTGTGGAGGTCATCATTCCAGCAACCAGTGTAGAGGAATTTTTGGGAATTGCTACATCTGTCAGCAGACGGGACATTATGCTAGACTTTGTCCACAGCGGGGTTCTGAGCAAGCGTAGAGTGGAAATGCTTCTAGACAGTCCGCACAGCCTCAGAGGCAAGAAAATGCAGTTCACTCTTTCCAGCCCCAACAACAGAATCGTCAAGGAGGTAGCCAAAACTTGAACCAACCTCCTCGACAGTAGACGAGAGTTTTTGCTCTGAATGAGTATCAGGCTCAGGAAACACCGATGATGTGATTGCAGGTAACTGTACAATATTTGGTTATCCTGCTTATATTTTGATAGATACGAGTGCGCCTCACTCCTTTATTTCTGAGAAATTTGTTTTGATGCATGCCTTGCCTTGTGAACCTTTGCCTGCTGCAGTTTCAGTTACTTCACCTCTGGGTGGGGGTATTGTTTCGATGAAATTCGTACGGAATTGTGAATTGAGTCTTGAAGGGAATTTTATCGAGTTAGACTGTATTGTACTTGGTTTGTCTCATTTTGACTGCATCGTTGGTATAGATGTTTTGACCAAGTACATGGCTACAGTGGATTGTTTTCAGAAGGCGTAGTCCATTTCAGACCAGAGATGACAGATGAGTGGAGATTCTTTGGTAAGGTTTCTCGGTCTAGAATTCCTTTAATTTTTGTTATGTCTATGACTCGACTGTTACAGAAAGGAGCAGAAGGATTTTTGATTTATGTCATGGATGTTTGAAGTCTAGCCCTGTGTTGAATGACATACTAGTGGTTAGAGAGTTTCCTGACGTATTCCCGGATAAGATTCCAGGATTGCCGCCTATCCGTGAGGTAGAATTCAGTATTGAACTGTTGTCAGGTACTCAGCCAATTTCCAAAGCTCCATATCGGATGGCTCCGATCGAATTGAAGGAATTGAAGGATCAGTTGGAGGATTTGATTGCCAAGGGATACATTTGACCTAGTGTATTGCTATGGGATGATCCGGTACTTTTTGTTCGGAAGAAAGATGGTTCTATGAGACTCTGCATTGACTACCACCAATTGAATCAAGCGACGGTAAAGAACATGTATCCCTTACCTCGAATAAATGATCTTTTTGACCAGTTCCAGGGTTTTTGTGTTTATTCAAAAATCGATTTGAGGTCAGGCTATCATCAACTGAGGGTTCGGGAAGAGGATGTTCCTAAGACTGCGTTTAGAATGAGGTATGGACACTTTGAGTTTATTGTCATGCCGTTCGGTTTGACTAATGCTCCAGCAATCTTTATGGGATTTATGAACCGTATATTTCAGCGGTACTTATATGAGTTTGTTATTATTTTCATTGATGATATTCTTATCTATCCGAAGAGCCCTTCTGACCATGCAAAGAATTTGAGGACCGTATTGCAGATTTTGAGGACCGAGAAATTGTATGCCAAACTGTCGAAGTGCGAGTTTTGGTTAGACCGAGTCATTTTTCTTAATCATATTATCTCTGGAGATGGAATTTCTGTCGATCCCAGCAAGATCGAGGCGGTTATGAACTGGTGTAGGCCGACTTCTGTGCCTGAAATTCGAAGTTTTATGGGTTTAGCGGGTTACTATTGCAGATTTATTCAGGGTTTCTCATCTATTGCGAAGCCGATCACCCAGCTAACTCAGAAGAATTCTCCTTTTGTTTGGACTGAAGAGTGTGAGGCCAGTTTCATTGATTTGAAGAAGAGATTGACTAGCGCTCCGATTCTTTCTATTCCATCAGGTACTGGAGGTTTCACAGTGTATTGCAATGCTTCTCATCTAGGTCTCAGATGTATTCTTATGAAGAGGAAGCACGTGATAGCTTATGCGTCAGACAGTTGAAACCGCATGAGATTCATTATCCAGTTCATGATCTTGAACTCACTGCTATTGTTTTTGCCTTGAAGATATGGCGACACTACCTGTACGTGAGTCTTTCGAGATCTTTTCTGATCATAAGAGTCTTAAGTACTTGTTTTCACAGACAGAGTTGAATATGAGAAAAATGAGATGGCTTGATTTGTTGAAGGACTTTGACTATGAGATTAAGTATTACCCGGGAAAGTCGAATGTGGCTGCTGATGCATTGAGTCGAAAACTTTGTTCCCTATCTCTTTCTACTATCGGTGTTTCTCATTTGATCGAGGATTGTTGCACTTCTGGGTTGGAGTTTGAAACCGATAGGTGTTCTATTAGAGTTTTTTCTATTCAGGCCAAACCAGAGTTGTTTGTGAGGATCAGACAGGCACAGAGATCGGACCCGAGTATTCAGAATTTGATTGAGAAAGTCAGATCGGGACATCAGTCTGAGTTTCAGGTCAGGGATGACGTTTTATTTGTGAATAATAGTATTGTCGTGCCTGATGTTTCTGAATTGAGACAGCGTATTCTTCGTGAGGCACATTGCAGTCGGTTCAGTGTTCATCCTGGTGGCTGGAAGATGTATAACGATTTGAGAGATCAGTTTTGGTGGAAGAATATGAAAAGTGATGTCACGAGGTTTGTATCTTGTTGTTTGAACTGTCAGCAGGTAAAAACCGAGAGAAAGAGGCCGGGAGGTCTTCTGCACATTTTATCTGTTTCGGAATGGAAATGTGATCATATCTCTATAGATTTTGTCACGAAGCTACCGTGTTCAGTTCGAGGATGTGATGCGATCTGGGTAGTGATTGACCATTTGACGAAGTCTGCTTGTTTCATCCCATATAGGATGACCTATCGTCACGATCAGATGGTCGAGTTGTATGTTAGAGAGATTTTCAGATTGCACGGTGTACCGAGATCGATTGTTTCAGACCGAGATCCTAGGTTTACTTCTCACTTCTGGAATAGTCTATAGGAGGCTCTTGGTACTCGTTTGCACTTAAGTACAACTTATCATCCTAAGACCTACGGTCATTCTGAGAGGACGATTCAGACTCTGGAGGATATGTTACGAGCAGTGGTGCTTGACTTTGGTAATACTTGGCAAGATTCGTTGCCCCTCGTTGAGTTTTCGTACAACAACAACTTCCAGACGAGTATTGGTATGGAACCATTTGAAGCGTTGTACAGAAAGAAGTACAGATTTCCTCTGTACTGGGATGAGATGTCTGAGTACCCGGACTTGGGACCAGATATGATTCGTGACTTGGCTGGGCAGGTGAAGATTATTCGACTGAGAATGAAGACGGCACAGGACGGACAGGCAAAGTATGCGAATATCAGGCGCCGACCTCTATCTTTTGATCAGGGAGACCGAGTATTTCTGAAAATTTATCCTTTCAGAGGCAGTGTTAGATTTGGGAAGAAAGCGAAGTTGTCACCGAGATTCATCGGTCCGTATGAGATTTTATAGAAGTTAGGCGCTAGCCTATAGATTAACACTTCCTCCTTATTTATCCGGTATTCACGACGTCTTCCACGTCTCGATGTTGAGGAAATATCATCCAGATCCTTCTCATGTTCTTTAATGTATGAGTGAGCATGTTTGAATCAGAATCGAAAAAGGGACCAAAATCATGAAAATTGCATGTTTTTCGCAGCATACATGAGCTGACGTGCTACCTAGAGGCACTTAGGTGCTGTCAGGGCCAAAACCCTGGCCCCTAGGCTCTACCTACATGTGGCCTTAGCGATCTTGGGGTGGGGGGGGGGGGGGGAGTGGGGGTGGGGGGGTTTGCCTCAATGCTATGGGTTGCCCCGAAAACCCTTTTTAATAATGTTTTGAAGCCGTATATTCATTTTTAAAGTCTTTTAAGGTTTTTTCAATCTTTTTAAGATGCTTTTTGGAAAGATTTTCAAGTTTTGAAGTTAGAACGAAAAGAACGACTCACGTGGATCAATTTAGTTATATAGTGAATATATATGTACTTCTTCTCGTGAAAGTTATATTCATTATGAAAGCATGAAATCTTATGAATGTAAATATGATGTATTTATTTTTCTTTAATTATCATGCATGATTTCAAGCACGAATGATTTTAAGTCTATTGCATGTAATTGTTAGAGTAGGTGCCCGTCGAGCCAATGTGTTGACCGATGGTCCTTGTGAGAACTCTTGTATGACAATCTTTATTTTAATAATATTTCACATTATTTAATTTGGCAAATCTTTATCTGTATACCCATGCAAGCTGCATAGATAAAGCCCTTGAATATACAAATAGTAGAAAGAATATGAGATGGTCATGTGATGACTATCATGAAACTCATATTTGGAATACTGTATATTCTAAACTGTTCCTAGTCGATTCAGCCTCCATAAAGAAGGATAAAGGCCGCTCGAGCTTGAGACTAGTATTTGCGATGTGAGTACCATGTTTCATTGGTAGGGGACATGGAGATGTCCAAGCATGCAAATAGGTGCTCCTTGTAGAGTGCACTGAACAACCCTCCCTAAAGGACTTTCCGAGTGGTTCTCACTTATCGAGTGGAGAAGTCCTAGTTTATGGTTGTACACCATTAGTCCGTATGACCCGGGACAACATGGAGACTCTATATGCTAGTGATTCACTTTGACTTGTTTACCGACTCATCTGGGGTCATCAGGTGGCAATGTTGGGTGTTGTGACGAAACATATAGGAGTCAATGCATTGCAGTCGGGGATTCACCGCTTACCTACGGGTATGGATATCCTATGTAATCTCATGCATACATAGCTTGAAATCTCTGATCAGAGTAGGTGGTAATTAAGAAAGGGGTTTCTTGAATTACACCTTCGATGCAACTACGGCATGACACATAGTTATCGATTCAATGACAACTCTCGATAAACCAATGGTTGTCGAATCGGTCGGGATATATGAGTTGAAGGGACCGTACTGTACGCTAACCATAATTGATTGATTCTTGCAGGCACTATCATTTGATACCTAGGGAGTCATGTAAGCGATGCTGCTAGACGTTTACATGACTGGTTGGGTACTTTCAGACTTGAGTTTTCTGACGTTCTTATTATCAATGTGTTGATCAATAAGAATGGAGCTATATAGGGTATGCTCATATAAGGGACTTGTTGATCCCGAATCACATGGAGATGTGAACCCACTGCTAGTTGTATCAGTGAACCATTGAGGGTCACACAAGTACTAGATTTCTAGATCCCGTTGAGATTAAAATAAGTTCAATGTGTTGAACAACTTATAAAGGAGTTTATAAATAAAATAAATTAGAAGTTTGACTTCTAAATTGGAGAATGAATGGAATAAGTAATTTTTAATTTGTGAATGTGTTTCAAGATTAAAAGTTGACTTAAAATAATTAGTTTATGAAAATGGTGATTTTTTAAACTATTATTTTGAAATTAGTTAATTAATTCAAGTGTTGAATTAATTTAACACTAGTAGACATTTTAATGTACAAATAATTAAACACTATTGAGTCTTGTAGAGCTCAAATAAAATAGTGTTATATAATTATTGTTACTAGTGTACTTGAATGAGATCAAGTTGAATTTAATTAATTGATTAAACTTAAATGGGTTTAGGTTTAATATTTAATTAAAATAAGTTCAAAATACCATTTAAATATATATATTTATATATGTATATATATATAGGCGTGTATATATATATATAATATATATATATATTTATGTGTGTGATGGAATTTTAAGGGTTGGAAGATTGGATGCAATTTTCCATGCAAGTCATGCATTTTTCTATGCATAGTTTTAATTGTATCTAATCAATTCTTCTCCATTAATATAATATACATACATTACACAATATTCTATTCCAATTTCAAGTGATGGCCGAACACTTCTAAGTGTTTTCTCCAAGTTTTTCTTTCATTTTGAGGGAGAAAAAAAATGATATCTCAATGCTAAATTCTCTAAATATTTTAGTGCATATTTAGAGCGGATCTAGATCGTCTAGTCGTGGACCTAATTCGGAGGCTCGAAGTGTTGAATCCATTTTGAGCAAGGAGTGCTCTTGGAAGCTTGTAGATTGAGTCTACCTTTTTCAAGAGCCTAGTTGTTTATCAACTTGGTTTGAGCCATAAATCAATCTTTGAGATTGATAGGTAAAATTCTAAACACCCTATGGTTGTTTGAGTTTTTGAATGCTACACAAGTGCTTGGATCTCTTTTGTTAAAAAATTTTATATTTTCGCTGCACTTCCGGGCACGAGTTAACCGATCCCCTTCAGTGGTATCAAAGCCTAGGTTACTCTTTTGTGTAGTATTTGTTGGATATTATGTTAAGGTCAATTTCTAACCGTATGAGAAAATCAAGATTTATCAATTTTGGGGCTGTTTTTATAAAATATTTTTTTTTGGTTTCGGGCAGCCTATGGGCTGCCCCATACTTTTGAATAAAAAAAAAAAAATTTTTGTCCGAAATCCGGCGACGGAGTTTCGGTGACGACTATGACGACTTGAGTTTTTTCAAAAGGTGTTTTGGAATATCATGTGTCATAGGCCCTAAATTGTTAAATACATTATAATTGATTTTTATGAAAAATTAAACTTTATAATATGTGATTTTTCTCATAAAATGAATAGTTAAAGTGTGACTTTGATTATTTATAGTAAATTGTGATTTACAAGAAATTCAATTATAAATAAATTAATTTGAAAGTAAACAAAGGTGTTTGTTTATTTTGTTAATTTATTTTATAATTGTGGTGGTTAGTGATTGGACCAAGATATATAATATTTGATCAATTGATTATTGAGATAATTAATTGATGGTGTATGATATGTGATATTGTGCATGAAGGATGATCAAAAGCCCAAGACCAATTTGATAGGTGTATGCTAGGATATTTTGTGTTGAATGGTTGTAATAATTATCAAATTATAAAGTGGGTCTGGTTTATGGCCCGTTTCCACCCATGAGATGTATCCCTATTTGCCATGGATATTTTAATGTAATATTTCATAGTGGATGTTCAAGATTGGAAGATGGTGGGCCATGATGAATTATGAAGATCCAAGACATGTAAATATTGGAAGCTTATGTAATTGTTGCATTTGCATCCCGTGCATTACCTAGGATTGGACCTTGGCCCGTGTTTGGCTCACACGGGCCGAATAGTTTTGGGGCGATTGATCATCCTTTTTAATAAGTATGTGCGTTATTATTTTATAATAACAAAGTTGCATGAATCCGGCAAACATATGATCAAACATGGCGAGTTTTTTAAAATTAACGATGAGATCATTTCAAAATTAAAAATCCTCATTTTGAATTATATTCAAAATTTATATCAAGCCCAAAAAGGGGAATTATAAATTTGTTTATAATTTTCATGTCTTTCATCGACAATGGATGCATGACGAACGCTACCCGTATTCAATGCTCGGCTCATATTATTGGGAGGGCTTGGATGCCGGAAAGCTGTGACATCCATTGACATGGTGATGTGAACTACATGGAACTCCCATGAGTTCGGCTCATATTATTGGGGGAACTCATGGTGACCGTCCATTAAGGTTCGATATCGATGGGTAAGGCTTGACACGTAAAGATGAACGACGTCATATTATTGGGTCCTAATCAAGCGTGAGACAAAATTTTACTTAAGGGTTGCATGGAGATGCAATTGGAAACTACCTTTTAGGAATTATGATTGGCTGATATTATTCGGGATCATGATTGGCTAATTGGACCTTATGTACCTACTGAGGAAAGAAGTTTTCCGTTTTTACTAGAGGGTAGTAAAAATGTCAAAACAGTGGGAGTAAATATTTATAAATTTAAAGTCCACACTTTATATCTTATTAAATATTTTAAAATAGTCATTGACATTTATCTGTTATTATTTTTCAGTACAAGTTTTTTGACAATGTCATCAATTCGCAATCCGCTATCTACTATACTCGACAAACATTTACTGACCGGTCCAAATAACCTCGATTGGCTAAGAAATCTGAAAATCGTCTTGAACTCGAAGAGGATTGCATACACACTTGATGAGTCGCCCCCTGATACGGCTCCGACTGATTGTAGCCCTGAGGAGCTACAGACTTACAAGGATTGGTGTGACCATGACTTGAAAGTCAAGTGTTATGTAGTGACCCTTACCCGGATCACCTATTAAACAGAACTTAGGCATGCAATTAACTTAATTAAACAGATATCAGAATAAAACTGCGGAAATCATAAACATTATACAATCCCAAGTAAAGGAATCTGTAATTTATCCAATAATATACAACCAAATCGAATAGCTGTATAAACCCAAACAACAGTAATAAAACCTAGACGAAGCTCCAGCTGGCCAACCACTGACTAGCCCCTCCTGGATCCACCCTCCTCGTCCAATCGCAAACCTGCCCCATGGAATAGGGTGTCCAGAAACACAGAGTACGAGACGTGAGCATAAAACGCTCAGTAGCGAGAGTATGAGTATACATGCATGCAAAGTGAACTTCCTATAGACTCGAGGTCAAGGATCAGATAACAGAGACAGACCGGGCCCTGGTATGTAGCACGCTGTGCCGTTTCTTCAGGAGGTGGCTCCCATACCGAGATAACCGTGGATACGCCGGACCCAAATCGATGGAAGTCCATCCACTAACAGGATAGGGTACAACCCTACTAACAGACATCTCGAAAGAGATACAGCAAGATGCAAATGAATGCAGCATAATATCATGGCATATAACTCATGCAGCCACATAATACATGCATACTCAGTCAGGATATCTCGAACAGTACTTTCGTACCTCAAAACAGTGCAAGCTCTACCAACTCTAGGTCCACGCCTATAGTCTGCTCTACACTGCCAAATGATACTTCTTATCATTAAAGTGCTCTAAAAGCCTTAACTAAGCTATTGCATACTCCTAAATATTTATAGGAAGCAAAAGCTATACCTTCGTCCGTCGTTAGCCCTTTGATGTCGATACCTCCAGAACTTGGGCACAACTCCGCTACGACTACCGAACGCCTCGCCGACCTCCGGACCAAGCCTACGAAGACTAGAACAGCTCCAAAAGGACTAGAATGGAAAGGAGAACTCGGAATTGGCAAATGAAAGTGAAGTATCGGCCTTCTATTTATAGACAACGATCGGAACTTCCGATCCTTGATCGGAATGTCCGAACCTCGATCGGAACGTCCGATCCTGCCATTGGAGCTTCCGAAGATCCTGATCTGCCACGTGTCAAAATATCACTTGTTGACTCCGGATAGGGGTGATCGGAGCTTCCGGTCCTGATCGGAGCTTCCGATCTTGCCACACGTCATGCCTGACGTAATATCGATCGGAGCTTCCGATCCTGTTCGGAGCTTCCGATCCTGATCGGAGCTTCCAAACTCACCTTCGGAGCTTCCGAACTCTACCCAAGTTATTATGATTAATTCCTTAATTACTGATTTTGGTTACGGGCTACTACATTCTCCCCCACTTAAGATATTTCGTCCTCGAAATCAAATCTTAAGTACCGAATACAAATACAGAAATCAGAAACATTCTTTATTCAAATCAAACGTTTACAGAGTTTGCAACTGAATACAACTTAAAGAATGAAATCAAAACAACTCAGGATGGTCTTTACGCATCCTGTCCTCAAGCTCCCAAGTAGCTTCCTCAGTGCCTCGGTGCTTCCACTGAACTAAAACCAAAGGAATGACTTTGTTCCGTAAAACCTTATCCTTATAATCCAGGATACGAAGAGGTTTCTCAACATAAGTCAAATCCTTGT
Source organism: Henckelia pumila (assembly GCF_033568475.1). Lineage (NCBI taxonomy): Eukaryota > Viridiplantae > Streptophyta > Magnoliopsida > Lamiales > Gesneriaceae > Henckelia > Henckelia pumila. The sequence goes on from NC_133121.1 coordinate 199,537,807, forward strand.
CTACCTGAACCTCAGACCGCTGCAGAATATGAGATTCATCCGCCACATACCGTCGCAACAGAGATACGTGGAACACATCGTGAATACTGGATAGATGCGGTGGCAAAGCTAGTCGATAAGCCAAATCGCCAATGCTCTCCAAGATCTCAAACGGACCGATAAATCTGGGAGACAACTTGCCCTTAAGGCCAAATCTGAGAATCTTGCGGAAAGGTGACACTCTCAAAAACACTTTCTCCCCGACCTCGAACTGCAAGGGCCTACGCTTGATATTAGCATAACTGGCCTGACGATCCTGTGCAGTCTTAATCCGTTTCTTGATTTGATCAACAATATCTATCGCCTGCTGAATAAATTTCGGCCCCTCAGCCAGTCTCTCCCCCACTTCTTCCCAGAAGAGTGGAGTACGACAACGTCGCCCATAAAACGCCTCAAAAGGTGCCACCCCAATACTAGTGTGATAGCTGTTGTTGTAAGCGAACTCGATCAACGGCAAATGATCCTGCCAGGCTGAACCAAAATCCATGACGCACGCTCTAAGCATATCCTCTAACGTACGGATAGTGCGCTCTGACTGACCATCAGTCTCCGGATGATAGGCTGTACTCAAACTGAGAGTAGTACCCATCGCACGCTGAACACTCCCCCAGAATCTAGAAGTAAACCTGGGGTCCCGATCGCTGACAATGCTCACAGGCACTCCATGAAGTCGAACGATCTCCTGAATGTACATCCGTGCCATGCGATCCACAGAGTACTCTCGGCTATAGGCAATGAAATGCGCTGACTTGGTGAGTCGGTCCACCACAACCCAGATAGCATCACAGTTCCTCGGGGATACCGGCAAATGGGTCACAAAGTCCATTGAGATAAACTCCCATTTCCATTCAGGAATAGGCAGACTGTGAAGCAATACTCCAGGTCGTCGGTGCTCTGCCTTGACCTGTTGACACACCAAACATCTCGAAACAAACTGATAAACACTGCGTTTCATTCCCTTCCACCAGAAACGAGTACGTAGATCCTTGTACATCTTGTTGCTCCCAAGATGAATACTCAACTTAGTGCGATGTGCCTGAGACAAAATCTCCTCTCGCAACTCTTCATCCTGCGGAATCACAAGCCTACCTGACAAACACAGAAAGCCATCTGACTGATAATGAAATCCAGACGAGCTACCCTCATTAGCTAGACGAGCTAAACACTGGGTCTTTGAATCAGACATCTGAGCATCTCGGATCCGCGAATACAAGGCTGGCTCAGATAATATCGCAAACATCTGGATACTCGGCATACCTTTCTTATGCTTGAAGGTATAACCTGAAGTACAACAGTCACTGATCGCACTAGACATCGAACAAATCTGAAGTGCGGATAGTCGCACCTTGCGACTCAAAGCATCAGCGGTGAGATTAGCAGCTCCCGGATGGTACTTAATCTCGCAATCATAATCCTTAAGCAAGTCCATCCAACGTCTCTGCCTCATGTTCAACTCCGCCTGAGTGAACAAATACTTGAGAATCTTATGGTCGGTGAAGATCTCAAATTTCTCGCCATACAGATAATGACGCCAGATCTTCAAAGCGAACACAATGGCTGCTAACTCCAAATCATGGACTGGATAGTTGTCCTCGTTAAGCTTCAGCTGTCTAGAAGCGTATGCGATCACATGCCCATTCTGAGTCAGGACACAACCTAACCCCTGAAGAGAAGCATCCGTGTAAACCACATACCCTCCAGATCCTGACGGTAATGCCAACACAGGCGCAGAAGTCAACCGCCGTCGAAGCTCACAGAAATTCTCCTCACACTCAGAAGACCACTCAAAATCCACACCCTTGCGGGTAAGCTGTGTCAACGGTCGGGCTAACTGAGAGAAGTTCAGAATGAAGCGACGATAATACCCTGCTAGACCTAGAAAACTACGGATCTCAGCAACTGTCGTCGGACGCGACCAATTAAGTACCGCTTCAATCTTGCTTGGATCAACAGAAATCCCCTCCCTGGATATGATATGGCCAAGAAAGACCACTCTATCCATCCAGAACTCACACTTACTCAGCTTCGTACAACTGCTCATCTCGAAGAGTCTGCAGTACCAACCGCAAGTGAGAAACATGCTCTTCCGTATTACGTGAATACACCAAGATGTCGTCAATGAAGACCACGACAAACTTGTCCAAGTACTCCCTGAAGACACGGTTCATCAAATCCATGAATATAGCCGGCGCATTAGTCAAACCAAAAGGCATCACTAGGAACTCGTAATGTCTATAGCGAGTACGGAATGCAGTCTTGGCTACGTCCTGATCACGGACTCCCAACTGATGATACCCAGATCTCAAGTCAATCTTGGAGTAAACTGATGTGCCCTGCAGCTGGTCAAACAAGTCATCAATACGAGGCAACTGATACTTGTTCTTCACAGGACTCGGTTCAGCTGCCGATAGTCAATGCACAGCCGCATCGACCCATCCTTCTTCTTCACGAAGAGAACAGGAGCTCCCCAAGGAGATACACTAGGACGAATGTACCCCTTGTCAAAAAGATCCTGTAGCTGATTCTTCAACTCAGGCATCTCTGACGGAGCCAGACGATATGGTGCTCTAGAAATAGGTGAAGTACCCGGCATCAACTCTATGCCAAACTCGACTTCCCTAGCAGGAGGAAAACCCGGAATCTCATCAGGAAACACATCTGGAAATTCATCCACAACAGGAATGCTCTCTATCCCAATACTCTCAGCGGACAAATCAACTGCATAGATAAGGTAGCCTTCCCCGCCAGACTCTAGAGCTCGACAGGCTCTCAAAGCTGATACCAAAGGCATCGGGGGTCGCGCTCCCTCACCATAGAAAAACCAACTCTCACTCCCCTCTGGATGAAAGCGTACTAATCTTTGATAGCAGTCCACTGAAGCTCGATAGGTAGTCAACATATCTATTCCCAGAATGCAATCAAAGTCGTCCATCGCCAGGACCATGAGATTCGCTAACAGAATGTTCCCTTCGAACTCTAAAGGGCAACCCATCACTAGACGCTTAGCCAAAGCAGATTGGCCCGTCGGAGTAGAAACAGACATCACTACGTCTAGTGCAATGCATGGTAACTTATGCCTCTTAACAAAACGTGCAGAAATGAAGGAATGAGATGCACCAGTGTCAATAAGTACAAGAGCAGGTATACCATAAAGCAGAAATGTACCTGCGATGACTTTCTCATTCTCCTCCACAGCCTGATCATGTCTCAGGGCAAACACCTTGCCAGAAGCTCGTGGCCTCAAATGAGAACTCCAAGCAGACTGTCCCTGCGACCTCTGCTGAACGGTGGTCTGAGAACCAGATCCTGAACCAGAACCAGAACCGCCTCCCCCAGACAGTGGACAATCCCTCCGGATATGACCAGTCTCTCCAGAACGGAAACAAGCTCTAGAAGCTCTACGACACTTGTCGGATGGATGGTTCTTCCCACAGTGATCACACTTGTCCTTCTTACCGTAACGGACAACACCTCTAGAACCAGAGGAAGAAAAAGATCCAGACTTCTTGAAAGTTTGGGCACGGGGACCCAAAGAACTAGTAGGCCTCGACTGAGGGAAAGACCTGTTCCGCCGAATGCTGTCCTCCGCCTGGTGACAACGGCTCACCAAACCCTCGTAGGACATGTTGTCGCCAATCGCCACACGGTCATGGATCTCAGGGTTAAGGCCCTGAAGGAACAGATTATACTTCATCTCTGAGCTATCAGCAATCTCGGGGCAATAGGATAGCAGATCAAAGAACCTCTGCTGATACTCATCGATAGACATGGCTCCCTGTCGCAGACTCAGTAGCTCGCCCGCCTTCGACTGACGGAGTGCAGGAGGAAAATACCGCTTTTGGAAAGCTGTGCGGAACTCGGCCCAGGTGGCCACTCCTCTCGCCACAACAAAAGGTGCAGAAGTAAACCTCCACCACCTGCGCGCACGCCCATCCAGAAGATAGCCAAGGGTCTCCACCTTCTGCTCCTCGGTGCATTGGAAAGTCTGAAAAGTCGTCTCCATGCGGTCTAACCAGTTCTCCGCATCCTCCGGAGACTCACCTCTAACTAAGGGCTTAGGACCCATAGCTAAGAATCGACGCACAGTGAAACGCTCGTCGTCATGATGATGATGACGCCGTTCTCGACGAGGCTCCCGGTCGGCATCACCCCAACGCCCACCAACACTGCCATGAGAACTCCGGTCGTCATGATTTGCCATCTACAAAAATACCTCAAGATGAGACTAAATCCCAAGAATTCTTTTGCATGCTCTGATACCATAAATGTAGTGACCCTTACCCGAATCACCTACTAAACAGAACTTAGGCATGCAATTAAATTAATTAAACAGATATCAGAATAAAACTGCGAAAATCATAAACATTATACAATCCCAAGTAAAGGAATCTGTAATTTATCCAATAATATACAACCAAATCGAATAGCTGTATAAACCCAAACAACAGTAATAAAACCTAGACGAAGATCCAGCTGGCCAACCACTGACTAGCCCCTCCTGGATCCACCCTCCTCGTCCAATCGCAAACCTGCCCCATGGAATAGGGTGTCCAGAAACACAGAGTACGAGACGTGAGCATAAAACGCTCAGTAGCGAGAGTATGAGTATACATGCATGCAAAGTGAACTCCCTATAGACTCGAGGTCAAGGATCAGATAACAGAGACAGACCGGGCCCTGGTATGTAGCACGCTGTGTCGTCGCTTCAGGAGGTGGCTCCCATACCGAGATAACCGTGGATACGCCGAACCCAAATCGATGGAAGTCCATCCACTAACAGGATAGGGTACAACCCTACTAACAGACATCTCGAAAGAGATACAGCAAGATGCAAATGAATGCAGCATAATATCATGGCATATAACTCATGCAGTCACATAATACATGCATACTCAGTCAGGATATCTCGAACAGTACTTTCGTACCTCAAAATAGTGCAAGCTCTACCAACTCTAGGTCCATGCCTATAGTCTGCTCTACACTGCCAAATGATACTTCTTATCATTAAAGTGCTCTAAAAGCCTTAACTAAGCTATTGCATACTCCTAAATATTTATAAAAAGCAAAAGCTATACCTTCGTCCGTCGTTAGCCCTTTGATGTCGATACCTCCAGAACTTGGGCACAACTCCGCTACGACTACCGAACGCCTCGCCGACCTCCGGACCAAGCCTAAAAAGACTAGAACAGCTCCAAAAGGACTAGAATGGAAAGGAGAACTCGAAATTGGCAAATGAAAGTGAAGTATCGGCCTTCTACTTATAGACAACGATCGGAACTTCCGATCCTTGATCGGAACGTCCGAACCTCGATCGTAACGTCCGATCCTGCCATCGGAGCTTCCGAAGATCCTGATCTGCCACGTGTCAAAATATCACTTGTTGACTCCGGATAGGGGTGATCGGAGCTTCCGGTCCTGATCGGAGCTTCCGATCTTGCCACACGTCATGCCTGACGTAATATCGATCGGAGCTTCCGATCCTGTTCGGAGCTTCCGATCCTGATCGGAGCTTCCGAACTCACCTTCGGAGCTTCCGAACTCTACTCAAGTTATTATGATTAATTTCTTAATTACTGATTTTGGTTACGGGCTACTACATGTTATATGAAGGCTTCTATGAATGATGAGCTTCAGTGACGTTTTGAGAGTGCAAAGCATGCTGCTGACATTCATTTGCATCTGAAAGAACTCTTTGGTGAACAAACATGCCCACTTTGACATGCGATTGTCAAGGAGCTAATCACTTTGCGCATGCGTGATGGGGCTTTGGTCCATGAGAATGGCCTGAAGTTGATTGGGCTCGTGGAGAAACTAGTTAGCATGGATCTTGTGCTACCAACTGAGTTGACCACAGACGTGTTGCTCTTGTCACTGCCTAGCTCATTTGATCCTTTTGTGGTGAATTTCAACATGAACAAGTTAGATCCAACCCTTGAGGAGTTGGTTAACATGCTTGTTACGTTTGAATCCATAATCAAGAAAGAAAAGCCGGTTCTTTATGTGGGATCTTCATCTGGTTCAAAGAATAGACCACGTGGGAAGGGAAAGAAGCGTTCTTTCCATGCTCCCAAAAAAAAAAGTGCCCTTGAAGAGGCAAGCTCCGAGTCCCGTTGTGGTAGCCACACCAGTTAAGGCTAACAAGATTAATGACGTATGTCATCACTGTAAGAAACCTGGACATTGGAAGCGTAATTGCAAGGAATATCTTGACCAGAATGGTTCTGGAAAGGTTATGTTCTACATTGAAGTAAACATTTCACTTAACTCTTCTTCTTGGGTATTGGATACCGACTGTGGCTCACATCTCTATAATGATTTGCAGGTGATGGCAAGAAGTAGAAGACTCAGAGATGGTGAGACCTTCTTGAGGATGGGCAATGGGGCAAGAGTTGCAGCCAAAGCTATTGGAGATGTTTACTTATTGTTGGACAATGATTTTAAATTATGTTTGAGAGATGTTTTGTTTGTATCAGATTTGATGAAAAACATTGTTTCCATTTCTATGCTTGATAAAGATGGATATTCTTATTTATTTGGCAAAGGTGTTTGCAATATTTACAAGAATGAATGTTTAATTGGTACAGGAAAATTGGAAAATGATCTCTATAATTTAAAATTAAAAGATATTCCTTTGTACAATGTCCAAGAGATATCAACAACATCCAAAAGAAAACAAGATACTCTAAATCCAGCATACTTATGGCATGCTCGATTATGTCATATATCTTTTAAAAGGATGAACAAGCTAGTGGGAGAAGGCATGTTTGATATGTCTGATATTAATTCTCTTACTACTTGTGAACCCTATCTAAAAGGAAAGATGACCAAAATTCCCTTTAAGGGCCATGTGGAGCGAGCCAAGAAACTGTTGGATTTGATCCATACAGATGTGTGTGGTCCACTTAGCATCACCACTAAGCACGAACATTCTTACTTCATTACCTTTACCGATGACTTCTCTAGGTATGGGTATGTGTATTTGATGAAATACAAATCTGAAGCTTTTGAAAGGTTCAAAGAATTCAGAAATGAAGTGGAGAATCAATTGGGACGAAGCATCAAGTCACTCCAATCGGATCGAGGTGGTGAGTACTTGAGTACTGAATTCCAAGAGTATCTTAGGGAGAATGAGATTCTCTCACAGTGGACTCCTCCTGGTACACCTCAGTTGAATGGTGTTTCAGAACATCGTAATCGAACTTTTATGGACATGGTTCGGTCTATGATGGGTTCACGGAGTTGCCGCCATCCTTTTGGGGATATGCGCTTGAGACAACGGCACTGTTGTTGAACAATGTCCATTCAAAGGAAGTTGATAAGACACCATATGAGATATGGATGGGAAAATCTCCAAAGTATTCTTATCTAAGAATATGGGGATGCCCTGCTTATGTAAAGCAGACAGTGGGAGATAAATTGGATGCTCGATCCATTTTATGCTACTTCGTGGGATATCCAAGGAATTCGGTTGGATATTATTTCTATCATCCCAAAGAAACAAAGGTGTTTGTTTCTAGGAATGCAACCTTCTTGGAGAAGAAATTTCTATTGGATAGAAAATGGGAGATGATAGAACTCGAAGAAGTTTGAGAAACACCCACGATTGTGGAACCCACACCCGAACAGCCAAGAGAGGAGATACAAGTTCCTAGAAGATCCGAGAGGATCTCGAGACCACCTATGAGGTATGGTCTGCTTCTTGAAGAGGGCCAAGATGAGCCTGACCATGGATGTGATCCAAGGACCTTCAAGGAAGCATTGTCTGATGCCGATTCATCCAAATGGCTTGAAGCTATGGAATCTGAGATGAATTCCATGTATTCGAACCAAGTGTGGAATCTTGTGGATCCACCTGAAGGAATTGTTCCTATAGGGTGTAAATGGATTTACAAGAGGAATCTTGAGACGGATGGGAAGGTTGTGACCTTCAAGGCACGATTGGTAGCAAAAGGTTATACTCAAAGACAAGGAGTTGACTTTGAAAAAACTTTTTCTCCAGTCGCAATGTTCAAGTCTATTAGGATAATGCTTGCCATTGCCGCATGGTATGACTATGAAATATGGCAGATGGATGTGAAGATAGCTTTTCTTAATGGGGATATTAAGGAAGAAATTTATATGTCTCAACCTGAAGGGTTCACATCTATCGGAAGTGAGCATAAAGTATGCAAAATTCAGAGATCTATTTATGGTCTCAAACAGGCATCTAGGAGTTGGAACCTCAGATTTGATGGTACAATCAAAGAGTTTGGGTTTACTAAGAATCGTGAGGAACCATGTGTGTATAAAAAGGTCAGTGGGAGTACTGTGACATTCCTGGTACTTTATGTTGATGACATTCTACTCATTGGGAATGATGTAGGAATGTTGCAATCAACTAAAGTATGGTTATCGAGTAAGTTCTCAATGAAGGATTTGGGTGAAGCATCTTTTGTATTGGGAATACAAATCTATCGGGATAGATCGAAAAGATTGCTTGGTCTCACCCAGTCCACATACATTGATACCATCGTGAAGCGGTTCTCGATGGATGAGTCTAAGAGAGGACATCTACCAATGTGTCATGGCATGTCTCTATACAAGTCCATGTCTCCCAAGAATGATGCAGAGATAGAGACGATGACATGCATTCCATATGCATCTGCAATTGGTAGTATCATGTATGCGATGATATCTACACGTCCTGACGTGGCTTTTGCACTAAGTGTTACAAGTAGATATCAATCGAACCCTGGTCTTTCACATTGGAAAGCTGTGAAAGACATTCTCAAGTATTTGAGAAGGACTAAGAATATGTTCTTGGTCTATGGGGGTGGAGAACTAAAATTGGAAGGCTATACCGACTCTAGCTTCCAAAGCGACGTTGATGATTCGAAGTCAACTTTCGGTTTTATATTCATGCTCAATGGTGCTGCTGTTTGTTGGAAGAGTTCCAAGAAAAATAGCACTACGGATTCAACCACTGAGGCAGAATATATTGCTGCATCAGATGCTGCAAAGGAAGCCGTTTGGATTAGGAATTTCGTCCAAGAGTTGGGCGTTATTCCTAATGGAGTTGATCCAGTCCTGGTGTACTGAGACAACACTGGTGTCGTTGCTCAGGCAAAAGAACCAAGGTCTCATCAGAAATCCAAACATGTACTAAGAAAATACCACATCATCCGGAAAATTGTGGAACGAGGAGATGTCTTGTTAGATAGAGTCGCCTCCGCAGATAATGTTGCTGATCCATTAACTAAGCCTTTACCAGGACCATTGTTCGAAAAGCATCGCGAATCAATGGGTTTGAAGAATATGGGTAGTTGGCTCTAGTGCAAGTGGGAGATTGTTAGAGTAGGTGCCCGTCGAGCCAATGTGTTGGCCGATGGTCCTTGTGAGAACTCTTGTATGACAATCTTTATTTTAATAATATTTCACATTATTTAATTTGGCAAATCTTTATCTGTATACCCATGCAAGCTACATAGATAAAGACCTTGAATATACAAATATTAGAAAGAATATGAGATGGTCATGTGATGACTATCATGAAACTCATATTTGGAATACTGTATATTCTAAACTGTTTCTAGTCGATTCAGCCGCCATAAAGAAGGATAAAGGCCGCTCGAGCTTGAGACTAGTATTTGCAATGTGAGTACCATGTTTCATTGGTAGGGGACATGGAGATGTCCAAGCATGCAAATAGGTGCTCCTTGTAGAGTGCACTGAACAACCCTCCCTAAAGGACTTTCCGAGTGGTTCTCACTTATCGAGTGGAAAAGTCCTAGTTTATGGTTGTACACCACTAGTCCTTATGACCCGGGACAACATGGAGACTCTATATGCTAGTGCTTCACTTTGACTTGTTTACCGACTCATCTGGGGTCATTAGGTGGCAATGTTGGGTGTTGTGACGAAACATATAGGAGTCAATGCATTGTAGTCGGGGATTCACCGCTTATAAGTAAAATAAAATAAATTAGAAGTTTGACTTCTAAATTGGAGAATGAATGGAATAAGTAATTTTTAATTTGTGAATGTGTTCCAAGATTAAAAGTTGACTTAAAATAATTAGTTTATGAAAATGGTGATTTTCTAAACTATTATTTTGAACTTAGTTAATTAATTCAAGTGTTGAATTAATTTAACACTAGTAGACATTTTAATGTACAAATAATTAAACACTATTGAGTCTTGTAGAGCTCAAATAAAATAGTGTTATATAATTATTGTTACTAGTGTACTTGAATGAGTTCAAGTTGAATTTAATTAATTGATTAAACTTAAATGGGTTTAGGTTTAATATTTAATTAAAATAAGTTCAAAATACCATTTAAATATATATATTTATATGTGTATATATATATAGGCGTGTATATATATATATAATATATATATATATATGTATGTGTGTGATGGAATTTGAAGGGTTGGAAGATTGGATGCAATTTTCCATGCAAGTCATGCATTTTTCTATGCATGGTTTTAATTGTATCTAATCAATTCTTCTCCATTAATATAATATACACACATTACACAATATTCTATTCCAATTCCAAGTGATGGCCGAACACTTCTAAGTGTTTTCTCCAAGTTTTTCTTTCATTTTGAGGGAGAAAAAAATGATATCTCAATGCTAAATTATCTAAATATTCTAGTGCATATTTAGAGCGGATCTAGATCGTTTAGTCGTGGACCTAATTCGGAGGCTCGAAGTGTTGAATCCATTTTGAGCAAGGAGTGCTCTTGGAAGCTTGTAGATTGAGTCTATCTTTTTCAAGAGCCTAGTTGTTTATCAACTTGGTTGGAGCCATAAATCAATCTTTGAGATTGATAGGTAAAATTCTAAACACCCTATGGTTGTTTGAGTTTTTGAATGCTACACAAGTGCTCGGATCTCTTTTGTTAAAAAATTTTATATTTCCGCTGCGCTTCCGGGCACGAGTTAACCGATCCCCTTCAGTAATAGCTTGAAGGAATATGTTTCTTAGGATATTTTTGATGTTTATGAAAGAAAATGATGATGCATGAAGAAGTTTATTAGAAGATGATGAATGATGTTATGTATGCATGTAAATATTTGGATGTCTTTCATGGATTTGTGGTGGCAAATACGGGATTGGTGCCCCGTGATGAGCTCCGTGGAGGGCCTTTCCAAAAGAATAAAATTTTAATGTGCATATGGACGACGATTGGTATGGTACGGTACACTTATTGGCACAAGGCTGGTATGGACTGTACCAAATTATATGCTTATTGTACAACGACCGTGATCCTGAAACCCAAAGGCTCTAATTGTTGCCACATTTACACATATTTCATCTATAGCGACCAGCACCAGAATCACCAACTAAGCAATCCTTACACATGCAATTAAATCATAAATGACAATAATCAGTTAATTTAGCTGAAAAGAAACATCATTCTAAAATTTTGTTTAAGGTAAAACCAAATCGAATAACAGTGTAACAAACCAAAACAGAATAAAACCAGTAAACCAAACGATCGGGGAATATCAACAACACTACTCCTCGCATCGAGGCTCACTCTTGCACACGTCATGCAACCTGAGGCCTGTCTCTCAGAATGAGGTATCCAGATAAAAACACAAGGACGTGAGAGCTAAAGATCAGTATGATAAATATGAGCACAGACCTATATGTGCATATAAAATGACGTGAACTAGGTGACTGGATCAACGTGGAAACTCATGCTCAGACTGGAGGTTCCAAGGTGTCTAGTATTACTCGGAAGTACCCCTCTGGACTACTAGCACAAAATCCGGATGTGGATTGGGAATATCCTGGAATATCATAGCCCTCCGTGCCCGTCGGCCATGTGACTAGTGATGTCCAATCGTCCACAATATAGGGCTAAGCGGCCCAACTAAACTATGGCTATCTCGAAGGAGACACGGCTCAACGTGATAAATGATCATGTGTCATATGGACAGTAAGTGATTGCATATCATGACATATAAAATGCAACACATAAGAATGCATACCCAGCAAGATATCTCGGTAAGTGCCTACTTACTGACCGGCTAAATCGGTATGATTAAAAATCAACTGGTAAGCGTACCAGGTCAAATTATAGATAGTGAATAAAATTCGAATGTCAAACCCATAGGGACTGTATAATTATGACTATCAGAATATATTTATTTCTACTTAATCTAGACTAATCAAAAATAGCGAATTCAGATTTTAAACTAATAATTAAGAATTGCAATTAAAATTAAATTAAGTAAAATGCAGCTGGAAAATTTGGATTAATTCAAATATGGGAAAAGTTCGATCAAGGACTCACGTAGGTACCAGACAATTCATATAACAAGAAGTCAATCTAAGACATCAGACTTAATCTTAATTCATGGGAATTTTCCTAATTTGTTCGAAGGAATATTTCTAGAACAATCAAACCTATTCAAATATTGATGAACAAATCTTTCATAATTCTAATCAAATTTGAATGCATGAATAACTGTGAAAATTCAGTTTACACCCAAACCGCATAATGAAACCGAATTCTATTTCTAGTCAGTTTTACACTATGTTGATTATCGAAGTGATCAAAATCAAAACCTCCTCTGTCGAATTGGAATCAATTAACATGCAAGAAAATAACTGGCCAGGAAATTCACAAGACAAATATAAATTCGATAAACAATAAAATCAAATTAAGTCTGAAAATCTCAAATAAACAAACGAGTTTTATACATAAATTGTCTGGCCCAATCACGTGGCCTTGATCGAAGATAAACTACTACTCACTAATAAACATAATTAATCAAAACAAAGTCTAAAACCATAAACTAAAGAAATACGAGAGTAGAAGAAAAAACTAGAGAAATTGTTGAGCAGCCGCCGTAAGCTTCGTGCGTACTCAAAAAGGCAAAAACTTTGCAAAAAGATCATAAAATTTCAATTTATAGGTTCCGCGCCAATTAGAATCCTCGTTGACCTATAATTCTTGAACAGTGCACAGTCCCGAACACGCGCGTGCGCGCATGGCATAACTCGCGCCCGCGCCCCTTTAAAAGTCAGTGGTCCCTCTCGCGCGCGCGCGGCTTCTCTGCAAAGTTCTCTGGTTATTTCTTCTGCGCGCGCATGGGATAGGAGCTCGCCCGCGCGCACCTTGGCTTTGATGACACTGGAGATTAACTCTGCGCACGCGCGAGAAAGAGCCTCGCGCGCTCGCGCCTTGTCCGCATATTTGGTTCCAAAAATTTTCTTTATCCTACAAAATCCAACCAAGAGAGTATAATGTATGCAAATAAAATAAAATACTAACAAAACTCACGAAAATAAAATAAATGCATGCGAAATAAATATAAAATAACACAAAAATAATGCATACTAAACACACTTATCAACACCCCCATACTTAAACCTTGCTTGCCCTCGAGCAAGACATAAACAAACACAGAAATAAGAATCAAGAAATACTATGGAGCAATGGCCTCAGCAATAATTTTTTTAAAAAATTCACATCCAATCACATCAAACCTACTAAACGTAAAAGTTTATAAATAAACTAGTTCACCGCATAAACTTATAATCTCTTCAACTCATGTTTCCAAGTACCTTCATCCAAATTCAATCCACACATCATATATCATGAGGACTTTTTAAGGTAACAAGGGATCAAACAGATGGTATCAACACACTCACAAATAGTTTAATACAAAGAGAAATAGTGTGTGCGTGTTTTGATTAAAAATTCATACTCATCAATAGTGTCTATCAACAGTCCATATGCTAAATTCTTACAACTCTTCTCCACTAGTATATTGGGCAACTGTGACTCGGTCAAGAGGTCTTAATAAGCTTGTAATGTTAGGCCTGGCTTATGACTACAAATGAAGGATAACAGTTCAAAGAAAGGAGTAAATGACGTCTAACCATTATTATTCACCTCCTTCTTCTTGTTTCATTCCAAATCACCTCATCAAACAATTGATTCACGAATTTTCCTTTTTAACCCCTTCTATCAATTTTCTTTTTTTCTTTTTCACCACTAATTTTTTCTCCTTTTTTTTTTTCCTCTTTTCACACCATTCCACTCTTCAAATTCGAATTCAGGAGGATATACAATTCACATATTCAACTTACTCCTTTTAAGGTGGGAATTAGTGTTTAAGCTATTATTAAGTAGTGAGTGTAGGACCTTGAAAAGATGCCGAATGGGGGTTTACCATATGTTTTCACGCATGCCATTCGATTTCATTAAAGCTCAAATAAGGTACTAGGGATAGAATGTATCAATGGGTAGCTTGAAAGGCTCAAACAATTCACAGAAAAATTGCCTAAATCATCTCTAATCACAGTTTTGCCCGTATTGCGCCTCAAAGAGTGTTCGAACTAGTTCTAGACACGTTTCAATTCACCATCAAATCATACAAATTTCAACCAGTGTAGAAGTAAACAATCATCAACAGTGAACGATGATTATCAACAATTTTCAGAAAATGTACCTCATGTACTCATATAAGTGTAGGCTCAAAAGGGCATCTAGAGATAATTAATTCAAGGAAAATTAGGCCCAAAAATTCCAACAACGCCTCAATCATCTCTATGTTTGCATTTTTCAAACTCAGATTCTAGCACAAGTCACAGAGTATATCAGAGATCATTCATCTAATTGGTTTCACCAGTTAAAATTGGTCAGACAGGCAGATGGTCATGGATTACAGTTTCAAAACAGAGCAAAGACAGTCTCATCATTGGCCATGCTATCCAATTCTTTCTTGACTCAATCATACAAGCAACAAAATGATATGCTATGAATACGAACTAGATGCAAATAACGAAACAAAATGAATGCAAACAGAATGAACACAAAACACGATAACTAAACAACTAAACACCCCCCATACTTATCTAAAGCATTGCCCTCAATGCTTCAGAATACAAACAACGACAACAGAAACAAAATGCAAATGCAACAAAAAGTGAAACAAAAATACTCCCCTGGTGAATAGTCGTCTTCTTCTTCTGGAATGGAGGGATCCTGTGGTGCAACCGGAGTAAACTGGGGTGGGACATCAGACTGGAATAGGAATGGAGGTGGATAACGAGGTGCCGCTCGAAAGCCCGATGTATCAAGCCCCAACTGCGTCGCCATGCTGCGAATCATGTCTTCCATATTCTGGAGATGAGTGGAAGTGGCCTGAAAATAATCCATGGCATAGTGGTTGAAAGCGGAGCTCTCAACGGCCATGTCCTGAGCGGTGCGGCGAGGAGGAGAGGGCTGGGGCGGTGGTCAAATGCTAGAGGAGCTCCCAACATGATGTTGACCGCTATAAAATTCCAAATTGCTCTTCGCTTGCTTGGAAGTGGCAAGCTTCTCATCCACGGTCTTGAGAGGCGGGAGCCACTCCTCGTCGGGATTAAACTGCACACCCGCCTGGCGACAAAGGGCTGTGATGGTGTGGGGAAAGTAGAGGCCCACCATTGGAGTCCGCATCAAATAAAGAATGGAATCGTGGACAAGAGTGCCCACATCAACCGGCCACCACTTCGTGATGGCATACACAAGAATCGCCCTATCTGCCTGCACATCAACTGTGTGGAGCATAGGTAAAACTCGCCGGGCTATGAAAGCATACCACAAAGCCGGCTCAAGTTCAGAAATCGCTCCGGAAAATGAGTGAACTGGAGGGGATCGTGCCACTGAACACCCGCATAACACATCTCTCTCAAAATCAAATTATAGTCCGGATTTGCCTTAAAACACTAAATTGACTATCATCCACAGCATGAGTATCAAACAACCTATTCAAGGTCTCAGCATCAAACGACACAAGTTTTTCTCGGACAAACGCTTTAGAGTCCTCTCGGGCAGGGGCATTAGCATAAAATTCCCGAACCACCGGAACAATGGCGGGTTCGGGAACTTTGCAAAAGACATTCCATTTTCGCTTATTTATCCCCAAAGCCACAAAATCATTACAGTTCAAAGATAAACCACGCTTAGCAATATGATTGCGATTGATTCGAGCAAGTTCATACCTTTCTTGGGCTTCCCGTGAGACGAACCGATTGGAGAGTGCAGTGGAGGAGGATGAGCTAGCAGCGGCGGGGCCGGATGAATGGAATCGCTTGGCTGGCATGGTGGTGGTCGGCCGGCAAAGAGGCGGTGGGCAGTGGTCGACGGTGGTGAGTAGCGGCGTGGCGGTGAGGAGCGCGGAATATGAGGATTCTGACAGAAATTGGCGGACCCGAACTTGAAGTGCGATGGTAAACTCCTAAAATCTGCAAATTACGGGCAAGTATGTCAAGAATTTATGGAGGAATTGGAGAGTAGGGAATTGGGGATTTAGGGTTTATGGGAGAGGAGGAGGAAAAGATGAAGAAGAGAATGGGAGAAAAGAGGAGAAGCCCGTCTTTTTTCGGTCTGCGCCTCTCGCGCGCGCGCGAGACTGTATATATGGGTCTCTGGATGTTTGTACTACGCATGCACGAGTAAAAAGCTCGCGCGCGCGCGGTCAGTGCGGCGATCCTCTGGAAAAATATCCTGCGTGCGCGCGAGGAAGGGACCTCGCGCGTGCGCAGTGCATTATAACAACAGCTTTTTCCCTGCAAAATAAAACCAAAAAAACTACTTAAATTTTAAAAACGAAAAAAACAAAAAAACGAAACCAAAATAAAAAAGTAAACCATAAAAATAAACACTGGGGTGCCTCCTAGCCAGCGCTAAATTTATAGTCCATAGCCCGACTTTTCCTCCCTTTCACTAATTTGTCGGGTTATGCAATTTAACAATGGTCTGTGTTGGATCCACGACACCACCTCGATAAACTTTTATCCTCTTCCCGTTGACTTTGAATGCTCCTGTTGCAGGACTATAAATTTCAACAGTACCGTAGGGCATTACTTGCTTGATAGTAAATGGTCTTGACCATCTCGAACGTAGCTTTCCTGGCATGAGCTTCAAACGTGAGTTATATAATAAAACAGATTGAACTACCTCGAATTCACGTGAGACAATGCGTTGATCATGTCATTTCTTGGTTTTTTATTTGTAAATCCTGGTATTTTCATATGCATCCAACCGAAGCTCCTCAAGTTCATTCAACTGTAGCAAACGTTCTTCACCTGTAACCTGCACATCAAAATTCAGAAATTTAGTAGCCCATAGTGCTTTATGCTCAAGTTCAACAGGAAGATGACACGCTTTGCCATATAACAACCTAAAGGGAGAAGTTCCTATAGGTGTTTTAAACGCAGTACGATATGCCCATAACGCGTCATCTAATTTATTCGACCACTCTTTCCTATTTGAATTCACAGTTTTGTCCAAAATTCTTTTCAACTCCCTATTAGAAATCTCAACTTGCCCACTAGTTTGGAGATGATAAGGTGTTGTTACCTTGTGAGTGACCCCATATTTTGTCAAAAGTGTGTCGAACTGCTGATTACAAAAGTGGGTTCATCCATCACTAATTATGGCTCTAGGGGTACCATATCTAGAAAATATGAATTTTTTCAAAAACTTAACAACCACCCTAGAGTCATTTGTCCTACATGCAAGTGCTTCAACCCACTTAGACACATAATCGACCGCAACCAAGATATATTTGTTCCCTTCAGATGCAGGAAACGGTCCCATGAAATCTATACCCCATATATCAAAAACTTCCCAAACAAGAGTATTATTGAGGGGCATCTCATGTCTCCTAGAAATATTACCAATTTTCGGACAAGCATCACAAGTAATCGCATAGGCATAAGCAACCTTAAACAATGAAGGACAATAAAATCCCGACTGAAGTACTTTTGCAGCGGTACGACCCGCGTCGAAGTGACCTCTAGTCGGACCTGTGTGACAATGTGAGAGTATAGATCTTACCTCTTCCGCTGGAATACACATATGAATGATACCATCTGCACAGATCTTAAACAGAAAAGGATCTTACCACAAAAAATATTTCAACTCTGAGAATTGTTCCAATAGGGTGTAAATGGATCTACAAGAGAAATCTTGGGCCTGATGGTAAGGTATTGACCTACAAGGCGCGATTGGTGGCGAAAGGTTATACTCAAAGACAAGGAGTTGACTATGATGAAACCTTTTCACCAGTTGCAATGTTCAAGTCCATAAGAATCCTTATTGCCATAGCTGCTTGGTATGATTATGAGATATGGCAAATGGATGTGAAGACTGCTTTTCTTAATGGAGACATTAAGGAAGAAATCTATATGAAGCAGCCTGAGGGGTACACATCCATGGGAAGCGAGCATAAGGTATGCAAGCTTCAGAGATCAATTTATGGTCTAAAACAAGCATCAAGAAGTTGGAACCAGAAATTTGATGAAAAAATAAAGGATTTTGGTTTCATCAAGAACCCGGAGGAACCATGCGTGTACAAGAAAGTAGTTAAGGATGCTGTGACATTCTTAGTACTTTATGTTGATGACATCCTACTCATTGGAAATGATGTAGGGATGTTGCAGTCAACAAAGATATAGTTATCAAGTAGATTCTCGATGAAGGATTTGGGTGAGGCATCCTATATTCTAGGGATACAGATCTATAGAGATAGATCTAAGAGAATGATAGGACTCACTCAATCAACCTACATCGACACCATATTGAAACGGTTTTCAATGGATGGGTCCAAGAGAGGACATCTACCCATGTGTCATGGAGTTTCTCTATCCAAGTCTATGTGTCCCAAGACAGATGAAGAGATAGAGAAAATGACACATGTACCATATGCGTCAGCCATAGGTAGTATCATGTATGGGATGATATCTACCAGACCGGATGTAGCATTTGCTCTGAGTGTCACGAGCAGATATCAAGCTAATCCCGATCAAATGCATTGAAAATCCGTGAAGGATATTCTTAAGTACTTACGAAGGACTAAGAATATGTTCATGGTATATGGAGGAAGAGAACTAAAATTGGAAGGCTATACCGACTCTAGCTTCCAAAGTGACGTGGATAACTCGAAGTCAACATCTGGATTTGTGTTCATGCTCAATGGCGGTGCTGTCTCTTGGAAGAGTTCCAAGCAGGACACCACAGCGGATTCCACCACTGAGGCAGAATACATTGCAGCATCAGCTGCTGCTAAAGAGGCCGTTTGGATGAGGAATTTCGTCCAAGAGTTGGGCGTTATTCCGGAAGTTGTTGGTCCAGTCCCGGTGTACTGTGACAACACGGGTGCCGTTGCTCAGGCAAAGGAACCAAGGTCTCATCAAAGATCCAAACACGTACTGAGGAAATACCACATCATCCGGGAGATTGTGGAAAGAGGAGACATCACTGTCGAAAGAGTGGCCTCTGCAGACAATATCGCTGATCCACTTACTAAGCCCTTGCCAGGATCATTATTTGACAAACATCGCGAAGCAATGGGTCTACGTAGTATGACTAGTTGGCTTTAGGGCAAGTGGGAGATTGAAAGAGTGGGTGCCCGGTGAGCCAACTTGTGGCTAAGGGCTTTGATGACTCTTTGTATAAACAATCTTTTGTTTAATATAATTTACACTTTTATTAATGGCAATGACTTTATCTTTCTTCATATTGTTATATTGTGATATACTATTGTTTTTTTGATAAAGACCTTGAATATACTATAGTGTATGTAAGATGTGGTAGAACATGGAGATGTCTATCATGAAACACATCTTATAGTCACTGTATATTCTAAACTGTTCCTAGTCGATTGAGCCGTCCGATAATAAGGATAAGGATCGCTCGATTTTGAGACTAGCATTTGCGATGCAGAGTACCACGTTTCATTGGTAAGGAACATAGAGATGTTCGAAGCATGCAAATGGATATTCATATGATGAATGATCGAACTACCCTATCCGGACTTTCCAAGTGGTTATCACTTATCGAGTGGATAAAGTCCGCGGTTTTGGTTGTACACCATTAGTCCTTACTACTTGAAACATCATTGAGACTCTATATGCTAGTACTGTGCTTTGACTCGTTTACCGACTCTATTGGGGTCATCAGGTGTCGGGATTGGGTACAGTTACAACACATATAGGAGTCGATGCTTTGTTGTCAAGGATTCACCACATACTTGCGAGTGTGGATATCCTATGCGATCTGAAGAGATATTAGTGTGACGAATCTCTGACCAGAGTACATGATGTGTTTTAAGAAATGGTTTCTTAGTAACACATGCGATGTCACTATTTGATCTTCAAGATGTATTGCATAGTTATTGAATCTCGAACGACTCTCGATATACCAATGGTTGTTGATTCGATCGGGATATATGGATGAAGGGACCGTACTGTACGCTAACCAAAATCTATTGGTTCTTGCAGGCACTATCAGTGATACCTAGGGAATCATGGGGCGATGTTGCTAGGAGCTCTTACCATGATTCGATGGGCAAGTTGGAAATTGTTGTTCCGAGTCACAAGGAGTTGTGAGCCCACGGCTAGCTGTATCCCTGAACCATTGAGGGTCACACAGAGTAATGGATTTTTAATCCCCGTTGAGATAGTTAAATTTAAAGAGTTAAATTTAATGAACAAAGAAGTTGGACTTCTTAATTATGAGTAGAGGAGTAAAATTTCCTAAAATGACATAGGGATGGGCATTTTTGGAAATCACTGAATTCGGATTCAGAAAAATTTATCTTGACTTTAAAAGGTGCAGAAATGGTTTCTGTGCACATTGGTGAAATCGGTTTATCAATCGGAGTCACGATAAATTTTATATTAATTTCTGAACATGCGGGCTTTGCTCGTCGGGCTTGAACTAATGACTAATGGGCCCTAAGCTGTTAGTGGCCTACATTATAAATAAGTTATTGCAGTACAGAAATTACACACAACAGGTCACAATTTTCGAAAACCCTAGTATTTTTCTCTCAATAGTGGCCGCCCCCTTTCTCCCCTCTGCTCGGAAAATCCAGTCTGTGAATTTTGATTTACATTCTGGTTTAACGGATCAAATTCGTTAATCTCTTTGTAGAAACTTCTGATAGATTTTCTAGTGCAATCTATCAGAGGGATTAAATATCCGTTCGTGGACCTGATTGAAGAACAATTTGTCCATCAGTTCCAGGGATATACAACAAGAGCAGAGCAATCTGTTGGTGTCCATAATCTCGCTTCGAGATTGGAGGTAAAAATTTATAATCATTATTTAATTTTTACACACACACAATTTAATCGTAAGGTTGATACCCATTATGGAATCGTTCCATATAAAATTTTTAAACTTCCGCTGCACCGGGTATCAATCCTGATTGATCTGATCGCCGCGTTCTCCAACAGTGGTATCAGAGCCAGGTTGCTCAGATCAAGCGATTAAATTAATCGATTGTACAAAAATTTTTGAGCCTCTGTTTTTGAAAAAAATAAATATTTTTAAAATAAAAAAATTTTTTTTTTCGGGCAAAAACCCGGGCAGCGATTGGATCGCTGCCCGGGGGGGCAGCGATGGTCGCTGCCCCAGGCAGCGCACGGCGCTGCCCTGCGCAGCGCTAGGCGCTGCACAGGGCGGTGCACGGCGCTGCCCAGCGCAGCGCCCAGCAGCGCTCGGCGCTGCCCGGCCCGAGCCCTATGGGGCGCGGGCAGCCCGGGAATGTCCCCGGCGGCCCGCGGAAAAATTAATTTTTTAATTTTTAAATTAAATTTTAATATGTTAAAATTCTATTTTTGGTCCGATCGAAAATTGTTTTTGATTGGTCCACGAGGCATCGGATCGAATTGTTCGAGTCCGAAAATTTTAAAATTGATTTTTGGATAAATTTGAATTTTTGGAAAATTTAAATATTTTATCCGTTAAATTGAATTTTGAAATTAATTATTTTTGGTACAATTGATGATAAGATATGATCTTATGGAAATATTGAGTAAAATATGATTTTATGTATAAAATTGGATTTTATAGATAAAATATTATTTTATTTGATAAAAAGATAAAATATGATTTTGTATGTAAAATAAGATTTTATATATGAAATATGATTTTATCCTTTTAAATTTAAATTGCCATTGCATGTTATCCAATAAATTAATTTTGAATTAAATGTTATTGGATAAGGATGATCGATTGCCATGACCAATTTTGTAGGTGTATGTTAGGAATTTACATTTGTTTTTATTGTTGTTGGATTTATTAATGGGCCTGGTTTATGGCCCAATATGAATTGTCATATGTAATAAAAGTGGGCTTGGTTTATGGCCCGTTCCCACCTCTTAAAAATGTATCCCCTACTTGTCATTGTTATTTATTGTAAATACATTAGATTTAGTGGGAGATCAAGATTTGAAGATGGAGGTGGGCCCAGCAGACAATAAAGACAGAAGAAATGTAAATTGGAAGCAAAATGTAATAGGATTGCATTGCATACTGCATATTACCTAGGATTGGACTAAGACTCGTGATTGGCAACCACGGGTCGATTAGAAATGGAATCGATCATCCTATATAATATATGATATTATTGTTGTATGCATGTTTTAGACAAAATTGTGTGAATCCGGCAAGCATACAAAATTTTTTAAAAATGATGAGACAAATTTTCATAATTAAAATCCCTCATTTTAAATATGATTTAAAATTGATATCAAGATAAATAAAGGAAATTTAAATTTGTTTAAATGTTCCTACCTTCCATCAACGATCAATGTATGAGATGCTACCCGCGGATACGGTCCGGCTCATATTATTGGGGGGGCCCGTTCGTCGAAAAGCTGTACATTGGATCGACACATGTTGTAAGTTGGGTGGAACTCCCATGGGATTGGCTCATATTATTGGGGGATCCACATGGCGACCGTCCATCACAACTTAATATTGATGGGTCATCTTGACATGTCACAATAAACGACGTCATATTATTGGGCCCTTATTGGACATGAGGTAAAAACGTGGAGGTTGCTTTGGAAGCAATTGGGCTCTACCTTTTGAAAATTATGGTTGGCTGATATTATTCGGGACCATAGTTTGTCAATTGGACTCCATGTTCTCACTAAGGAAAACAGTTTCCCGTTTTCACTAGAGGGTAGTGAAATCGTTAAAATAGTGGGAGTGAGATTCATAAAATAAATTTCGCCTATTTTATGTCTTAGTAAATTAATTAAACAATCATCGATAATTGTCTATTTCATTTCAGTATTTCATAAAGATGAATTCGCGCAATCCACTATTCTCTATTCTCGAACAAAACAAACTTACTGGCGCAAACAATACAGAATGATTCCATAAGTTAAGATTGTCCTAAGTTCGGAAAAGATTTTCTATGTGTTAGAAAAGGCCTCTCCGAAAACAGCCCCGGCTGATGTAACTGCCGAAAGGTTGGCCGAACTAGAGAAATGGTTGGACCATGATCTCAAGGCCAAATGTTACATGCAAAATTGGACAAGTCTAAACAAGTTTTCCATCACTGCAAGAAACCCGGTCATTGGAAACATAACTGCAAGGAATACCTCGAGAAGTTGCGAACTGCAAAGGGTATGTTTTACATTGAAATAAATGTTTTTCTTAATACTACTTCTTGGGTATTGGATACCAGATGTAGATCTCACATTTGCAATGAGTTACAAATGATGACAAGAAGTAATAGGCTAAGGATGGGTGAGACCCAGTCAAGGCTCGGGAATGGTTCCAGAGTTAAATCCATAGCTATGGGAAATATTTATTTAATTTTGCAGAACGATTTTAAGTTACTTTTGAGAGATGTTTTATTTGTTCCAGATCTGATTAAAAACATTATTTCTGTTTCTATGCTTGATAGAGATGGTTATTCTTGCAATTTTGTGAATGGGATTTGCAATATTTACAAGAATGAATGTTTGATTGGATATGGACAACTTGAAAACGATCTATATAACTTAAAATTAAAAGACGTTCCAATAAATTATGTTGATAAACCGGTAACAACAAACAAAAGGAAAATCGATAGTCAATACCCGGCAAACCTATGGCATGCTAGGCTAGGTCATATTTCCTCAAGGAGGATGAACAAGCTAGTGGGAGAGGGCATGTTTGATATGTCTGATATTAACTCTCTACCTACTTGTGAGTCCTGCCTGAAAGGAAAAATGACTAAATCTCCTTTTAAGGGAAACCTGAGCATAGTCAAAATCTGTTGGATTTGATCCATACAGATGTTTGTGGTCCATTTAGAGTTGGTACTCAATATGGCCACACCTACTTCATTACCTTTACTGATGATTATTCAAGGTATGGGTATTTATATTTAATGAAATATAAGTCTGAAGCATTTGAAAAGTTCAAAGAATTCAAGGCTGAAGTAGAAAACAAGCTAGGTAAAAGTATTAAAGCACTTCGATCGGATCGAGGTGGAGAATACTTGAGTACCGAGTTTTTGGACTATCTGAAAGAGAATGGGATTCTCTCTCAGTGGACTCCTCCTATGACACCACAGCTGAATGGTGTATCGGAGCGTCGTAATCGAACTTTGTTGGACATGGTTCGATCCATGATGAGCTTCACTGAGCTTCCACCTTTGTTTTGGGGCTATGCGCTTGAAACGGCGGTATTGTTGTTGAACAACGTCCACACTAAAGCAGTGGACAAAACACCATACGAGTTATGGAATGGCAAAGCTCCTAAGTATTCGTACTTGAGGATTTGGGGATGTCCTGCTTACGTGAAACAGACAGTGGGAGATAAGTTGGATAGTCGATCCACCTTATGTTATTTTGTAGGGTATCCGAAGAATTCAATCGGATATTATTTCTATTATCCTGCTGAAACAAAGGTGTTTGTTTCAAGGAATGCCACCTTCTTGGAGAAGGAGTTCTTATTGGATAAGAAAGGCGAGATGATGGAACTCGAAGAAATTCGAGAAGAACCCAAAATACAAAATAACGATCCTACACCTCAGGAACCATTGATAGACACGCCTGTATCTAGAAGATCCGAGAGGACTTCTAGACCTCCTATTCGATATGGTCTTCTTCTTGAAGGGGATCAAGATGAACCCGATGTTGGATGTGATCCAAGAAACTTCAAGGAAGCAATTTCTGATGCGGATTCAAATTTATGGCTTGAAGCTATGCAGTCGGAAATAGATTCGATGCATACAAACCAAGTTTGGTCTTTAGTAGATCCTCCCGATGGAATTGTTCCAATAGGGTGTAAATGGATCTACAAGAGAAAGCTTGGCCCTGATGGTAAGGTATTGACCTACAAGGCGCGATTGGTGGCGAAAGGTTATACTCAAAGACAAGGAGTTGACTATGATGAAACCTTTTCACCAGTTGCAATGTTCAAGTCCATAAGAATCCTTATTGCCATAGCTGCTTGGTATGACTATGAGATATGGCAAATGGATGTAAAGACTGCTTTTCTTAATGGAGACATTAAGGAAGAAATCTATATGAAGCAGCCTGAGGGGTACACATCCATGGGAAGCGAGCATAAGGTATGCAAGCTTCAGAGATCAATTTATGGTCTAAAACAAGCATCAAGAAGTTGGAACCAGAAATTTGATGAAACAATAAAGGATTTTGGTTTCATCAAGAACCCGGAGGAACCATGCGTGTACAAGAAAGTAGTTAAGGATGCTGTGACATTCTTAGTGCTTTATGTTGATGACATCCTACTCATTGGGAATGATGTAGGGATGTTGCAGTCAACAAAGATATGGTTATCAGGTAGATTCTCGATGAAGGATTTGGGTGAGGCATCCTATATTCTAGGGATACAGATCTATAGAGATAGATCTAAGAGAATGATAGGACTCACTCAATCAACCTACATCGACACCATATTGAAACGGTTTTCAATGGATGGGTCCAAGAGAGGACATCTACCCATGTGTCATGGAGTTTCTCTATCCAAGTCTATGTGTCCCAAGACAGATGAAGAGATAGAGAAAATGACACATGTACCATATGCGTCAGCCATAGGTAGTATCATGTATGGTATGATATCTACCAGACCGGATGTAGCATTTGCTCTGAGTGTCACGAGCAGATATCAAGCTAATCCCGATCAAATGCATTGGAAATCCGTGAAGGATATTCTTAAGTACTTACGAAGGACTAAGAATATGTTCATGGTATATGGAGGAAGAGAACTAAAATTGGAAGGCTATACCGACTCTAGCTTCCAAAGTGACGTGGATGACTCGAAGTCAACCTCTGGATTTGTGTTCATGCTCAATGGCGGTGCTGTCTCTTGGAAGAGTTCCAAGCAGGACACCACAACGGATTCCACCACTGAGGCAGAATACATTGCAGCATCAGCTGCTGCTAAAGAGGCCGTTTGGATGAGGAATTTCATCCAAGAGTTGGGCATTATTCCGGAAGTTGTTGGTCCAGTCCCGGTGTACTGTGACAACACGGGTGCCGTTGCTCAGGCAAAGGAACCAAGGTCTCATCAAAGATCCAAACAAGTACTGAGGAAATACCACATCATCGGGGAGATTATGGAAAGAGGAGACATCACTGTCGAAAGAGTGGCCTCTGCAGACAATATCGCTGATCCACTTACTAAGCCCTTGCCAGGATCATTATTTGACAAACATCGCGAAGCAATGGGTCTACGTAGTATGACTAGTTGGCTTTAGGGCAAGTGGGAGATTGAAAGAGTGGGTGCCCGGTGAGCCAACTTGTGGCTAAGGGCTTTGATGACTCTTTGTATAAACAATCTTTTGTTTAATATAATTTACACTTTTATTAATGGCAATGACTTTATCTTTCTTCATATTGTTATATTGTGATATACTATTGTTGTTTTGATAAAGACCTTGAATATACTATAGTGTATGTAAGATGTGGTAGAACATGGAGATGTCTATCATGAAACACATCTTATAGTCACTGTATATTCTAAACTGTTCCTAGTCGATTGAGCCGTCTGATAATAAGGATAAGGATCGCTCGAGTTTGAGACTAGCATTTGCGATGCAGAGTACCACGTTTCATTGGTAAGGAACATGGAGATGTTCGAAGCATGCAAATGGATATTCATATGATGAATGATCGAACTACCCTATCCGGACTTTCCAAGTGGTTATCACTTATCGAGTGGATAAAGTCCGCGGTTTTGGTTGTACACCATTAGTCCTTACTACGTGAAACATCATTGATACTCTATATGCTAGTACTGTGCTTTGACTCGTTTACCGACTCTATTGGGGTCATCAGGTGTCGGGATTGGGTACAGTTACAACACATATAGGAGTCGATGCTTTGTTGTCAAGGATTCACCACATACTTGCGAGTGTGGATATCCTATGCGATCTGAAGAGATATTAGTGTGACGAATCTCTGGCCAGAGTACATGATGTGTTTTAAGAAATGGTTTCTTAGTAACACATGCGATGTCACTATTTGATCTTCAAGATGTATTGCATAGTTATCGAATCTCGAACGACTCTCGATATACCAATGGTTGTTGATTCGATCGGGATATATGGATGAAGGGACCGTACTGTACGCTAACCAAAATCTATTGGTTCTTGCAGGCACTATCAGTGATACCTAGGGAATCATGGGG
This sequence comes from Henckelia pumila, assembly GCF_033568475.1. NCBI lineage: Eukaryota > Viridiplantae > Streptophyta > Magnoliopsida > Lamiales > Gesneriaceae > Henckelia > Henckelia pumila. The sequence goes on from NC_133121.1 coordinate 199,565,290, forward strand.
CGATGTTGCTAGGCGCTCTTACCATGATTCGATGGGCAAGTCGGAAATTGTTGTTCCGAGTCACAAGGAGTTGTGAGCCCACGGCTAGCTGTATCCCTGAACCATTGAGGGTCACACAGAGTAATGGATTTTTAATCCCGTTGAGATAGTTAAATTTAAAGAGTTAAATTTAATGAACAAAGAAGTTGGACTTCTTAATTATGAGTAGAGGAGTAAGATTTCCTAAAATGACATAGGGATGGGCATTTTTGGAAATCACTGAATTCGGATTCAGAAAAATTTATCTTGACTTTAAAAGGTGCAGAAATGGTTTCTGTGCACATTGGTGAAATCGGTTTATCAATCGGAGTCACGATGAATTTTATATTAATTTCTGAACATGCGGGCTTTGCTTTTCGGGCTTGAACTTATGACTAATGGGCCCTAAGCTGTTAGTGGCCTACATTATAAATAAGTTATTGCAGTACAGAAATTACACACAACAGGTCACAATTTTCGAAAACCCTAGTATTTTTCTCTCAATAGTGGCCGCCCCCTTTCTCCCCTCTGCTCGGAAAATCCAGTCTGTGAATTTTGATTTACATTCTGGTTTAACGGATCAAATTCGTTAATCTCTTCGTAGAAACTTCTGATAGATTTTCTAGTGCAATCTATCAGAGGGATTAAATATCCGTTCGTGGACCTGATTGAAGAACAGTTCGTCCATCAAATCCAGGGATATACAACAAGAGCAGAGCAATCTGTTGGTGTCCATAATCTCGCTTCGAGATTGGAGGTAAAAATTTATAATCGTTATTTAATTTTTACACACACACAATTTAATCGTAAGGTTGATACCCATTATGGAATCGTTCCATATAAAATTTTTAAACTTCCGCTGCATCGGGTATCAATCCTGATTGATCTGATCGTCACGTTCTCCAACATGCTTCCCACCAAATAAGACCTGAATTTATCCAAGGAAAACACTACTGCGAGAAGTTCTTTTTCGGTAGTTGCATAATTCAGTTGGGCGGCTGACAAGGTGATACTGGCATAGTAAATCACATGAAGTACTTTGTCCCTCTTTTGTCCAAGCACGGCTCCCAATGCAGTGTCACTGGAGTCACTCATCAACTCAAACGGCAAATTCCAGTCAGGCGCTACTATCACTGGTGCAGTTATCAATTTCTGCTTCAAAATCTGAAAAGCCTGTAAACACTCATCAGAAAAATTAAAAGGCACCTCTTTGATTAAAAGATTAGTGAGGGGTTTAGCTATAGAAGAAAAATCTTTAATAAATCTCCTATAAAAACCCGCATGCCCAAGAAAACTTCGGATTCCTTTCAAATTCGTGGGAGGTGGAAGTTTTTTAATTACTTCAAGTTTTGCTCTGTCCACCTCCACACCTACCTCAGATACTTTATGTACTAAAACAATGCCCTCTCTCACCATGAAGTGGCATTTTTCCCAATTCAACACAAGATTACTCTCCTCACATCTTTGCAGCACTGTTTTCAAATTAAATAAGCATGCATCAAAGGATGATCCAACTACAGAAAAGTCATCCATAAACACTTCAATAAACTTTTCAACCATGTCATGAAAAATAGCCATCATACACCGCTGAAAATTGGCAGGGTGGTAACGCTTATCGTGTCACGCCCAAATTACCCAACTCAAGCAGATAATCACTGAAAATGTAGTAGTGTGAGTAGGGATAGTTCCCACGAGGAAAGGTGTGAGGACTCGGGCACTAATATCTCAAATCATAACGATTTATACAAGATGAAATACTAAACATTTAATCCAATACATGAATTAAGATCAAGCAATCAAAGGCCTAATTTTTTTTTTTTTTTAAATATCAAGGCCTCGCTCGATCGGTAAAAGTTCACCGATCGAGCGAGCACAAATTCAGCAACTTTCTGCCCGAAGAAAACATGGCCTCGCTTGATCGGTTGAAGTTCACCGATCGAGCGAGAATGTTCTATGAAGAAAATTCAGAAACTGCTGTTGCTGTCTTATGCAAAATTTAAAGAGCTTTAAACATTCTAAGCATCTCAAATTCATAATAGAATGATCTAAAGGCAAGCTACAAGGTAAAACCAAGCTAACATGAATCTCATACATGCTATTAGTTCCATGTATAAATCACATAATAGCATGCTAATAATTCTTAACACCTATCCAAGGGAATAAAAACATGTACATGCCAACTCCCCAAAAATAACATCAAGACTAGAAGCATAATTATGGAATAAAAACATGTACATGCCAACTCCACAAAAATAACATCAAGACTAGAAGCATAATTATACAAGAAACTTCAAAGCCCCATCATAAGATGCTACAACAAGTAGAGTTCCAACTCTTCACATAAACAATCTCAAGTTTACATGTAGAACCTACAAAAAATAACTCAACTAGATTTCAAGGTAGCAACATTATATACTTCTAGATTAAAAGCTAGTCTCAAGCTTTAATACAAATATCAAAACATGAAAAACTATTAAAGTCTCAACCAATGTTTTAACATCTAAACATTGGAATCCAAATATAACATGTTTGACAAAACATAAACTTCTTCTAACACCCGAGTCTCCACTCTAATCTCTCAATATCTCGATTCCTTGCCAAGTCCGACTCGCTTACTCTTCAACCTGATGCAATGCACACATACAAGCAAAACAACAGCCGGATAACTCCGGTGAGAATAAATCTCAGTATGAAAGACATCTATATAAATCAAGTAGATATAACTTAAACAATTAATCTACTATTACAATCATCCTTTATTGATACCCTTACCTGTCAAATATCATTCAAGGAAAATTCATTCAATAATATACAGACTCAAAGATACGTCTGTGGGAAACTGGCGATCAGATCAATCACGATTGATACCCGGTGCAGCGGAAGTTTAAAAATTTTATCATGGAATAATTCCATGGTGTGGGTATCAACCATTCAACGATTAAATTATTGTGTGTGTAAAATTCAAATAACAATTAATTAAATTTTACCTTCAATCTCGCAACGAGATTACTGGACACCAACAGATTTTATCTGCTCTTGTTGTCTCTCCCTGGAACCGATGAACTCCTTCAATCAGGTCCACGAATGAGGTTTAAATCCCTCTGATAGATTGCACTAGAAAATCTATCAGAAGTTTTTCTGCGAAGAGATTAAACGAATCTGATTCGTTATTCCTGACTGCAATTCAAAATCACAGACCGGAATTTTCTCTGACAGAGTGAAGGGGGGGCGGCCGAAATATGTTTGAGAGAGGGTAGGGTTTTCGAAAATTGCTCTCAAAATAATGACCTGTTCTGTGTAATTTCTGTACTGCAATAACTTATTTATAATGCAGGCCACTAACACCTTAGGGCCCATTAGTCATAAGCTAGGGCCCGAAAAGCAAAGCCCGCAAGTTCAGAAATTAATATAAAATTCATCGTGACTCCGATCGATGAACCAATTTCACCAATGTGCACAGAAACCATTTCTGCACATTTTAAAGTCAAAATAAATTTTCCTGAATCCGAATTCAGTGGTTTCCAAAAATGTCCATCCCTATGTCATTTTAGGAAATCCTACTCCCTAACTCTTATTTAAGAAGTCCAACTCCTTAGTTCATTAAATTTAACTCTTTAAATTTAACTATCTCAACGGGGATTAAAACTCCATTACACTGTGTGACCCTCAATGGTTCAGGGATACAGCTAGCCGTGGGCTCACAACTCCTTGTGACTCGGAACAACACTTTCCGACTTGCCCAACGAATCATGGTAAAGCGCCTAGCAACATCGCCCCATGATTCCCTAGGTATCACTGATAGTGCCTACAAGAACCAGTAGATTTTGGTTAGCGTACAGTACGGTCCCTTCATCCATATATCCCGATCGAATCAACAACCATTGGTATATCGAGAGTCGCTCAAGATTCGATAACTATGCAATACATCTTGAAGATCAAATTAGTGACATCGCATGTGCTACTAAGAAACCATTTCTTAAATCACATCAAGTACTCTGGCCAGAGATTTGTCACACTAATATCTCCTCAGATCGCATAGGATATCCACACTCGTAAGTATGTGGTGAATCCTTGACAACAATGCATTGACTCCTATATGTGTCGTAACTGTACCCAATCTCGACACCTGATGACCCCCATAGAGTCGGTAAACGAGTCAAAGCACAGCACTAGCATATAGAGTCTCCATGATGTTTCAAGTCGTAAGGACTAATGGTGTACAACCAAAACCGCGGACTTTATCCACTCGATAAGTGATAACCACTTGGAAAGTCCGGATAGGGTAGTTCGATTATTCATCCTATGAATATCCATTTGCATGCTTCGAACATCTCCATGTTCCCTACCAATGAAACGTGGTACACCGCATCGCAAATGCTAGTCTCAAACTCGAGCGATCCTTATCCTTATTATCGGACGGCTCAATCGACTAGGAACGGTTTTTAGAATATACAGTGACTATAAGATGTATTTCATGATAGACATCTCCATGTTCTACCACATCTTACATACACTATAGTATATTCAAGGTCTTTATCAAAACAACAATAGTATATCACAATATAACAATATGAAGTAATATAAAGTCATTGCCATAAAAGTGTAAATAATATTAAACAAAAGATTGTTTATACAAAGAGTCATCAAAGCCCATAGCCACACAGTTGGCTCACTGGGCACCCACTCTTACAATCTCCCACTTGCCCTATAGCCAACTAGTCATACTACGTAGACCCATTGCTTCGCGATGTTTGTCAAACAATGGTCCTGGCAAGGGCTTAGTAAGCGGATCAGCGATATTGTCTGCAGAGGCCACTCGTTCGACAATGATGTCTCCTCTTTCCACAATCTCCCGGATTATGTGGTATTTCCTCAGTACGTGTTTGGATCTTTGATGAGACCTTGGTTCCTTTGCTTGAGCAACGGCACCCGTGTTGTCACAGTACACCGGGACTGGACCAACAAATTCAGGAATGACGCCCAACTCTTGGACGAACTTCCTCATCCAAACGGCCTCTTTAGCAGCAGCTGATGCTGCAATGTATTCAGCCTCAGTGGTGGAATCCGCTGTGGTGTCCTGCTTAGAACTCTTCCAAGAGACAGCACCGCCATTGAGCATGAACACAAATCCAGAGGTTGACTTCGAGTCATCCACATCACTTTGGAAGCTAGAGTCGGTATAGCCTTTCAATTTGAGTTCTCGTCCTCCATAAACCATGAACATATTCTTAGTCCTTCGCAAGTACTTAAGAATGTCCTTCACGGCTTTCCAATGCATTTGACCAGGATTAGACTGATATCTGCTCGTGACACTCAGAGCAAATGCTACATCCGGTCTGGTAGATATCATCCCATACATGATACTACCTATAGCTGACGCATATGGTACATGTGTCATATTCTCTATCTCTTCATCAGTCTTGGGATACATAGACTTGGATAGAGAAACTCCATGACACATGGGTAGATGTCCTCTTTTGGACCCATCCATTGAAAACCGTTTCAATATGGTATCGATGTAGGTTGATTGAGTGAGTCCTATCATTCTCTTAGACCTATCTCTATAGATCTGTATCCCAAGAATGTAGGATGCCTCTCCCAAATCCTTCATCGAAAATCTACCTGATAACCATATCTTTGTTGACTGCAACATCCCTACATCATTCCCAATGAGTAGGATGTCATCAACATAAAGTACTAAGAATGTCACCGCATCCTTAACTACTTTCTTGTACACGCAAGGTTCCTCCGGGTTCTTGATGAAACCAAAATCTTTTATTGTTTCATCAAATTTCTGGTTCCAACTTCTTGATGCTTGTTTTAGACCATAAATTGATCTCTGAAGCTTGCATACCTTATGCTCGCTTCCCATGGATGTGTACCCCTCAGGCTGCTTCATATAGATTTCCTCCTTAATGTCTCCATTAAGAAAAGCAGTCTTCACATCCATTTGCCATATCTCATAGTCATACCATGCAGCTATGGCAATTAGGATTCTTATGGACTTGAACATTGCAACTGGTGAAAAGGTTTCGTCATAGTCAACTCCTTGCCTTTGAGTATAACCTTTAGCCACCAATCGCGCCTTGTAGGTCAATACCTTACCATCAGGCCCAAGCTTTCTTTTGTAGATCCATTTACACCCTATCGGAACAATTCCATCGGGAGGATCTACTAAAGACCAAACTTGGTTTGTATGCATCGAATCCAATTCTGACTGCATAGCTTCAAGCCATAAATTTGAATCCGCATCAGAAATTGCTTCCTTGAAGTTTCTTGGATCACATCCAATGTCGGGTTCATCTTGATCCCCTTCAAGAAGAAGACCATATCGAACTGGAGGTCTAGAAGTCCTTTCGGATCTTCTAGGTGCAGGCGTGTCCAGCAATGGTTCCTGAGGTGTAGGATCGTTATTTTGTATTTTGGGTTCTTCTCGAACTTCTTCGAGTTCCATCATCTCGCCTTTCTTATCCAATAAGAACTCCTTCTCCAAGAAGGTGGCATTCCTAGAAACAAACACCTTTGTTTCATCAGGATAATAGAAATAATATCCGATTGAATTCTTCGGATACCCTACAAAATAACATAAGCTGGATCGACTATCCAACTTATCTCCCACTGTCCGCTTCACGTAAGCAGGACATCCCCAAATCCTCAAGTACGAATACTTAGGAGCTTTGCCATTCCATAACTCGTATGGTGTTTTGTCCACTGCTTTAGTGTGGACGTTGTTCAACAACAATACCGCCGTTTCAAGCGCATAGCCCCAAAACGAAGGTGGAAGCTCAGTGAAGCTCATCATAGATCGAACCATGTCCAACAAAGTTCGATTACGACGCTCCGATACACCATTAAGCTGTGGTGTCATAGGAGGAGTCCACTGAGAGAGAATCCCATTCTCTTTTAGATAGTCCAAAAACTCGGTACTCAAGTATTCTCCACCTCGATCCGATCGAAGTGCTTTAATACTTTTACCTAGCTTGTTTTCTACTTCAGCCTTGAATTCTTTGAACTTTTCAAATGCTTCAGACTTATATTTCATTAAATATAAATACCCATACCTTGAATAATCATCAGTAAAGGTAATGAAGTAGGTGTGGCCATGTTGAGTCCCTACTCTAAATGGACCACAAGCATCTGTATGGATCAAATCCAACAGATTCTGACTACGCTCAGGTTTCCCCTTAAAAGGAGATTTAGTCATTTTTCCTTTTAGGCAGGATTCACAAGTAGGTAGAGAATTAATATCAGACATATCAAACATGCCCTCTCCCACTAGCTTGTTCATCCTCCTTGAGGAAATATGACCTAGCCTAGCATGCCAAAGGTTTGCCGGGTTTGGACTATCGATTTTCCTTTTGTTTGTTGTCGCCGGTTTATCAACATAATTCTATGGAACGTCTTTTAGTTTTAAGTTGTATAGATCGTTTTCAAGTTGTCCATTTCCAATTAAACATTCATTCTTGTAAATATTGCAAATCCCATTCACAAAATTGCAAGAATAACCATCTCTATCAAGCATAGAAATAGAAATAATGTTTTTAATTAAATCTGGCACAAATAAAACATCTCTTAACAATAATTTAAAACCGTTCTGCAAAGTCAAACAAACATCTCCAATGGCCGTAGCTTCAACTCTGGAACCATTCCCGAGCCTCAGCTGGGTCTCACCCATTCTAAGCCTGCGACTTCTTGTCATCACCTGCAAATCATTGCAAATGTGAGATCCACATCCGGTATCCAATACCCAAGAAGTTGTATTAAGTGACATGTTTATTTCAATATAGAACATACCCTTTGCAGTTCCCAACTGCTCAAGATATTCCTTGCAGTTGCGCTTCCAATGACCCGGCTTCTTGCAGTAATGGCAAACATCCTTGGATTTTCCATTGTTTGAAGCCTTTGTCTTTTGCTTCTTCTCGGGCTCAACTTTCTTGGGTGGGGTAGAACGTTTCTTGCCCTTCATACTTGGCCCCTTCTTCGCAGAAGATGAGGAGCCCACCAAGAAAGCTGGCTTATCCTTCTTAAGTGTGGATTCATATGTAACGAGCATATTGACCATCTCTTCAAGGGTGGCCTCTATCTTGTTCATATTAAAATTTATTACAAATCCATCAAATGAAGAAGGAAGAGACAGAAGCAATAAATCCACATTGAGTTCATGCTCCAACACCAAATCTAGGGTCGCCAACTTCTGTATGAGCCAAATCACTCGTACCCCATGATCACGGACCGAAGTCCCTTCACGCATGCGGCACGTCATCAACTCCTTAACAGTAGCGAACCTTTCAGCCCTCGACTGAGCCCCAAAAAGTTCCTTGAGTTGCGTGTGAATGTCAGCAGCATTCACCGTGTCCTCAAATCGCCTCTGGAGTTCATCAGACATCGAGGCTTGCATATAGCATTTGGTGTTGATGTCATGGTCACACCATGCATCAAGTTTGGCCAATTCCTCCGGACTTATGTCAGCTGGTGCTTCCTTCGGAGGTGCTTTCTCTAACACGTAGAGCATTTTCTCCGAAGTTAAGACAATCTTCAACTTCCGGAACCATTCCGTATAGTTGGCGCCAGTCAACTTGTTTTGTTCGAGGATCGAGAATAATGGATTTCGCGAATTCATTGTATGAAATACTGAAAAGAAAAACAGACATATATCAATGATTGTTTAAATAATTTACTAAGACATAAAATAGGCGAACTTAATTTTATGAATCTCACTCCCACTATTTTAACGATTTCACCACCCTCTAGTGAAAACGGGAAACTTTTTCCTTAGTGAGAACATGGAGTCCAATTGACAAACTTATGGTCCCGAATAATATCAGCCAACCATAATTCTCAAAAGGTAGAGCCCAATTGCTTCCAAAGCAACCCCCATGTATTTACCTCATGTCCAATAAGGGCCCAATAATATGACGCCGTTTAAAGTGACATGTCAAGATGACCCATCAATATTAAGTTGTGATGGACGGTCGCCATGTGGATCCCCCAATAATATGAGCCGATCCCATGGGAGTTCCACCCAACTTACAACATTTGTCGATCCAATGTACAGCTTTCCGACGGACGGGCCCCCCCAATAATATGAGCCGGACCGTATCCGCGGGTAGCATCACATACATTGACCGTTGATGGAAGGTAGGAACATTTAAACAATATTTAAATTTCCTTTATTTATCTTGATATAAATTTTAAATCATATTTAAAATGAGGGATTTTATTTATAAAAATATTTGTCTCATCATATTTAATTTATTGCATGCATTGCCGGATTCACGCAATTTATGTCTAAACATGCATACAATCATAATATCACATATTATTTAGGATGATCGATTCCATTTCTAATTGACCCGTGGTTGCCAATCACGGGTCTTAGTCCAATCCTAGGTTATATGCAGTATGCAATGCAATCCTATTACATGTGCTTCCAATTTACATTTCTTCAGTCTTTATTGTCTGCTGGGCCCACCGTCTTCAAATCTTGATCTCCCACTAAATCTAATGTATTTACAATAAATAACAATGACAAGTAGGGATACATTTTTAGGGGGTGGGAACGGGCTATAAACCAAGCCCACTTTTATTACATATGACATTCATATCGGGCCATAAACCAGGCCCATTAATAAAACCAACAATAATAAAGACAAAATGTAAATTCCTAACATACACCTACAAAATTGGTCATGGCAATCGATCATCCTTATCCAATAACATTTAATTCAAAATTAATTTATTGGATAACATGCTGTGGCAATTCAAATTTAAACAAGATAAAATCATATTTTATATATAAAATCTCATTTCACATATAAAATCATATTTTATCTCTATATCAAATAAAATCATATTTTATCTATAAAATCCAATTTTACAAATAAAATCATATTTTACTTAATATATCATAAGATCATATCTTATCATCAATTGTACCAAAATAATTGATTTCAAAATTCAATTTACGGATAAAATATTAAAATTTTCCAAAAATTCAAATTTATCCAAAATCAATTTTAAAATTTACGGACTCGAACAATTCGATCCGAAATCTCGTGAACCAATCAAAAACAATTTTTGACCGGACCAAAAATAAAATTTTAAATATTAAAATTAATTTTTAAATAAAAATATAATTTTTCCCGCGGGCCGCCCGGGACACTCCCGGGCCGGCCCGCACCCGGGGCGCGGGCCGGGGGCAGCCCGGCTGCCCCCTTAGGGCAGCAACAATTGCTGCCCTGGGCGGCGCCTGGCGCCGCCGCTGGGTGGCGCCGAGCGCCGCCCCTGGGCGGCGCCGAACGCCGCCCTGCGCCGCCCCTGGGCAGCGCCGAGCGCTGCCCTGCGCAGCGCCCAGCGCTGCGCTGGGCAGCGCCGTGCGCCGCCCTGGGCGGCGACGGTCGCCGTCCTGGGCGGCGCCATGCGCCCCCTTTGGGCGGCGCCGTGCGCCGCCCGGGGCAGCAACAATTGCTGCCCCACCGGGCAGCGATCCAATCGCTGCCCGGGTTTTGCCCCGAAAAAATTTTTTTTTTTTTTATTTAAAAATATTTATTTTGTTTTCCAAAAACCGAGATTCAAAAATTTTGTACAATCGATTAATTCAATCGTTTGATCTGAGCAACCTGGCTCTGATACCACTGTGGGAAACTGGCGATCAGATCAATCACGATTGATACCCGGTGCAGCGGAAGTTTAAAAATTTTATCATGGAACAATTCCATGGTGTGGGTATCAACCATTCAACGATTAAATTATTGTGTGTGTAAAATTCAAATAACAATTAATTAAATTTTACCTTCAATCTCGCAACGAGATTACTGGACACCAACAGATTTTATCTGCTCTTGTTGTCTCTCCCTGGAACCGATGAACTCCTTCAATCAGGTCCACGAATGAGGTTTAAATCCCTCTGATAGATTGCACTAGAAAATCTATCAGAAGTTTTTCTGCGAAGAGATTAAACGAATCTGATTCGTTATTCCTGACTGCAATTCAAAATCACAGACCGGAATTTTCTCTGACAGAGTGAAGGGGGGGCGGCCGAAATATGTTTGAGAGAGAGGGTAGGGTTTTCGAAAATTGCTCTCAAAATAATGACCTGTTCTGTGTAATTTCTGTACTGCAATAACTTATTTATAATGCAGGCCACTAACACCTTAGGGCCCATTAGTCATAAGCTAGGGCCCGAAAAGCAAAGCCCGCACGTTCAGAAATTAATATAAAATTCATCGTGACTCCGATCGATGAACCAATTTCACCAATGTGCACAGAAACCATTTCTGCACATTTTAAAGTCAAAATAAATTTTCCTGAATCCGAATTCAGTGGTTTCCAAAAATGTCCATCCCTATGTCATTTTAGGAAATCCTACTCCCTAACTCTTATTTAAGAAGTCCAACTCCTTAGTTCATTAAATTTAACTCTTTAAATTTAACTATCTCAACGGGGATTAAAACTCCATTACACTGTGTGACCCTCAATGGTTCAGGGATACAGCTAGCCGTGGGCTCACAACTCCTTGTGACTCGGAACAACACTTTCCGACTTGCCCAACGAATCATGGTAAAGCGCCTAGCAACATCGCCCCATGATTCCCTAGGTATCACTGATAGTGCCTACAAGAACCAGTAGATTTTGGTTAGCGTACAGTACGGTCCCTTCATCCATATATCCCGATCGAATCAACAACCATTGGTATATCGAGAGTCGCTCAAGATTCGATAACTATGCAATACATCTTGAAGATCAAATTAGTGACATCGCATGTGCTACTAAGAAACCATTTCTTAAATCACATCAAGTACTCTGGCCAGAGATTTGTCACACTAATATCTCCTCAGATCGCATAGGATATCCACACTCGTAAGTATGTGGTGAATCCTTGACAACAATGCATTGACTCCTATATGTGTCGTAACTGTACCCAATCTCGACACCTGATGACCCCCATAGAGTCGGTAAACGAGTCAAAGCACAGCACTAGCATATAGAGTCTCCATGATGTTTCAAGTCGTAAGGACTAATGGTGTACAACCAAAACCGCGGACTTTATCCACTCGATAAGTGATAACCACTTGGAAAGTCCGGATAGGGTAGTTCGATTATTCATCCTATGAATATCCATTTGCATGCTTCGAACATCTCCATGTTCCCTACCAATGAAACGTGGTACTCCGCATCGCAAATGCTAGTCTCAAACTCGAGCGATCCTTATCCTTATTATCGGACGGCTCAATCGACTAGGAACGGTTTTTAGAATATACAGTGACTATAAGATGTATTTCATGATAGACATCTCCATGTTCTACCACATCTTACATACACTATAGTATATTCAAGGTCTTTATCAAAACAACAATAGTATATCACAATATAACAATATGAAGTAATATAAAGTCATTGCCATAAAAGTGTAAATAATATTAAACAAAAGATTGTTTATACAAAGAGTCATCAAAGCCCATAGCCACACAGTTGGCTCACTGGGCACCCACTCTTACAACGTCAAGGGTTCAAGGATTCCAGTCTCACAGAATCGATATTTTCAAAAATCATTTCGTTGGGATCCCGGGAATATAATAAGGCCACAAATCAAGCCTCCCACCTAAACTCCCGCTCGAGGTGGTAACAATCGTGTATTCCCTGGACTGTGAACACTATACTGAGAGTCGTGGCAAAAAGAAATCAAGTCAGATTTCAAGCCTCTGTTATACAAGTTCACCACGTCCAATATTTTCTTTTCGATTCTGTTTTCAAGGTTTCGAAAGAATTGTGGCTCAAGAGGTTTACTCTCAACTCTATAACCAATCTACCACAACTCAATAAATCAAAGTAATCTATACTCATTAATTTCAAATAAGTATCAAGCATCAATCTCAATAAGAAAATCATGTTTGAGTCAAACATCTCATATATCAATCAACTAAATCAATTAAGGCAAGTAATTCATATAGATCACATAATATTAAGTAAAACAACTAATCATGCATGTATGTGATTTAATAAACTCGAAAACCACCACATTCTCGAGTTATTCTACCTGTTGAATTTAATGTCGAATCATACCTTTAATCTGAACTCAAACCTCTGAAACCCTTGCACTACTTGATCAAACATGAGCTGTCCAAAATTCTTCTCAATCAATCCAAGGTGTTAGTTGTCTTCAACTTGTAGCTCATGTCAATTCCATTCCGGACTCGTCGAATCGACTTCGATACCTTTCAACTTAAATCTGAATTGAAGTGTTTACAACTAAACATTAGATTCTCAAATTCATTTCAACTCATCAAGGTTTCATCAACTTCAAATCTTGTTCAATTAACCAAAATCCAATCGACAACGAATCAATTCGAAACCGATGATTCTAATACTTTTAATATCAATCAAACATTGATATCTACTTCATATCAATATCATTTCATCACTACACATTCAAATCCAACACTTGCATTTTTCAGAAATTTGACAAACAAAATCGACGGCGTATCGACTCGAATTTGGTAATTCCAAAAGCATAGACACCATCTTAACTATCAACTAGTCTCATTTTCATATTCAATTCCATCCATATCACACGAAACCAATAGCCTAAAAATTCCAGAATTTTCAGAATTGTTCAATAATTGATAAACATGCCCGAACGACGATCTTTTCGCAATCCGACTTATATATGCTATCGTCGTATATACTAGAACACGTTTATACAATCAAATCTTAATTCTAACAACATCTTAAAATTCAAACATGGTAGAATTTAGCCAAACTTACGTCAAAGTGTAGCACTCGAAGTCGTGATCGCAAATATAAGATCAATTTGAAATTCTATCGGCCGGATCGATTTCTATGAATTTTGGAATGAGAGGAATCGGCCATGGAATTAATTCTCTAAGTTTTCTGCCTCTTCTCTCGTTGGAAATCTGATGGAAATCTGATATTTCATGTCATTCCATACACATCACACGTGTAATCCACTATCATGACCAAAATTGCATTTTGGTCCCCAAGCTTCTCACATTTAACAAATCAATTCTTGAAACCTTCATTCATATCTCTCTCGTTCTTGATGCTGCTGAAGGGAAAGATATACACGTGCAAAGTGTAATATAAATCTCTTGTTGACAAGTCAAATCCCATTTTTGCAGTTTAGCCCCTAAAACTTCGATATTTGCAATTCATTCCATGCTCGAGTTTCTTCATCAAATTAAATCCTCTTTATATCCAAACTCATAATAAAAATATTCAATCTCATAAATATTCAACCCAAATATTTTATTCTTTTAATTTAAGAATCCCGGAATTTAATTCTCACATATCCGTAAATTCTCAAATTAAATATTTTCGGCTCAGAAATTACATCTCTAACTTCCATAATTTCCAAATTGAATATTTCCAAATACGAAATTTAAATATCTAATTCCGTAATTAATATTCATATTTTCAGGGCCTTACAATTCCTCCCTTCTAAGGAATGATTTCGTCCTCGAAATCGCATTCAATCGTACTACTGAATCTCGTAGACTGTAAAGCTGACTGAAGTAATTCTTACTTCAATTCTAAGAGCTTTAGATATCTGTTCTGATATCTTATCTTCTTCTTCTTTCTGACCAAAATCTGTATTGATTATTCATTAAATCATAATTAAATTTCTTTTCTAAATCAGATATTGCTCCGGAGAGAGCATTTTTTACTGAACATTATGTTCAAGTTTCAAACTCTGACTCTGTCTAATCTGCTCTGTTCAAATTCGGTACGAATCAATCTTCATTTTCTCTGTCTTTTATTAAGCCATATCTGATATGGTCATCGATACTGTTGCAATACCGAATCATCACAAATAAACTTCTGCTTTTCTTCTCATTTCTTAATCAAAAACATGATTTCTATATCAATCGAGTAACGGTTACAGGAATTGCAATAAACATGTGGCAAAATCTACCAGTTAGTATCGAATCAGATACTATAGTTCTGAGCATTTCCTCAAATCTGGATAGTCACCTCAGACAATCCATCAATCAAAGGGTGGCATAAAGCAATCAAACACTCAGAACTTCTGAAAATCGATGCCACAATCTACCAATTAAATCTCAAATCTCTATCTCGACAATAAATTTCAACAATTTCCTGCAATTTCGTCATATCACTAACTTCTTAACAACTAGCAACTCATATCGATATTACAGCTAATATAGCATATTTTTAAATCTGACGAATCTATTTCAATACAAATCGCAAACTCATGACGATTTAAGTAATTTCGAACTAAAATCTGTCAAAAAATTATTCTTGTTTCGACTTTAGAGTTGCTAAACTGATTCATAGATCACTCAGTTTCTTCTTTTCTGCTTCTAATACTGGAAACATAAGTATTGGAAACACAATTCTTTCATATCTTCTTCCATTTTCTTTTACCAATACTGATTTCCAAGTAATTCATACAACATTTCCAAACAACTGAATGGATATATAATCTGTTGTAGTGTGCCTCTTCCAGAATGTGATATCTCATGTCTAGATTATCTGGCACAATCAAACGAATATTCATCTCAAAATCCATTATTTCTGATCTACCATCTTGTTTTATATCTCCATCTAGCATTCTCAAACAATTCTAATCGCTTGATTTAATCTCAATATTGCTTTAATCTTTCCAAACTAATCTAACATAGTGTGGATTGCAACAATACTGACTGGTTGATGATCTGTATAGAACTCAAGAACAAAAGGAACAGATCTTTAATCAGTCGATCAAGCATTCTTTCAATTTCTTCTTTCTATTTCTCAAGTTTTGGAAAATCATACAATCAATTCAAAACTCTAACTGATACTCTGAATCCAAATTTCGATCAGTTACGAGCCCAAAATCATCAAAATATACTGAATGTATATACCAAATGATCAACGACTCTTGAAATTCATAATCAAAGAAACTCACTTAAGTAGAGGTCATCCAAAGATCAAATATTCTGAACGACAAAATCTGCAAAGTGAAAACAACTCACTTGCATCTCGACTTTAAGCGAGTGAAGTAAAATAAGACTCTAACAAGGAATAAGAGTCAATCAAAATCAATCGAGGTCGAATACAAAACCTTTGATATCAAGAAATTCAAGAGTCATAATTCTATGATATAGTAGATCCAGTAAAATCAAAGAGAAGGCTCAACTGTAACTGATTTTCGTAATCATCTTATCAAATCTCTAAACTCGTCCCAAATAATCATGATTGATCCATAAACTTATTCAATACCCAAAATAAAGTGGAACCTGAATTTGGGAACTCGTACTATATTTCAAGTAACACAATCAAATTCAATTCAATCTGATTTCCTTCAAACTATAATTCAGCTTTCTGATACAAGTACTGATATCTTCTTTCATAGTCGTTTACCAAGGTTAGCACATAGCAACTACTTTAGATAAAGGTTCAACATACAGTGTATGAAAAATAATAAATTACTCAGTTATCTCTGTATGCAATGCACCCAGATTCATCAGTATGCAGGCAAATTACATAAAGTTCAAATATACCTGTAATATTATCATCTGGTGCATCTTGAACCGAAGTATCTGTAGATGCTTGTTGCCTCAGAGTTGGATCTTCATTCAAGTTTCTCCTTGTTCCCCATGGATTAGGACACACTCTTGAAAAATGTCCCACTTGATAGCAATGATGACATTTTCCTAAAGTTCCTCGGCATTCATTGCTAGCATGCTTTCCTCCACAGTGAGTACAATATTCACCGGCATATTCTGCTTTCTGACCCAGACCAAGTTGCTTCGGTCTGCTAGAGCTAGAAGAGCTACTCCCAGGCTTCTTGAACTGTTGCCTCAAATGCTTTAACCGCTCTTCACTTCCACTAACACTACCTCCTGCCTCATATCTATTATGTGATGATAAATGTGACTGAAATTGCGGTTGTTCGGAATGCTGAGGCACGGTTGAACTTTCCTTCTGTCTCATAAAACTAGCTTCAGCTCTTTTAGCCCTGTTAATAACATCAGCCAATCTATTCGGTCTCCCCGCATCTATCCAAGCATAAATTTCTGGATTCAGTCCATTGATAAACAAATTCGTTTGGACTTCTTCATCCTGAATCACGTGAGGAACAAATTGGAGCAAACTGGAGAATTTAGCAACATACCCGTCGATAGTCATATTTCCTTGCTGCAAGTTAAGAAATTCTCCTGCTCTATCTTCTCTATAAGATTGCGGAAGAAATCGTTGACAAAATTCAGTCTTAAACATCTTCCAAGTAATTACTGAACCTCGGTTCTCCAAACACCGTTTTGTCGCAACCCACCAGTTTCTCGCTACATCTTGCAGTTGGTATATGATCAGCCTGATTCTACGTTCATCAGAGTAGTCTAAAGACTAGAACAAATGATCAAGCTCTTCCAACCACCTTTCACAAGCAATAGCATTTTCAATACCCTTCAAAGTTGGTGGATTATACATCTGAAATCGTTCAAATAGCACCTCCATTGGTGTGAGTGTAGCATCCATCAATTCAGATAGCTTACTACAATACTGATATATTCAGTCGAAGTAATTCCTTCACTTGCGGAGTACTGTTTGGTTCAATCTAGGGTGCTTACATCACCCTAATAACCTGATTTACTTCAAAAGAAAATTCATAAGCAACACAGAGATTATACTATTCAAATCGTTAGAAATACATATAATCTCATGTTTTGTCATATTACACATTCTTACAACTCTTCATGCTATTCAAAGAAACATGCTTACAAAGAATTCAAATATTCATGTGAATTCACATAATCAAGTAAGCACATAAGTATTTAAGCATGTACTCAAATAATTTCTCCAAGTAGTAAATCACACTCACATACATTTTATCAATTTTAGTAAAGCAACAATCAAGCCATACTAAAAAAAATGCATGTGACTCGATCTACCCCGCTCAACTTCTATCTTATTCCAAGAACTTACGCTCTGATACCACCTGTTGTGAGGACTCGGGCACTAATATCTCAAATCATAACGATTTATACAAGATGAAATACTAAACATTTAATCCAATACATGAATTAAGATCAAGCAATCAAAGGCCTAAAAAAAAATTTTATTATTATTAATTTTTAAAATAACAAGGCCTCGCTCGATCGGTAAAAGTTCACCGATCGAGCGAGCACAAATTCAGCAACTTTCTGCCCGAATAAAACATGGCCTCGCTCGATCGGTTGAAGTTCACCGATCGAGCGAGAATGTTCTATGCAGAAAATTCAAAAACTGCTGTTGTTGTCTTATGAAAAATTTAAAGAGCTTGAAACATTCTAAGCATCTCAAATTCATAATAGAATGATCTAAAGGCAAGCTACAAGGTAAAACCAAGCTAACATGAATCTCATACATGCTACTAGTTCCATGTATAAATCACATAATAGCATGTTAATAATTCTTAACACCTATCCAAGGGAATAAAAACATGTACATGCCAACTCCACAAAAATAACATCAAGACTAGAAGCATAATTATAAAAGAAACTTCAAAGCCCCATCATAAGATGCTACAACAAGTAGAGTTCCAACTCTTCACATAAACAATCTCAAGTTTATATGTAGAACCTACAAAAAGTAACTCAACTAGATTTCAAGGTAGCAACATTATATACTTCTAGATTAAAAGCTAGTCTCAAGCTTTAATACAAATATCAAAACATGAAAAACTATTAAAGTCTCAACCAATGTTTTAACATCTAAACATTGGAATCCAAATATAACATGTTTGACAAAACATAAACTTCTTCTAACACCCGAGTCTCCACTCTAATCTCTCAATATCTCGATTCCTTGCCAAGTCTGACTCGCTTACTCTTCAACCTGATGCAATGCACACATACAAGCAAAACAACACCCGGATAACTCCGGTGAGAATAAATCTCAGTATGAAAGACATCTATATAAATCAAGTAGATATAACTTAAACAATTAATCTACTATTACAATCATCCTTTATTGATACCCTTACCTGTCGAATATCATTCAAGGAAAATTCATTCAATAATATACAGACTCAAAGATACGTCAAGGGTTCAAGGATTCCAGTCTCACAGAATCGATATTTTCAAAAATCATTTCGTTGGGATCCCGGGAATATAATAAGGCCACAAATCAAGCCTCCCACCTACACTCCCGCTCGAGGTGGTAACAATCGTGTATTCCCTGGACTGTGAACACTATACTGAGAGTCGTGGCAAAAAGAAATCAAGTCAGATTTCAAGCCTCTCATATACAAGTTCACCACGTCCAATATTTTCTTTTCGATTCCGTTTTCAAGGTTTCGAAATAATTGTGGCTCAAGAGATTTACTCTCAACTCTATAACCAATCTACCACAACTCAATAAATCAAAGTAATCTATACTCATTAATTTCAAATAAGTATCAAGCATCAATCTCAATAAGAAAATCATGTTTGAATCAATCATCTCATATATCAATCAACTAAATCAATTAAGGCAAGTAATTCATATAGATCACATAAGATTAAGTAAAACAACTAATCATGCATGTATGTGATTTAATAAACTCGAAAACCACCACATTCTCGAGTTATTCTACCTATTGAATTTAATGTCGAATCATAACTTTAATCTGAACTCAAACCTCTGAAACTCTTGCACTACTTGCTCAAACATGAGCTGTCCAGAATTCTGCTCAATCAATCCAAGGTATTAGTTGTCTTCAACTTGTAGCTCATGTCAATTCCATTCCGGACTTGTCGAATCGACTTCGATACCTTTCAACTTAAATCTGAATTGAAGTGTTTACAACTAAACATTAGATTCTCAAATTCATTTCAACTCATCAAGGTTTCATCAACATCAAATCTTGTTCAATTAACCAAAATCCAATCGACAACGAATCAATTCGAAACCGATGATTCTAATACTTTTAATATCAATCAAACATTGATATCTACTTCATATCAATATCATTTCATCACTACACATTCAAATCCAACACTTGCATTTTTCAGAAATTCGACAAACAAAATCGACGGCGTATCGACTCGAATTCGGTAATTCCAAAAGTATAGACACCATCTTAATTATCAACTAGTCTCATTTTCATATTCAATTCCATCCATATCACACAAAACCAATAGCCTAAAAATTCCAGAATTTTCAAAAATGTTCAATAATTGATAAACATGCCCGAACGACGATCTTTTCGCAATCCGACTTAGATATGCTATCGTCGTATATACTAGAACACGTTTATACAATCAAATCTTAGTTCTAACAACATTTTAAAATTCAAACATGGTAGAATTTAGCCAAACTTACGTCAAAGTGTAGCACTTGAAGTCGTGATCGCAAATATACGATCAATTTGAAATTCTACCAGCCGGATCGATTTCTATGAATTTTGGAATGAGAGGAATCGGCCATTGAATTAATTCTCTAAGTTTTCTGCCTCTTCTCTCGTTGGAAATCTGATGGAAATCTGATATTTCATGCCATTCCATACACATCACACGTGTAATCCACTATCATGACCAAAATTGCATTTTGGTCCCCAAGCTTCTCACATTTAACAAATCAATTCTTGAAACCTTCATTCATATCTCTCTCATTCTTGATGCTGCTGAAGGGAAAGATATACACGTGAAAAGTGTAATATAAATCTCTTGTTGACAAGTCAAATCCTATTTTTGCAGTTTAGCCCCTGAAACATTGATATTTGCAATTCAGTCCCTGCTCGAGTTTCTTCTTCAAATTAAATCCTCTTTATATCCAAACTCATAATAAAAATATTCAATCTCATAAATATTCAACTCAAATATTTTATTCTTTTAATTTAAGAATCCCGGAATTTAATTCCCACATATCCGTAAATTCTCAAATTAAATATTTTCGGCTCGGAAATTACATCTCTAACTTCCATAATTTCCAAATTGAATATTTCCAAATAGGAAATTTAAATATCTAATTCCGTAATTAATATTCATATTTTCAGGGCCTTACGAAAGGTAAATTCAATGTGTTCTAAATAAAATAAATGGGGGTTTTCAAGTTTGGATTAACTACTAAAAACTTTAAGCAATTAAAATTCACTAGCATGAAAAATTTAAATAAAAGACTGGAGAAATTCAATAAGAGATGAGACTTGGTATCGGTCGACTAAACCCTTGATATTCATTCATTCAATCATCGATTCTCTAAAATAATTAATCTTATTAAATATTCGTCATTGAAAATTCAATTCCTGTTTCACCGTAATATTAGTTAATTAGAAAACAACATTCTTAATTAACCCTTACCAATGGACCAACCCGATAACAGCAATCTAGATTTAATTCCACGGTAGCATTCAAACTAGTAAAACTGACGAAACTAGACAACACAACACCAGCGGTTATATTTAACCTATCCAATAATTGATCCTACGAGATAATAAATTCAACAGCTGAAATTATCACACATAGTTGCTTCGCAAATTAGGTTATTCAAACAATTACGGATTTGAATTCTAATTTAGCTATCGCTTGCAATACAAAATCCTAAGATGACCAATCCTAAAATCTCGCATACAAACATAAAATAAAACAGATCAAAAATTGATACTTAATAAAGATTAAAACACTACAAATCAAATCTCATAAACGAAATATACTAAGGGTTCGTCTCCCTCAACCAAGTAAAAGAGTTTAGCTACAATGATTCATAGCAAAATTCACAAAATTCAAAGAAAAAGAAGAAAACTAGAATTAAGAATTCAAGAAGAAAAACCTAGCCTCCAATGTGTCTCCACAAGTCTGATAAAAATCCTACTAAAACGGAATAATAGTCTAATAAAGGCTAGGAACTAAATTAACAAAGTTTCCAAAAATATTTTTTTTTTCCGGAATCACGACGCCCGCTCGATCTGCAACATTCGGCGGATCGAGCTTGCGGATCGAGCGGCGTGAAAATGCGTAACTCTCTGCCTCGCGTAAAAAGGGTCTCGCTCGATCGGTAAACATCTACGGATCGAGCGAGAGAGAAGTTCCATCCTACTGTCCTCAAAATATAAGCGCTCGCTCGATCTGCATACTCTTGCGGATCGAGCGAGATAACATTTCCATAAATTGACTTGAATTTCCCTTGCTTCAAATCTCCGTTCCTCCGAGGTTCCATCTTAGTCCGCAAAATAAGCGACCTAACCACAAAAACAAGAATCCCATCATGCAAACACAGAAAATGCAATACGAACAAAATGCTAAAATAAAACATGCAACTAATGCAAAACAACAACAAAAATGATACTAACAAATGCAACAAAAACACAACTATCAAATACCCCCACACTTAATCCTTGCTCGCCCTCGAGCAAGTTATGCTAAAATAAAATGAAACATAACAAACATGTAAGCAAGGATGAATCACATAATTCATAGCCTCAGAGAAAACCATTTTCATCTAAAATACGCTCATAGCAACTCTCAATTATCAATGATACTCCTACAGTCGAATGCGAACGTGCGTGTGTGTCATGCTATCCCAGTTACATGCAACTTAAAAAGAACAAAGTTTCAAGACTGTTCGCCGACCTATAACAATTCAGTGTAAGCCTCACCATCAAGAACTCTCCTCCCAATAATCCTTCAACACAACACAAATTTCTTGAGAATAATTACGCACACCCGGATTTTGCACCCGATATTGCAATAGCCCCAATAATTACCCGCATACTTAGTTATAACTAAGACAGGATTATAATTTCAATCCTCTCGTCTATAGCCCGGATGGAATTTTATCCGCATACTTAGCCTTGAATTTGCTCTTTTAGGATTAGGATTTCAATCCTTTTCAGGCCCGGATGGAGTTGTAATATTTATTATTTTATTATTTTTTTTAGGTGCGCCCAAGATCGTTTATGCCATATCAAAGAAATCATCAAGATTCAAACACTATCAAGTTTCACAAACACCTATTGTCGTGCAATGGTCCAACAGACATCCACGATATCTAATACATTGCTACACTTCACTGGTTAAACATGTGTGCTTAAGAATATTCAACAAACAACCTAAGGTTTCTCATATCCAATCAAGAGTAAATTTTTTTTTTTTTTTCAAAAATTCATAATTTTTCAAATATCTCATCGTAGGCTAATGAATTCATCCTCAACTCATGCAGTAGGATAACACAAACGAAAATAACAATAATACGATGCAAAAACAACACAATAAAATGTAACAACGAAACAAAATGCATGTAATGCAACCCCACACACTTAAACAACACATTGTCCTCAATGCAAAAACAAAAGAAAAACACAACCAAACAACTAAACAGAATGAAATGCAAGAACGCAAAACGGGACTCCCCTGGTTCACAGGTCTGCGGCATCTTCCTCTTCAGCCTTCGGAGGAAGGAAAGGGGCGGCGTATTGCAATGGCAAAGGTGGTGGATACGACAGATCGGCTGGCACAGCATTTGGATCAAGACCATGGTGGATTATCAGATTGCGCAACAAAAAATCCAAAGCCTGCGAATTATGCGCCGCCACTGTATTGTATGCATTCTGATGTTGGGCGAAGGCCGTGAGTTCGCGGATGGCATCAGCTTGAGATCGCCGAGGAGGAGGAGGTGGCCTTGGCTGGGCTTGTGGTGGTGGTTGAAAGTGACCATCCTACATAAAATGCTTGACACGGTGCGCCCTTTTTGCTTCGATGAAAGCGGAGTCGAGTGGTCGCTGAGGTGACAACCACTCTTCATCATTCCGAACTGAAATGCTGGCGCGTAAGCATAAACTGGAGATGATCATGGGGAAATAGAGACCCACGGTGACATTATGGATGGACTTTTGGATCTCGCTATGAAGAACCCGCCCCACATTAATGGGTGCTCCGACTTCCAGCGCATAAAGAATGGTGGCGCGCTCTAAACTGACGTCGCTTGAATGCAAGATTGGCATCAGACTCCGAATCACAAAAGCATACCATGTTGCAGGAATGACATGCAAGAACCGCTCCTTGAAGTTCAAAATAGAAGCTGGATTGACCCATGTAGCACCGGGGTGCGCTAGTTGTTCAAGTAACTCATCTAAATGCGGGCCGTTTTGCAGGCTTTGGTAGTCGTCCACCTCCGGTATTTCCAATAAAGCATTCAGCTCATGGGGCAGAAAAGAGATCAGTTTCCCCCGAACAAATGCCTTGCTATCTGTTCGTTCAGCTGCATTTGCATAGAATTCGCGGACAAGCGGCACTACAGCTGGCGGAGGATCCTCGCAGAATTTCGTCCACCCACGCTCATGAATAGTATGGACAATATCTGGATAAGCCAAGTTTTCTTCAAAACCACGTTCAGGGATGGGTGAACGACTGACCTTGGCTTCGAAGTACCGATGACGAGCGGCGTCATTGACAAAGTGGCCAACAAACTCGGCATAAATACGATCAGCAGCCCGAGAAGAGGATTTGCCTTAAGTAGGGAGATGAGAGTAAAAGTGGTAGGTGCAATTCGTCGAACACCTTGCGTGCGAAGAATAGTCCGGCAACCCCTTGAAATACACAAGATCAACAATGAAGAACTACGTCCGGAGATGCCTAAGGAGAAAAGCTCGACGAAAATAACCCACGATGACAAAAATCGAGGATGGTGACCGGCGGTAGGCGTGACGTGAGAGAGCCGGAGAAGATGATCGGAGAAGATGGCATCCAAAGAGTTGTGGCGGAACTTCCGAGAGATTTTCCAGCGAATTAAAAGATGGAAATATGAAATTAGGGAGGAAAATTAGCTAAAAACGAAAGGTGGGGTTTTAGGGAGACACAAGAGAGAAAAGAGAGAATAAGAAGGAAAGAAAGAAAGAAGGGGGAAGGGAGTTGGCGTTTTTATTAAGGAAAAAGTGCTCTCACTCAATCCGCAAGATGTTGCGGATCGAGCGAGACAAATGATGTAACTTACTGTCCCGAAGAAAAAGAGCTCTCGCTCGATCTGCAAGATATTGCAGATCGAGCGAGACAAATTGTGAACCTTACTGTCCCGAGCAAAAAAAGCTCTCGCTCGATCTGCAAGATATTGCGAATCGAGCGAGACAACAAAAATTAAATTTTTTTTGGATTTTTCAAAATTTTCGAAAAACAAGAAACAACATAAACATAAAATTAATACTAAAGAAAGTAAAAGAAATAAAAAACGAGCAGAAGTAAAAAGGAAAGAAACACTGGGTTGCCTCCCAGTCAGCGCTAAATTTGCAGTCAGTCTATAGCTTGACTGCATGCCATGATTTATTCGACATTTGGCGGAGCATCGAGAGTGATATCGTGCTCTTCCACTCCGACGTTCACTTGGACTCCTTCATAATAGTGCTTAAGCCGGTGGCCATTCACCTTGAAAGTTTTGGATGTGTCCAAACTTTGAATTTCGACTGCAACATGAGGAAAGACGTTAGTGACAACAAAAGGTCCATTCCAACGCGAACGTAACTTACCTGGAAACAACCGAAGTCGTGAATGATATAGTAGAACTTTCTGACCGACTTCGAAGTTCCGTCGAGAGATCATATTGTCATGGAATGCCTTTGTTTTGTCTTTGTAAATTTTAGAGCTGGCATAAGCATCATTGCGGATCTCATTCATTTCTTGCAACTGCAGCTTTCGATGTTCGCCGCTCTCATCCATCTGCATGTTGAAATTTTTTATAGCCCAATAGGATCTATGCTCCAATTCGACTGGCAGATGACAGGCTTTCCCAAAAATTAACCGATATGGTGACATTCCAATCGGCGTTTTGAACGCAGTTCTATAATCCCGAAAGGCATCATCCAATCGCAAGATCCAATCCTTTCTCGTAGGATTCACGGTCTTCTCTAGGATAGATTTGATTTCTCTGTTGGATACCTCAGCTTGACCGTTGGATTGTGGATGATATGCCGTGGAAATCCTATGCGTCACATGATATTTCTTCAGTAGACTCGCCATGGTTCGGTTGCAGAAGTGTGTGTCTCTATCACTGTAGTGACCCTTACCTGGATCACCTACTAAACAGAACTTAGGCATGCAATTAACTTAATAAAACAGATATCAGAATAAAACTGCGGAAACCAATAACATTATACAATCCCAAGAAAAGGAATCTGTAATTATCCAAATAATATACAACCAAATCGAATAGCTGTATAAACCCAAACAACAGTAATAAAACCTAGACGAAGCTCCTGCTGGCCAAACACTGACTAGCCCCTCCTGGATCCACCCTCCTCGTCCAATCGCAAACCTGCCCCATGGAATAGGTTGTCCAGAAAATACAGAGTACGAGACGTGAGCATAAAACGCTCAGTGCGAGAGTATGAGTATACATGCATGCAAAGTGAACTCCCTATAGACTCGAGGTCAAGGATCAGATAACAGAGACAGACCGGGCCCTGGTATGTAGCACGCTGTGCCGTCGCTTCAGGAGGTGGCTCCCATACCGAGATAACTGTGGATACGCCGGACCCAAATCGATGGAAGTCCATCCACTAACAGGATAGGGTACAACCCTACTACAGACATCTCGAAGGAGATACAGCAAGATGCAAATGAATGCAGCATAATATCATGGCATATAAATCATGCAGTCACATAATACATGCATACTCAGTCAGGATATCTCGAACAGTACTTTCGTACCTCAAATACCAGGTAGGCACTACCAGCTCTAAGTCCAAGCCTAAAGTCCGCCTACACAGCGAAATGATACTACTATCATTATAGCGCCCTAAAAGCCTTAACTAAGCTATTGCATACTCCTAAATATTTATAGGAAGCAAAAGCTATACCTTCGTCCGTCGTTAGCCCTTTGATGTCGATGCCTCCAGAACTTGGGCACAACTCCGCTACGACTATCGAACGCCTCTCCGACCTCCGGACCAAGCCTAAGAAGACTAGAACAGCTCGAATATGACTAGAAATAGAGAGGAAATCCGGAATTGGCAAGGAGAATTGAAGTCTCGGCCTTCTATTTATAGACAACGATCGGAGCCTCCGATCCTCGATCGGAACGTCCGAACCTGGATCGGAACGTCCGATCCTGCCATCGGAGCTTCCGAAGATCCTGATCTGCCACGTGTCAAAATATCACTTGATGACTCCGGATAGGGGTGATCGGAACGTCCGATCCTGATCGGAGCTTCCGATCCAGCCACACGTCATGGATGACGTAATATCATCGGTGCCTCCGATCCTCATCGGAGCTTCCGATCCCGATCGGAGCTTCCGATTGTCCCTTCGGAGCTTCCGATCCGTCCGATGCCTAATTCAATTAATTAGCATTAATCCTTTAATTACTCAATTAGGGCACGGGCTACTACAATCACTGATGAGGGCTCTAGGAATTCCAAACCTAGAGAAAATGTGATGCTTGATAAACTCTGCAACAACTTGAGAATCGTCAGTACGGGTGGCCTTTGCTTCCACCCATTTCGAGACATAATCGACAGCAAGTAATATATAAATATAACCATGTGAATTCGGAAAGGGTCCATGAAGTCGATGCCCCAAACATCAAAGATCTCACAAACTAGAATAGGTTGTTGGGGCATCTCCTTTCGTTGGGAGATGTTACCTGTCTTTTGGCATTGTGCGCACGACTTACAGAACAGGTAGGCATCTCGAAATAAGGAGGGCCAGAAGAATCCGCTGTCCAACACCTTCCTTGATGTCCTTCTCGGTCCAAAGTGGCCACCACATGCATAGGAATGACAAAACGTGAGAATAGGGACTACCTCGCTCGCGGGAACGCATCGTCGTATAACTTGATCAGCGCAGTGCTTCCACAAGTATGGATCATCCCACACATAATACTTCGCATCACTTCTCACTTTGTCTTTTTGTGCCTTAGAAAATTCAGAGGGGAAACCATTAGTGACTAAATAATTCACAATATTTGCGTACCATGGTAATTCGGTGGTCGTCGAGAACAGCTGTTCATCAGGAAATTCGTCACGCAAATTCAGCTCCTCATCAATATGAACTAGACGACTCAAGTGATCAGCAACTAGATTCTCGGCCCCTCTTTTGTCTTTGATTTCTATATCGTATTCATTCAGCAGAAGTATCCATCAGATCAGCCTTGGTTTTGCCTCTTTCTTCGCCATCAGAAAACGAAAAGCTGCATGGTCAGAATAAACAATAACCTTAGCACCAAGTAAATATGAACGAAACTTATCTAAAGCAAAAATTACTGCTAAAAGCTCATTTTCAATAGTGGAGTAGTTTAGTTGGGCATCGTTCAGAATGCGCGAAGCGTAGTAGATAGCATGCGATGCTTTCCCAACTTTCTGGCCTAAGACAGCGCCGACGGCATAGTTACTGGCGTCACACATAATCTCAAAGGGCTTGCTCCAATCCGGTGGTTGGATTATTGGTGCAGATGTCAAGGAGTTCTTTAATTTGTCAAAGGATGATTTGCATGAATCATCAAACTCAAATGACACATCTTTTTGTAATAGCCTGCACATGGGGGATGCGATCTTGGCAAAATCTTGAATGTACCTCCTGTAAAAACCTGCATGGCCAAGAAAAGAACGCACTTCCCGCACACATGTGGGGTAAGGTAGAGATTGAATGATATCAATTTTAGCTCTATCTACCTCTATCCCCTTTGATGACACAACATGACCCAAAACCATACCTTGCCCAACCATAAAATGACATTTTTCAGAATTCAAAACGAGGTTGGTTTCGACACACCTCTTAAGGACAAGTGCAAGGTTAGATAGACAGTTTTCAAAGGAATCACCATAGACAGTGAAGTCATCCATAAAAACTTCTAAGATATGCTAAACAAAGTCTGAAAAAATAATAACCATACACCGTTGGAAAGTGGCCGGTGCGTTGCAAAGTCCAAAGGGCATCCGTCGATAAGCAAAAGTGCCAAACGGGCATGTGAATGTCGTTTTTTTTTTTCTGATCCTCTGGCGCGATAGCAATCTGAAAATAACCAGAATATCCATCAAGAAAACAATAGTAAGGATGACACGCTAACCTTTCAATCATTTGATCAATAAAGGGTGTAACGCCCCAATTTTATCTTAATCGACTTTATTTGAGATAATCGGAGATTCCAGAGTTCAAGAGCCGACTTGATTTTGATCAGGGTGCTTTTTGTAAATTTCAAAATTTTGAGGGACTAAAGTGCAAATATTGGATTTGTTAGATATTTATAGCTCCTTTGACTTTTCTCCTTCACTCATCCTTCCCCTCCAAGCCATCTCCCTCCATTGAAGGCGACTTCAAAGCTTTCCAAGCTTTGTGATTTCCTCTCGAGCTCGATCCGTCCGTTGGAAATTATTTATGAAGGCAGATTAGCGATCACGACTGCGAGAGCTTCATTCTATCGTAAGTTTTTCTACGATCAGATACATTCTAGTTTTGGAATGTCGTTAGAATCGATTGAGTTTGGATTATGTTGTCCTTGGCAGAGTTCTGATCGTTTATTCTCTGTCGGTTTTGAAATTGAGCGTCGTTTGGATTTGTTATGAATTTTTTAAGGGATTTTCGAAAGTTGAGTTTTATGATTTGTTAGAATTGGTTTGTTTTGATGGATTGTTGGTTGAATTGAGTCTATTGGATTGATATTATTCTGTCTGCATTTCTGGTTTGATCAGATTATAGCCGTTATGCCGTCGGTTTGAGTTTTGGATTGTCTATCTGTTCGAATTGTTTGAGACAAGCCTTCGATTGAGTTGTACGTTAATCTCGAGCCTTATTACTTATTGTACAGATTGATTTGAGGCTAGTGGAGTTGCGGGATCCCAAAAGTAAAAGCAGCAACTCTTTTGATTATCCGACTTGATAATCCCAGATTTTAAAGACATGCATTACATTTATGCATATGAATTGATTTTTAAACATGCTTGTGGAATTGCATGGTTGTTATTTGAATATCTGTAAGATGATACATTTCGTTTGAGATGTTTTTATGATATTGCATAATAGTCTCTTTTACTGGGAATATTATTCTCACCGGATTACCCGGCTGTTGTCTTTGTTTGTATGTGTACTTGGCGACAGGTGGGGCAGGACCGAGTCAGAGATTGCGTGACTAGGCGGAAGAGTTGATAGAGTTAGGCCTTGTTGTTTTAGAAGTCGAATATGTAATCGAACGTAGATTTTATTCGAACTCGTTTTGTATCGGTTATGGAACTTAGATTGATGCATGTTCTATTAGTTTGAGATTGTATAACTTTAGAACTACTTTGTATTGGAGTATGCATGTGTATTAACATTTTGAGTTGCGTTGTAATGCATGATTTTGTTTTGAAGTTTTGGAGCCGAGCCTCCTTGTTTTTCTGCTGATTTCCAAGTTCTGCAGCAGGGGGCGCTCCGGCTGCTATTTTTAGCCGCCCGAGCGCACACCCCTTCGAGCCCAACAACAGGTTGCTGTTTTTGGAGGCGCCCGGGCTGCAGTTTTTAGCCGCCCGGGCGCACCCCCTTCTTAAAAAAAAAAATAATTTCTTTTACTTTTAGTCTTGGATCTTGTATGCTTAATTGTTGTTTAATCCGAGATTAGTTGTTGAGAACCGAGGTCTCACATTAAGTGGTATCAGAGCGATATGATTCTTGGACTGAATTTAGAAGTGAGCGGGGTAAATCGAGTCCGCATGAATTGATTCTCGCATGTGATTGAGTTATTTAAATTGATTTATTTAAATACCATGCGAGCATGCTTTATTGTTGAGAATTATTTGAGTTACATGATTTTGCGATTTGAAATATGAAGCATGAATTATTTGAGATATGAACTGTATTTCACCTGTATCCGGAATTCTGAGAGGTTGCAAGGGCACCGAATTGCAGCGATTGAGATATCTTGTGTCCTAACCTTTGATTATCAGATGGGTCCTCGATGAGTTATTAATAGGAATCCACCGCCAGTTATTCCTACAACTGAGCAAGCTAGTACTGAAACGGTTGAGATGGATGCTTCAGCGACGCCTATGGAAACCTTGCTGAAGAGGTTTCAGTCGTTCAATCCGCCGTTGTTGATGGGTTCAGAAAATCCAGTTGACTCTGAGAGTTGGTTGGATGATATCGATTAGTTGTTCGATTCCATCGATTACGCAGATGACTGTCGAATCAGGTTAGTCATTCATCAGCTTCGTGGGGTTGCTAAGAGTTGGTGGATCATGACGAAGAAAGAAATGAAGAATAGAGGTACGGAAGTTACTTGGACTCTTTTCAAAACTGAATTTTATAAGCGGTTTTTCCCTATCTCGTACCGTAAGGATAAGGGAGCTGAATTTGCCAATCTGAGGCAAGGGAATCTGAACATTGAAGAGTACGTAGCCAAGTTTGATAGTCTGTCGCATTTTGCACCGCTAATTTCCGGTGATGAGGAAGCTAAGCCGACCATTTCATTAATGGCTTGAACCCTGATATCTTCACGTTGGTAAACACTGCTAGGCCAGATAATTTTGCAGATGCCATGAATCACGCAAAAGGAGCTGAAGCAGGTTTGTGGAGACAGAGAGGAAATCAGTTTGTGCCACAGCAGCAACAAGGACAATTTCAGGCACAATCTTCTCAATACCAAAACCAACCGTTCCATTACCAGAATCAATCCTTTCAGTTTCAGAACCAACCACCGAGTTCTGAGGGTGGTAGGAGTGGAGGTAACAGGAAGGATTATTATCTCCCAAAGGGGAAGCAGTTTCAGAAGCACGGAACCAGTTCTTCGAGCTCTAGTGGTTCGAGGCAGTATGGATCGGGACAGAGTTCGGGACAGTCAGGCATGTCTTGTGCCAACTGCGGAGGTCGTCACTCCAGTGATCAGTGTAGAGGTATTTTTGGAAGCTGTCATATTTGTAATCAGGCGGGGCATTTTGCGAGAACGTGTCCTCAGCGGGTTCCTCAGCAAGCTCAGAGTGGAATTTTCCCGAGACAGACAGCTCAGCCTCAGCAGCAAGCACCTACTGTCCACTCTTTCCAACCTCAGCAACAGAATGTGCAGGAAGGTAATCAGTATGCAAGACAGCCTCCCAGACAGCAGGCACGAGTTTTTGCTCTGTCCGAGGATCCGCAGACTCAGGCTGCACCCGATAATGACAGATCAGGTAACGTTCGATATTGAGTTTCCTATTCTTATTGGACTGTTAGATACTGGCGAATCTCTTGCCTTCTTATTGAAGAATCTGTTTATGTTTAACGTACCTCTTTTTAATTGTTGAATCGTTAGAATTTATGAATGCTCCAGTAGTGTTGTTAACTTCTGTTAACCGGATCTTTCAGAAGAATTAGTTGAGACTAGGAATTCTTATCGTTGATTTCTTATCTATTTGAATGAGAATTGTGCTGATCTTTCAGAGTTTTTGAGAATCGTATAGCAGATATTAGTACCAAGCAGTTGTTGCTATTCTTCTATGTCGGAATTCTTTTGGATTGGAGGGTCTTCTTCGATTGTTTGAGTTAATGATGGAATTTGTGCCGATCAACGCTCTCTTCTTATCGAGATTTTGGGATGTATTCTTATTCAGTGGAATTGCGCTATAGTCTGGACATCGGGACAGCTGAAGACGCTCGAGACTCAATGTATGAATCTAGACTTTGAGCTCGCAGCGATCATATTGATTTGGGGATCTGTTATCTATTTTTTTTCTTATGAAGAGATTTCCGTGATCTTTTCTTTGATTAAGGAGTTGGAGTAATTGTTTTCACAGTTGGAGCTGATTTGGAGGCAGAAAAGAGGATTAGATTGTTTGAGATTTCTGACTGCAAATTTTTATCTGAGGAATTGTATGCAGCAACCAATGTTTAGAGCTATTCTTATTTTATCTACTATCTGATTTGATTGACCGATTGTTGGAATCTTCTATCGTATTCCGTACAGAATGACTTTCATTCAAGATTAGAGGATTGAGATCTTGTCAGAGGTCATCAGATGTCATTTTTGCCAAAGTCTGTCAGTTTAGACAGAGATACTCGATGCACTCATGCTTTCGGCAAGGACTTCGATGAAATTTTGTTGTCTGTTTTTATCTTTTTCAGTTCGATATCCTCAGAACGACGGACAGCTAGATTAAACGAGTCGAACTTAGATGTTATGCCTTGAGTTGAAACCATAGACGATTGGATTGTGACTGAGCAGAGAAATATTACTCTGATGAGAATGAGTCGACTTTTGATTGACGGACTTGAAGGAGAATTTGAGAGACACAGTTCGTGTTAGAATCGTGTTGATTTCGAGGACGAAATCTTTTCTTAGAGGGGGAGAATTGTAACGCCCCGATTTTATCTTAATCGACTTTATTTGAGATAATCGGAGATTCCAGAGTTCAAGAGACGACTTGATTTTGATCAGGGTTCTTTTTGCAAATTTCAGAATTTTGAGGGACTAAAGTGCAAACATTGGATTTGTTAGATATTTATAGCTCCTTTGACTTTTCTCCTTCACTCATCCTTCCCCTCCAAGCCATCTCCCTCCATTGAAGGCGACTCCAAAGCTTTCCAAGCTTTGTGATTTCCTCCCGAGCTCGATCCGTCCGTTGGAAATTATTTCTGAAGGCAGATTAGCGATCATGACTGCGAGAGCTTCATTCTATCGTAAGTTTTTCTACGATCAGATACATTCTAGTTTTGGAATGTCGTTAGAATCGATTGAGTTTGGAGTATGTTGTCCTTGGCAGAGTTTTGATCGTTTATTCTCTGTCGGTTTTGAAATAGAGCGTCGTTTGGATTTGTTATGAATTTTTGAAGGGATTTTCGAAAGTTGAGTTTTATGATTTGTTAGAATTGGTTTGTTTTGATGGATTGTTGGTTGAATTGAGTCTATTGGATTGATATTATTCTGTCTGCATTTCTGGTTTGATCAGATTATAGCCGTTATGCCGTCGGTTTGAGTTTTGGATTGTCTATCGGTTCGAATTGTTTGAGACAAGCCTTCGATTGAGTTGTAAGTTAATCTCGAGCCTTATTACTTATTGTACAGATTGATTTGAGGCTAGTGGAGTTGCGGGATTGCAGCTTTGTGCAACTTGGAGATTGTAGCCGGTATAGTATCGATTTCTTATTATCGATTGAGGAAGTTTGATTGAATCTTGATTGAGGAATCGTTGTTGTTTCCAGGTTTTGGAGCATCAACGTTGTTGAAAGAGGTATAAGATGACTTAGATTGGAATGGAACGTGTGACTCGAATCCGACTTGATTCGAGTGTTCCGAAGAATCACATACTTGCATGTTATTTGCTTTTATTTGAATCTAGTTGATTGAGTTATGTTTGCATTGCATTCATCTTGAGCCAAGAATCATTGATTTGAGCAGCGGGGAGGACAGCCCTTTTATGATAGACGTTTTGGGGATTATATTGCGAGTGGCCTGGGTGTAGCCGTTTCACCTAGTGTTAGAATACTCCTTATAGTCGCACCAAAGTCTAGAGGATGGAGATACGTAGCACCACCTCGATCGGGAGAGTCGGTGAGTTGTTTACGTGATCTCGTCCTCGGGATCCCAAAAGTAAAAGCAGCAACTCTTTTAATTATCCGACTTGATAATCCCAGATTTTAAAGACATGCATTACATTTATGCATATGAATTGAGTTTTAAACATGCTTGTGGAATTGCATGGTTGTTATTTGAATATCTGTAAGATGATACATTTCGTTGGAGATGTTTTTATGATATTGCATGATAGTCTCTTTTACTGGGAATATTATTCTCACCGGATTACCCGGCTGTTGTCTTTGTTTGTATGTGTACTTGGCGACAGGTGGGGCAGGACCGAGTCAGAGATTGCGTGACTAGGCGGAAGAGTTGATAGAGTGAAGCCTTGTTGTTATAGAAGTCGAATATGTAATCGAACGTAGATTTTATTCGAACTCGTTTTGTATCGGTTATGGAACTTAGATTGATGCATGTTCTATTAGTTTGAGATTGTATAACTTTAGAACTACTTTGTATTGGAGTATGCATGTGTATTAACGTTTTGAGTTGCGTTGTAATGCATGATTTCGTTTTGAAGTTTTGGAGCCGAGCCTCCTTGTTTTTCTGCTGATTTCCAAGTTCTGCAGCACGGGGCGCTCGGGCTGCTGTTTTTAGCCGCCCGAGCGCACACCCCTTCGAGCCCAACAGCAGGTTGCTATTTTTGGAGGCGCCCGGGCTGCAGTTTTTAGCCGCCCGGGCGCACCCCCTTCTGAAAAAAAAAATAAATTTCTTTTACTTTTAGTTTTGGATCTTGTATGCTTAATTGTTGTTTAATCCGAGATTAGTTGTTGAGAACCGAGGTCTCACAAAGGGTAAAGGATGTGGTCCTCTCGGGTTCCGGCATTCAGCTTCCTATAGTCAATACAAACCCTCCACCAATTTTGAATACGGGTGGGAACCATCTCGTCATCCTTATTCTTCACAACGGTGATTCCGGTTTTCTTGGGTACCACTTGGACCGGACTGACCCACTGACTGTCAGAAATTGTGTAGATAACCCCAACTTCAAGTAGCTTCAGAATCTCAGCCTTTACCACCTCCATCATTGGTGGATTCAGTTTGCGTTGCGGCTGACGTGAGGGGTTTGCTCCTTCCTCCATCAGAATTCGGTGCATGCATGTCGACGGGCTAATTCCTTTAATGTCTGCTATGGTCCACCCAATAGCAGTCTTGTGCTCTTGTAACACCTTGACTAATCGCTCATCTTGATCAACTTCCAAGCTGTTGGAGATGATAACCGGTAATGTTTCTCCTTTACCAAGGAAAACATACTTTAGATGGTTTGGAAGTGTCTTCAATTCGACCTCTGGTGCCTGCAAAACAGATGGAAGACGCCTGGTATTAAAAACTGGCAAAGCTAAGTAAGAGACATTACCTGACTGAGGTAGCTCAGGCGAACTATTCAGAAGTTTCTCAATCTCTTCTATTTCTTGATTGCATCGAATTCCATCTTCCGTCTGCATAATGGGTGCTGTAATAGCCACCACTAGATCATCTTTCCCTGCATGCTCACAATACTCTTGTGCCAAGAAATCCACAATATCAACAGAAAACACGCAATCATCACTATCAGGGAATTTCATGGCATCATAAATATTAAATTTCACAACCTCGCCATCGAATTCCATAGTAAGTGTGCCACTGTGAACATCAATTTTCGTCATGGAAGTTTTCAAAAACGGTCTGCCTAACAAAATAGGACTAGTATGATCACCGTTTTCCATGTCTAGCACATAAAAATCTGCAGGGAACACTAATTCATTTACTTGCACCGACACATCTTCTACTAATCCCCTAGGGTATGCATTAGACCTGTCCGCTAACTGTATGACAATTCCAGTTTTGTTCAATGGGCCAAGTTTTAAGGATGCATATATAGAATAAGGCATAACATTAATTGATGCTCCTAGATCTAGCATGGCCTTCTCAAGTCTAACATTCCCTATAGTGCATGGGATAGAAAACATACCTGGATCCTTACATTTTGCGGGTATTTTCCTTTGGATCACTGCAGATACATTCTCACCAAGTTCCACTTTTTGACAGCCCTTCAATGTCTGCTTCCTCTTTGCTGTGCACAACTCCTTCAAAAACTTTGCGTATCGAGGTACCTGCTTAATCGCATCTAGCAATGGAATATTGACCTCACATCTACGAAAAGTTTCATAGAGCTCCTTAATCCCCTCACCTTTTCTAGAGTCCTTAAGTGCTAAGGGAAAAGGGGCAACAGGCTTATACTCAGATAAAGGAGAAAACTTACCTCTTGGCGAATCATCCTTGGATGATTCTTCTTCACTTACCTTTTGCTCTTCTTCTTCTTTCAGCTTCTCTTTGGGCTCAACCTCAACTTCTTTCTCCTTCATTTTCAACTCCTTCCCATTCCTTAAAGTTATCGCACTCGCGTTCTCTCTTGGGTTCACCACAGTTTGAGATGGAAAACTGCTGGAATTTTGTGATTCCAGCTTGTTGATTGCTGTAGCTAGCTGTCCCATTTGAGTGGTTAAGTTTTTTATACTTGCCCGGGTGTCCTGTTGAAAAGATGCAGTGTTAGTGGCAAGTTCCTTAACTATATTTTCGAGAAACTCACCTGGAGTTGGTATCTGAGGTCTCTACTGTTGCTGTTGAGGATACGGCGGCCTATAAGTTTGATTATGTGGTGGTTCTTGAGGCACCGATTGACTTGCTTGAGGATTCCCATATCTTAGATTTGGATGATCCTTCCAACCAGGATTGAATGTGTTGGAATAAGGATCATACTTCCGTTGTGGTGGTCCAGGAAATCCGCCAGTAGCGTTTACCTGTTCAACTGAGTCCTCTTGAAGTGTAGGACACATATCAATGGCGTGTCCTATTGCAGCGCAGATGCCACATGCCTTTGCAGTCTGTCCATTTCCTATAGCCATCTGACGCACAAGAGTCGTCAATTCAATTAATTTCTGTTCAAGGGAAGAAACATTTACCTCGTTGTTCTTCCTTGGTGGATGATCATTCCTTATGGTGCCAAATTGTTGAGAATTGCAGCCATATTTTCAATCAAATTCCGTGCTTGTACCGGCGTTTTGTCCATGAAAACACCTCCACTCGCCGCATCCAACATGCTCTTGTCATGAGGCAACAAACCTTCATAGCATAATTGAATCAACTGGTTTTCACTTATCTGGTGTTGCGGACAACTAGCGCAAAGCTTCTTGAACCGATCTCAATATTCGTGCAGTGATTCCCCTGAATATTGCTTGACGCCATTAATTTCTTTCCGGATGTTCGCAGCTCGAGAGGCTGGAAAAAATTTATCCAGAAAGATCCTTTTCATCTCCGTCCACGTGGTGATAGAGCCAGAGGGCAAGTAGTATAGCCAATCCTTAGCAGCACTATTCAAAGAGAAAGGAAAGGCCCTCAGTTGAATCTGCTCCTCCGTCACTCCATGGGGTTTCATACTAGTGCAAACCACGTGGAATTCCATCAAGTGTTTGTTTGGGTCTTCACCTGCAAGACCATGAAAAGCAAGTAGTAAGTGAATTAAACCAGATTTAAGTTCAAAAGTAGCATTATTTTCTAATTTAGGAAAAGTAATGCATAGAGGTTGTTGATTGGGATCAGGAGTGCCCAATTGTCTGAGACTCAGGTTAGAATTAGCAGCCATCTCTTCTTCTGGAAAGCATGAACTAGAGAAAGCTAGAACCAGAGAAAATAAAAAAAAAAGAGTGAGAATAACATAATAAAACAAAATAAAATAACACAAAAAAAAATTAACACCGTTCCTCGGCAACGGCGTCAAAATTTGGTAATGCTTATCGTGTCACGCCCAAATTACCCAACTCAAGCAGATAATCACTGAAAATGTAGTAGTGTGAGTAGGGATCGTTCCCACGAGGAAAGGTAAATTCAATGTGTTCTAAATAAAATAAATGGGGGTTTTCAAGTTTGGATTAACTACTAAAAACTTTAAGCAATTAAAATTCACTAGCATGCAAAAATTAAATAAAAGACTGGACAAATTCAATGAGAGATGAGACTTGGTATCGGTCGACTACACCCTTGATATTCATTCATTCAATCATCGATTCTCTAAAATAATTAATCTTATTAAATATTCGTCATTGAAAATTCAATTCCTGTTTCACCGTAATATTAGTTAATTAGAAAACAGCATTCTTAATTAACTCTTACCAATGGACCAACCCGATAACAGCAATCTAGATTTAATTCCACGGTAGCATTCAAACTAGTAAAAATGACGAAACTAGACAACACAACACCAGCGGTTATATTTAGCCTATCCAATAATTGACCCTACGAGATAATAAATTCAACAGCAGAAATTATCACACGTAGTTGCTTCGCAAATTAGGTTATTCAAACAATTACGGATTTGAATTCTAATTTAGCTATCGCTTGCAATACAAAATCCTAAAATGGCCAATCCTAAAATCTCGCATACAAACATAAAATAAAACAGATCAAAAATTGATACTTAATAAAGATTAAAACACTACAAATCAAATCTCATAAACGAAATATACCAAGGGTTCGTCTCCCTCAACCAAGTAAAAGAGTTTAGCTACAACGATTCATAGCAAAATTCACAAAATTCAAAGAAAAAGAAGAAAACTAGAATTAAGAATTCAAGAAGAAAAACCTAGCCTCCAATGTGTCTCCACAAGTCTGATAAAAATCTTACTAAAACGGAATAATAGTCTAATAAAGTCTAGGAACTAAATTAACAAAGTTTCCAAAAATATTTTTTTTTTCGGAATCACGACGCCCGCTCGATCTGCAACATTCGGCAGATCGAGCGGCGTGAAAATGCGTAACTCTTTGCCTCGCGTAAAAAGGGTCTCGCTCGATCGGTAAACATCTGCGGATCGAGCGAGAGAGAAGTTCCATCCTACTGTCCTCAAAATATAAGCGCTCGCTCGATCTGCATATGCGGATTGAGCGAGATAACATTTCCATAAATTGACTTGAATTTCCCTTGCTTCAAATCTCCGTTCCTCCGAGGTTCCATCTTAGTCCGCAAAATAAGCGACCTAACCACAAAAACAAGAATCCCATCATGCAAACACAGAAAATGAAATACAAACAAAATGCTAAAATAAAACATGCAACTAATTCAAAACAACAACAAAAATGATACTAACAAATGCAACAAAAACACAACTATCACAGGGGCATTACACAAACCAAACGGCATCTGTTTATATGCAAAAGTACTATAAGGACATGTAAAAGTGGTTTTATGTTGGTCCTCAGGTGCTATATGAATTTGCATATATCCGGAAAAATCGTCCAAAAAACAATAAAACGCATGCCCTGCAAGTCTCTCAACCATCTGATCAATAAAGAGAAGGGGAAAGTGATCCTTACGGGTGACATCATTCAATTTCCTATAATCAATACAAACCCGCCACCCCGTAACAGTTCTAGTAGGAATCAATTCATTATTTGCATTATTTATAACAGTCATCCCTCCCTTTTTAGGCACTAATTGAATTGGACTCACCCATTCACTATCAGAAATAGGATAGATAATACCTGCATCAAGGAGTTTTATCACCTCCTTTTTCACTACCTCTTGCATAGCCGGGTTGAGTCTCCTCTGTGGTTGAGTAGATGTCTTGTGCTCCGCCTCCATCAATATTTTGTGCATGAACATGGTTGGACTAATCCCCTTGATATCGGCCAAGCTCCATCCGATGGCTCTTATGTGTTCTCGAATCACCCGCAACAGTTTTTCCTCCTCACAACCTGTCAAAGAAGATGAACAAATTACGGGCAGTTTATGTGACGCCCGGGGCTGAAGAGGCAGGGAGTGATCGCCGGTGCCAAGAGGTTGCACGGACAATGAGCGGCTCCTGGTAGGCTTCTAGGCGGAGGGAGACTAGAATGAACCGATCCCATGCCGGAATGAGAGGGATTCTGAGACTGTGTAGGTATGGGACTACATGGTTGAGGAGGGCTTAAAAGATTTCATATGTACTATTCATATCAGGAAGGTGCATCTTCTTTTCGAAAGCTCATCACATAAGAACTCCAAAGTTAAGCGTGCTTGACTTGGAGCAATTTTAGGATGGGTGACCCCCTGGGAAGTTTTCCAGGGTGCGTGTGAGTGAGGACATAAGCACGCTAAAAAGACCCGTCTTGATACAGTGGGATGCTACAAATGGTATCAAAGCCGACCTCTCTTAGTACGGTATGGTTCGGGGACGAACCAAGCGGAAGCTGGTGGGCATGTGACGCCCGGGGCTGAAGAGGCAGGGAGTGATCGCCGGTGCCAAGAGGTTGCACGGACAATGAGCGGCTCCTGGTAGGCTTCTAGGTGGAGGGAGACATGAATGAACCGATCCCATGCCGGAATGAGAGGGATTCTGAGACTGTGTAGGTATGGGACTACATGGTTGAGGAGGGCTTAAAAGATTTCATATGTACTATTCATATCAAGAAGGTGCATCTTCTTTTCGGAAGCTCATCACATAAGAACTCCAAAGTTAAGCGTGCTTGACTTGGAGCAATTTTAGGATGGGTGACCCCCTGGGAAGTTTTCCAGGGTACGTGCGAGTGAGGACATAAGCACGCTGAAAAGACCCGTCTTGATACAGTGGGATGTTACAGTTTATCATTCTTCAATAAATACAAATATTTCAAATGAGAAGGGAGTGGTTTAAGTTCAAGAGTGGGGGGCTCCTCGGTAGACGACTTCAGTGGTTTTGGAGTATGGTTAAGCTCCCCCATCTTGGTATTGATGAGTCTGTTCAAAGGGTAGACTCCAATCCAAATATCATGCTACTTAATGAACTTCCTCACTAACATGCTCTTCATCAGTTGTACCTCTCAGACATATTTCTAATGGATCCACAGAAAACTGTTCCTGCAGAGAACACTCAACCAAATCATCAGTAATATCAATTTTGAAACAATCAGAATTGTCTGCAGGATATCGAATGCCCTGAAAAACATTAAATATCACTTTCTCATCATTCATACGCAATATCAACTCTCCCTTATGCACATCAATCAACTCTTTTCCAATGGATAAGAACGGTCTACCCAAAATAAGAGGAATCTCATGATCCTCTTCCATATCAAGCACAACAAAGTCCACTGGAAATATAAACTTATCAAACTTAACTAACACATCCTTTACAATCCCCTTGGATATTTTATAGATCTGTCAGCTAATTGCAGGGAGATAGTAGTTGGCTTAACTTCACCAATTCCTAGCTTTTCAAAACATTAATAAGGCATAAGATTAATACTTGCACCTAAATCACATAAAGCCTTGTTAAAAAATTATTTTCCAATAGTGCATGGAATTGAAAAGCTACCGGGATCCTTAAGTTTCGGAGGGAGTTTATTTTGTAAAATAGCAGAACATTCCTCCGACAACTTCACAGTTTCAAAATCCACAAGTTTTCTTTTGTTAGACAAAATCTCTTTCAAAATTTTTGCATAACTGGGCATTTGAGCCAACGCGTCTGCAAAGGGATTATTAATATGAAGCTTTTTGAAAATCTCTAAGAATTTTGCAAATTGATTATCTAATTGCAGTTGCTTTGCTCTTTGGGGGAATGGATGTTTAATCAAATCAATATTCTCATTAATAATTGGGTGAGAGGACTTACCTTTCTTGCCCTTAGGCGTCGAGTCTGACTGCTTTGGTGCTTCCTCTAACTCTTTTTCCTTGATTAGCTCGCTTGCTTCCTCATCCTCAGTATTCTTCTCCACAGTATCTGCTTGCGATCTAGTCACCGCCAGAATACATTGACATCCTTGGGATTCCTCTCAGTATTGCTAGGCAACGATCCTGCTGGCCTAGTTGACAGCTGTGTTTCTAACTTCTGCAACATTGCCTCTTGATTTTGTAGACGGGTCTCAGTGCCAGCTACATATTTCATCACGATCTCTTCAAAGGAGGACTTCTTCTCGACTGACTTCGATGTATTAGCTGTAGGATCTGCAGCTTTCCATGAGAAGTTTGGATGGTTCTTCCAGCCAGGATTGTAAGTATTGTTGTATGGATTGTACTGCTGTCTCCCTTGATTCCCCATAAAATTTGCTGCATCAA
Source organism: Henckelia pumila (assembly GCF_033568475.1). Lineage (NCBI taxonomy): Eukaryota > Viridiplantae > Streptophyta > Magnoliopsida > Lamiales > Gesneriaceae > Henckelia > Henckelia pumila. Next base: position 199,607,774 of record NC_133121.1, read on the forward strand.
CTTCAAATACTTTCTGTTCGTCAGGCTGTTGGACGGGCGCTAGATTGGCTGAAGTTGTCTGCATAACTGCCATCTGATGAGTAAGAGCATCGATCTTGGCATTCAGTGCTGCTAGTGAATCGACTTCTAGAACTCTAGCTTTTTTCTCCTTTTTAGCATCTGGACATCCAATGTTGCTTTCAGCCATATATCCAATGATTTCCCATGCCTCCGCCGGTGTCTTCCTGAATAGGCTTCCGTTAGCAGCGGCATCCAACATGGATCAAACAGATTGATCAGCCCCATTGTAAAAAGTCTGAGTCTGCTAGCTCTGAGTAAGATTATGTTGAGGACACATCCTCAAAATATTTTTGAATTGAGTCCAAGCAGCATGTAAAGATTCAGCTTCCTTTTGCCTGAATGAGATGATGTCAGAAAACAGTTTAGCCATCTTTGTGGGGGGGGGGGGGGGGAAGAATACTTATTCAGAAAGGTCTGAATGAGTTGATCCCATGTAGTAATTGAACTAGCAGGAAAATCGTCTAGCCACTCAACATCTTCTCCTTGTAGAGAGAATGGGAATAACCGCAGTTGAACTGCATCGGATGTTACCCCATTCACCTTGAACGTGTCTCAGATCGACAGAAACGCTCCAGATGAGCGTAGGGGTCTTCCACAGATGTACCCACAAATCTAGCTTGCAATTGAATCAGCTGAATAGTAGAGGATTTCAGCTCAAAATTGTTCGCCTCAACAGCGGGGTGAACTATGCTAGATCCATAGCCTTCAGTTGGCAGACGGATAATATACCAAACAGTACGGTTGTCCGCCATCTCTATTTCATATTTAGATTCTGACTCTAGTTCAAGATTGATAGATTTCTTGGCTTTTCGGATCCTGTTAAGAGTGCGTTCGATCTCCAAATCAAGTGGTAGTAATTTCTTTGATCGAATGATATGCATTGTTTGATTATGCCAGATATTCTAGATATGGAATATTAGATTCTGAAAGAGGCATATGACAACATATTTAATATCCATTCAGTTGTCTAAACATGTATGATTTACATGTGGTCATTACTTGGAAATTCGTATTGGTGAAAGAAATGAAAGCAGATACGACATAATTAACATTACCAATACTAAAATTCCAGTAAAAGAAGCAAAAAAGAAGAACTCAAGTGGTTTATGTAACAGATTAGTTACATAAGAGTTGAAAGAAGATCAACTTTGTGAACGACTGTAGTTCGAATCTACTCGAATCGTCATGATTTTGCGATTTAGAGTGTAGTATATTTTGACATATTTCAGAATATGTTGTATTAGACATGATACAGATGAATTTAGCAAGATGATCAGATTACAGGAATTATTGAAATCTATAGTCAAGATAGAGACTTTAGATTTGTTTTCTAGATTGTGGCATTGATTGTCAGATGTTCTGAGTATTTGTTTGTATGAGATTTCATTATACCATCCTCTGATTAGTGGACTATCAGATGTGATTATCCAAATTTTCGAGGATATGCTCAGAACTATAGTACTAGATTCGGTACTAGTTTCTTGATTATTTGCCACGTGATTACTATGATTCATGTGACATCTATTTGATAGATATAAAGACAATATTTTGATGATTGATTGATCAGAAACACAGAATTGTCTTTATATTGAAACAATCTTACAGAAATATCAGCTATCAGACCAGATATGAGTCAAGAAACGATAGAGAATGTGAAGATTGTTTCGAACAGAATAAGAATAGAGCAGCAGGAACACAGCTAGTAAATGAGTAACAGATAGAGATTTGAAGCATGAACAGAATGATCAGAAAAGAAATTTTTTCCCAAGATTCATTAGGTTCAGAAAGAGATTTTAGAAGCTATGAGTATTTGATCTAACTAGTTGATTAATACTCAATCGTGAATTGTCAGATACATGAATTGTTATCCATATGCATTGGCTGAAGAATATCTGCTAGAATATGTATGTGCATTCAATTCAGATACAACAGAAGTCGATAAGATTGTAAGCAAGACAGACTAACTAATACAGAGTTAGATCACGAGAAAGAGCAACTTAGATCTAAGTTGACCCAGTGATTATATGTTAATGACAATAGATATGATTACAGAAGCGATCAGAAAAAAAGAATAAGATACTATAGAAGAGAATATATCAGAATAGATATCTAAAGCTCAGAGAATTGAAGTACTTATTTCTTCAGTCAGCTATACAGCTTACGAGAATCAGTAGTAAGATCGAATGCGATTTCGAGGACGAAATCATTCCTTAGAGGGGACGAATTGTAAGACCCAAAAATATTAAGTTCTTAATTACGAGATTTAAGATTTAAATTCCGAATAAGAGAGAAAAGATGAATTTAAGAATGTATGGAAATTAGAGATTTCAATTTCGGGTCAGAAATATTTAATTTGAGGATTTTTTGGATTTTAAGATTTGATATCTAAAGCTCAGAGAATTGAAGTACTTATTACTTCAGTCAGCTATATAGCTTACGAGAATCAGCAGTAAGATCGAATGCGATTTCGAGGACGAAATCATTCCTTAGAGGGGAGGAATTGTAAGGCCCGAAAATATTAAGTTCTTAATTACGGGATTTAAGATTTAAATTCCGAATAAGAGAGAAAAGATGAATTTAAGAATGTATGGAAATTAGAGATTTCAATTTCGGGTCAGAAATATTTAATTTGAGGATTTTTTGGATTTTAAGATTTTAATATCTAGAATTCTTAAATTAAATAATTCTGACCCGAAATTGAAATCTCTAATTTCCATACATTCTTAAATTCATCTTTTCTCTCTTATTCGGAATTTAAATCTTAAATCCCGTAATTAAGAACTTAATATTTTCGGTCCTTACAATTCCTCCCCTCTAAGGAATGATTTCGTCCTCGAAATCGCATTCGATCTTACTGCTGATTCTCGTAAGCTGTATAGCTGACTGAAGTAATAAATACTTCAATTCTCCGAGCTTTAGATATCTATTATGATATCTTCTCTTCTATAGTATCTTATTCTTTTTTCTGATCGCTTCTGTAATCATATCTATTGTCATTAACATATAATCACTGGGTCAACTTAGATCTAAGTTTCTCTTTCTCGTGATCTAACTCTGTATTAGTTAGTCTGTCTTGCTTACAATCTTATCGACTTCTGTTGTATCTGAATTGAATGCACATACATATTCTAGCTGATATTCTTCAGCCAATGCATATGGATAACAATTCATCTATCTGACAATTCACGATTGAGTATTAATCAACTAGTTAGATCAAATAATCATAGCTTCTAAAATCTCTTTCTGAACCTAATGATGCTTGGGAAAAAATTTCTTTTCTGATCATTCTGTTCAGGCTTCAAATCTCTATCTGTTACTCTTTTACTAGCTCTGTTCATGCTGCTCTATTCTTATTCTGTTCGAAACAATCTTCACATTCTCTATCGTTTCTTGACTCATATCTGGTCTGATAGCTGATATTTCTATAAGATTGATTCAATATAAAGACAATTCTGTGTTTCTGATCAATCAATCATCAAAATATTGTCTTTATATCTATCAAATAGCTGTCACATGAATCATAGTAATCACGTGGCAAATAATCAAGCAACTAGTACCGAATCTAGTACTATAGTTCTGAGCATATCCTCGGAAATTTGGATAATCACATCTGATAGTCCACTAATCAGAGGATGGTATAATGAAATCTCATACAACCAAATACTCAGAACATCTGACAATCAATGCCACAATCTAGAAAACAAATCTAAAGTCTCTATCTTGACAATAGATTTCAATAATTCATGTAATCTAATCATCTTGCTAAATTCATATGTATCATGTCTAATACAACATATTCTGAAATCTTTCAAAATATGCTACACTCTAAATCGCAAAATCATGATGATTCGAGTAGATTCGAACTACAGTCGTTCACAAAGTTGATCTTCTTTCAACTCTTATGTAATTAATCTGTTACATAAACCACTTGAGTTCTTCTTTTCTGCTTCTTTTACTGGAATTTTAGTATTGGTAATGTTAATTATGTCGTATCTGCTTTCATTTCTTTCACCAATACGAATTTCCAAGTAATGACTACATGTAAATCATACATGTTTAGACAACTGAATGGATATTAAATATGTTGTCATATGCCTCTTTTAGAATCTAATATTCCATATCTAGAATATCTGGCATAATCAAACAATTATTCACCGCAAAAATTCATCTGTTCTGCTCTGCTGTCTTATCTCTTATCTTAATCTAGCGTTCTCAATCAATATTTTATTGCTTGATCTAAGATCAATGTTGCTTTCATCTTTCCAAACCAATCCAGTTTAGCTTGGATTGCAACAATTTTGATCGTTTAAGTATCTGTCAAGCATAAACATGCAACAAGTATAGATCTGTACCCAATAAATCCAGCAATTAGCTAAAACCCATTAATCTTGCCAATATTCTATATCCAAAATTTATATCAGTTACAAGCCAAAACTTCAAAATACACTGAATATACACATCAAATAATCAATAATTCTCAAATTTCAAATCAAAGGAACTTGCTCAATTCAAAGTCATCCAAAATCAACTATTCTGAATGACAAAATCTGCGAAGTGAAAACAACTCACTTGCATTTCAAAACTCAACGCAAATGAATCAAAACAGACTCTAGCAAAGGAATAAGAGTCAATCAAAATCGATCGAGGTCGAATACAAAAACCTCTGAATCGATAGCAAGAAATTCAAGAATCATGATTTCTATGATGGAATAGCTTCAGCAAAATTTGAAGAAAAAGCTCAACTGTAACTGATATTTCTTATTCTCTATTGATATGAGTTCTTTTATTAATTCTTACTTCTCAGCTGACAACAGTCAAATATACTCTTTTCGACTTAACTCATTGTCATAGAATTAATCATCATTTCGATACTACATAACTCTTTTCTACACAATCTGCTAGCTGTTTCTGAAGTTCTTCAGTTCACGTAATGCTCTTCTATACGAGTTGCCATAATACTTTTGTACTAGACACCACTCTATATAGAACTGAATTCATGTCGTAGAAAGGTCAAAATATGTCATTGAACTATTTCTGTACAGTCTAACCACTGACATAGCTGTCAATTCTTGGTTAATTCTGTACTAGTTCAATATATCAACTAGACTTCTACTGATATTCTTCCACGATCATCGTGATATCATCAGTACCGACATAACAAAATCTAATTTCTGAAACTCATATCATAAATTCTATTCATTTCTATTGCTTTATCAGTGCACGGATTCAATCAGCTGTTAACTGGTACTCAATTATTGCATTAATATATATAATGCATTCTAGCTTAATATCTCACGCCTGATATCAGCACATTCAATCTTATTTCCTCAATTTTGTATTTTATCTGCTATGACTAATCTTACAACTGTATTTCATCTACTCACAGGCAAAATCTCAGCAAATACGATGAATACAGGCTCATCAGATACAGATTATAGCATAACAAATCACTGATCTATGAATGTATGCTATGCAATCAATATATAAGCGGTTAACTAGAATTAACTCACGTACCTGTAATATTCTTATCTGATACAACTTGAGCCTTTCAGTTAGGGGAGCTATGCTTATATATCTTTATCTGCTGGCATTTAGATTGACTCGATCTTTGCTGTTATTGTCACTATCGCTTGCTTCATATCTATACTGCTATGAAAGTTTAGTGAAGGTGATGATTATAGGTTTTCACACTTACAGAGGCATGAATAAAATTTCAACTCTGCCTCGTACTACCGGTTCATGATTTCATTCTTCTATTACTGGCTTGAAATCACCTTATGCCTCTATTCTGCAAAGTCTTATGTTCTATCTTCTTTAGCATATACGGAAATAAACAATTCTGTTTACTTACCTGTCAAAAAATTTCAGTACTTCTTCTGGCAACTTCACCAACTTCTTGCTAAGTCCTGGAGTTGATATAAAATTAAGCTGATTCTATGTTCATCGGAATATTCTTCTCTTGAACAACTAATCCAGCTTCTCAATTCAACCCCTTTCTAGACGTAGCATATTCTGTATCTTTCTGAGTTGATGATCAATAGCTTTGGAGTTGTTCAACTAACATACTCCTCAGTGCAATCGGCTCAAAAACATACCTTAACACTGTTCTGTTCTATCTGCGGTTCTGTTCTGTCTGAGGTTCTCATGCTATCTGCATAATCTGTCTTATTCAATAATAGAAGCAATATATATGGCAGAGATTATAACATACAATGTCAGTATATCATACATATAATCTCATGCTTCTGAATAGAACACATACTTGCAATTTCTCATGCTTTTTCACATATTACATGCTTAAAACGAATTCACTTATTCTAATGAATTCAAGAAATCAGGCATACATATCAACATATAAGCATGTAATTCTTATCTCAATAAAGCAAGTAGTGTTCATTCAAGCAATCATAGTCGCATACAATTTTGTAAAGCAAGTAAAGCATACTCATGCCATACTATAAATGCATGCGACTCAATCTACCCCCGCTCAACTTCTAGCTTAGTCCAAGACTTTACTCTCTGATACCACATGTTGTGGGGACCTCGGGTGCTAATCTCATCTTATGGGGCAATTAATGAATAAGCATCATTAATTAGACAATAATTATTCAATCTAAATAAAATTAACCAGAACATTTGGCGACGCAAAACTATACATTTGGCGATGCAAAATCACGTCGCAAAAAGAACCATAAATATTTTTTTTTCAGAACCCCACACGCGCCCGCGCATTGGTTTCGGACAGAATCTGGTAAAATGAGAAACATAACAGTTTTAGATCTTTGTCTTAGCTTTCCAATGCCGCCAACCGCACCCTAATCGAAGTTTTCAGTAAAAAGTTATGCTCATTCTACCAAAAAGGGTCGGTGCAGAAATTTACAAAAATTATCAAAAGCTACAACAAAGATCAAAGTTGCTAGGGCTATTTCAAATCTGAAAAATTTCATACATAATCTCAATATGTCCGAAGCATAAACACATGCATATCTAGACATAACAATAATCACATACATGTTTCTAAGGTGCAATACAATAAACTCAATTCTAAGTTTTCTAAGCTCAAACTAAATCAACACCTTCTAACATGCATTTGAATGCAATCTATTCTTAGCCCGAAGTCACCAAATGCTAATCTTTCTCAATCTTGAGCTATCCAAGCCACATCTGACTCTCTCATGCCCCAAACCTGATCCAATGCGCACATACAAACAAAGCAACAGCCAGATAACTCCGGTGAGAATAAATCTCATTATGAACAACATGCATATACATCATTTAAGCATGTAACTTATTCAATCATGAATGTCATATAATAACATAACATGCTAGCATTTATAAACGCATATTCTAAACCATAGAAATATCTAAGTTAATGCATAAATGCAATGCATGTGCCAAGGAATAGGCTATCAAATCTGATATCAATAAATCGTAGTTCTGGGATCCCGGGGAAATAAAATCTTTAACCGACCACCGACTCTTCCAATCGAGGTGGTGATAAATATCTCAATTCCCCTGACTTTGGTGCAACTATAGTGAGTCATCTAGCTCTGGAAAATAAATCTATATTCCGTGCCATGAGTCATCTGACTCTGAAAGTAAATCTACATTTCATGCCACTCACTACAGTTCTCCAAACGTCATCTGCACTCTAGGCCATTCTGTCCTCTGTGCTTTTCAGGCTGGAGTTCAAGATGAATGCAACATGTTCTGTATGCATTAAATGCTATAAAACACCTTGAACACATCAATCATATAATCATATGAGCATATAATCACTCAACGATACCGACAAATCTGTAAGTATCACATGTAATACATAAAACATGTTCAATACAGAAAATACTATAAATCAAAGAAGACAAGTAAACATTTACATAAATATTCTGGGAATTCATGAAGATATCTATCTTGAATAATCTATCCCATTTATGTAAACGTAAAAAATAACATATATTAAAGCATGCATGTATGTGATTTTAGGCAACTCGATAATCAGAAACAATCTCGAGTTATTCTGCCCATCTTATTAATGTCTATTCATACCTTTCCTTCTGAACCTGAGAAGCTCCAATTCTGGACAATAACATCAAAGAACTCTTATCAATATCTGCTCATAGCATTGCAATCATTCAAGGCGAACTCGCTTCAAACCTTCTTCCCTCTTTCTTGGTTCAAAGGCTAACTTCTCAAACTCGTCAACTCGAACTCGATCTCTTGCACTTCAAATCTGAAATGCATTGATATATCATTCAAGAAGAGCTTTCTATATCATTTCATTCTTATTTAGGATCAAACAATCTAACAACTTGATCCCAAGACCGGAATTCAAACCGACGGCGTAACGGATCAAAACCGGAAATTCCAAAAGCATAAACATCATCTTGTTAATCATGTAAGCTCAATATCATCACAATTTCAGCAGCTTATACATGTGAACATTATCCCCTAAAAATCAGATTGTACAAAATTCTTCAATAATTCAAAAACATGTTCAAACGACGATCTTTTCTCGATCCGTCTTAGATATGCTATCGTCGTATATACTAGAACACGTTTATACAATCAAATCATAATTCTAACAACAAATTAAAATTCAAACATGGTAGAACTTCATAAAAATTACGTCAAAACGTAGCACTCGGAGCTGTGATCGCAAATATATGTTTAATCGGAAATTCTACCGGGCGGATCGAAAGATATCGGAGCTTGAAATCTCAAAAATTGGACTTGGAACCCTTTCTGCCCCCTTCTAGTTTCTTGGCTGGGAATCTGATCGCTTTTCCTTCCCTTTCCACGTTTTTATGACCACTTGCATTGTAGTACCCCGTAACCAAAATTGGTAATTAAGAGATTAATTATGTTAATTAAACCAATTTGGTTTCTAAAGGATCGGAAGCTCCGAAGGTGAGATCGGAAGCTCCGATCGATATTACGTCATGCATGACGTGTGGCAGGATCGGAAACTCTGATCGGGATCGGAAGCTCCGATCGCCCTATCCGAAGTCAACCAGTGAGATTTTGACATATGGAAGATAAGGATGTTCGGAAGCTTTGATGGCAGGATAGGACGTTCCGATCAAGGATCGGAAGTTCTGATCGAGGATCGGAGGTTCCGATCGATGCCTATAAATATAAGGTCCGAGGCATTCATTTCTTGCCAATTCCGAATTCTCTCCTTCGCCCTCGTGGTCCTATTTTAGGGCTTTGGGTACTCTTATTTTAGAGTTGGAGTAGGGTATTGGTTTTAGTATAGTCAGACAGTGTCTGACATAGTAGCGGAGCAGTGCTCATGTTGTAGAGCCGTGTTCAAGGTTGTGGATTCGCAGCAGGGGAGTGCCCTAGTTGCGGGATAGTCGCCATCAGTGGGCTGACGACGGACGCAGGTATAGCTATGGTCTCCTTAAATTATTTAGGAGTATGCAGTAGTTTAGTTATGACTTTTAGAGCTTATTGAATGATGCATGGGTATTTGCATTGTAGACTTGATGATAGGCTTGGAACCTAGAGTGGGACTACTAGGACTGCCTTAGAAAGGTACGTAAGTACTGACTGAGATTGCCAGCGGATATGCATGCTTATATGTTGCATTTATGTGTTTGCATGTTATTATTGTTATGCGGCATGTGCATATCATCTTGTGCCTGTACACCTGTATATCTTTCGAGATGAGCCAGCTAGGGTTGCTCAGCCCTGTTAAGACGTTTGATATCGAGTACCCTTAGGTACTGATACCTCAAGGACTCCGCGGTCCGTGTCCGGGATTCGGGAATGAGTGGTCGCACACAGTGGTTAGCTACCCCGATGTGACGAGCTTATATTCCAGGCGCCAGTTTGAGCAGTTTGTATACAGTTATCTTAGATAGGATACCCGGTCATTTGCATGCATCATATTTGTATGTTTATACGTGATTTCGTATTGAGCTTAGAGCTCACGTCCAGTATTTTCTGTGTATCTGGATACCCTATTCGATGGGGCAGGTATAGGTGCAGGATTGAGCACCAGGAGCCTGGAGTAGCCAGTGACCTTGAAGACAGCAGGATTAGCTATAGGTTTTATTTAAAGTAATTCGATTGGGTTGTATAAATCGAGTTTGATTAGCCGGTTGTATTCTGCCGGTCTACTTGTATTTAGTCTTCCGCAGCAATTTGATTTAATGCATGCTTAATTATGCTCTTAACTCTGATTAGGTAGTGGATCCGGGTCGGGTCGCTACATTTATGGTATCAGAGCACTGCATGCAAGGGACTTAGGAAATTGATAATAAGACTTCTTGATTATCGTTGTAAGGATTGATTGAGGCTAGCGAAAGAAGAGTTGGTTCTTCATTGCCAAGATTTGCGGCAGAAGTTTTTACTATAAGGAATGCAATAGTGATGAGAACACCAGTAGTAGCATATCGATAGATAGACTGACTGCTATGGATGGTTCATCATTCGATGCATTGGGATGTTGATCGAAGAACATATGGATTCCAGCCAGGGAAGACTAGAAGAAAAGATCGGTTATAACGCGTCAGATACCTCTGAGGGCTTTTTGGAACGAATGGTGTTTAATAATCCATGTGGTTCCAGTCCTTGAAGATTCTCCACTCGTAGTTGGAGAGATTGTCAGATAGACCTTCACCAGAGAATGCCTCGAGTGCCTAAAACATGACAGGTTTCGAGAGTGAGGTCTTTAACCTCGTGCAGAACATGGTTTTGCAGGTATGCTTGTATCGATGCTTTTGGTAGGCATACGGAAAACTTCATGTTCAAAAGCATGATTTAAATACAAGAAGAACGCTGATGGTAGATCGTGAGCAAAAGAAGTCGACCGACATGCACTGACGCAGAGCATAGCTGGTTAGCTAACACGTGCCATTTCTCCGGAGATCTTCGCTGGAGGACAGGTAGAGAGACTTGGACGGAAGTATGCTTGTATCGATGCGTGTGTCGATTGGAAGCTTCATGCTCCAGTAGTGAAGACAAGTTCGACGATTTTAAATACTATATTGATGTATTTGTAAACAGTATTTCAGTTGTAATGAATCATCAGAAATTGGTTGTATCAGTTCAAGTTATTGGAAGTACATTTTGTTGTATTTTGAATACTGTATGTATTACATGGGATTGTAATAAAGGAAATTGTACATAACTTGAAGTAATGATACATGTGTTACTTATTCAGCAAATCGTGATTGATAAAGTTTGGCTTGGAATTAGTTGACTAATCAACTAGGATAGCTCATGGATTTTGAGTAAGTCAACAGTAATAGATTAACATGGGGTTAGTCTAGGTGTCTTCCTAGGGCTGACCTAATTAGTCGTTTGACTGAGTTAGTGCCATTGATGAGGTAATTCATCTGGGAGCATGAAAATATTGATCTTGTTTGGAATTTTGAGTTTTTGTTCTAAGTTGTTTCCTTAGGACAGTAGTCTGATTGACCTTCATAGGTTGAGACTTCGTGATGATGGGATTTCATCGGGATACCAAGTCGGGTACATGCCAAGAGTTGTGGACTATGACCATGACTAGACATGATGAAGCGCGACCCTATGCCAGTGTTACTCTGGGAGTCTTTCGTACTTTGGAGAATGCCTGGAAGCCTCCGTGCTTCAGGATTTGGCGGTGGGAAGGTTACTTAGTCTAGAGTTTTGATAACAGTCATGACGGGGTATGACATTGGATTGGATGCCTGGTTAGGTGTCAGCGGTTTATATATCGTCTGACTGTCGTCAGAGATATTGGTTTGCAGTTTTGTCACAAGGACCAGTCTTGAAGGGATTTTCCTTGATGAGTAAGTACTCTGAACAGATAGTTTTAGTCTATTGGATACTACTAGACTAGTGGATCTAGTCGGGGTTTGGATGCTCTTGTGATAGGGGCTATCCAGGAGTTTTGGTTTGTGAAATTCCTGAAACATTTGACTCGGAGATGAGTAGTTTTCAGCATTAATGGTTTCCTTCAGTGATAGATTATATACGATGCTAAGGATTGAACATGACTATTTGAGGCATAAGGATGGCGTGATTTATGCCAGTGTACACTTGGTGGTGATTTCAGGTGGGACACCGCGGCAAGTAACCTTAGTCTCGATTTGTTGCAGTCTTAGCAAGAGATATAGTTATCAGGAGCAAGTTTAGCGACAGTTGGTAGTGAGTCAGTATCGATGCGAGATTGGTACTGGTGACTACTAATAGCTATTGTCTGACTTTGTCAGATATAGGTGAGTTGAATCAGCTGTGATTCTTTTGATTCCAAATATTTGGGATATGCGGACGTATGGCCGTGAGATCATGATTCATGATCGAGCCATGTGAGATTTCAAATGACCAAGACCTGGCAGATGGTTGCCATAATTTGGTTGGTACTGACAAGTTGTGTGATAGTCACAACTTATCGACGAGGTCGATTGGTTGAGCAGATCAGTAATTAAGATATCATGAACCGAGAGATACTTGGGACGATACTATAAGCCGTCGTGCTTATGAGTTTGGATCCTTTAAGTAAATGTCTCGGAACAGTAAGAAAATTATTTGCATTCAGGATTCTTGGGTGGTTGATATTTTCAGATTGCAGTCGTTTGGACTTTCAAGTTCGATAAATCACGGGAGGTGATTGCATGTTTTGACTTTGGTAAGTCATGGCTAGTTCAATAACTCGGGTAAAGTTATCAATGGTAAGAGAAGACGTAATTGATCTAAACATTGTTTGGTATTAGCAATGGTTGTTCCAGTTTTGGAAATAGAATTTTTCCATGCTATTGGACTACAGTTTTGGGAACTGTTAGCCGAATACATGTTTAGGCATTTCCAGCAGTTTTCTCGGAGGATTTTTGTTAAATTGTGATTCGACGAGTGTTGCGGAATTCAATGAGCATTAGCAGGCCGATATCAGTTGTTTGTTCGTGGGATGATACGACAGCTGAGACTGTGTTCAGAGTCTAGTGAGATTGTTGTCGGTGATTTCCCAGTACGTTCTGATGTGCTATGCCATTGAGGTATTGGGATCAACCGAGATCTATCGGGTAAATTCGTTGGTTTACCGCATGTGCCATGGATTGCGCGAAGGGTTGAGGTGAAATAGTTTTGTTCATCTTGGTAGCAAGTCAAGTGTGACTTGGGATTGTTATCTATGGTTGGATAACCAGTGTTGCGAATTCAATTGATATATCGAGTGACGAGATAGTGGTGATCTTTAATCTAGACTACTAATGTTGTAGATGTTGCAGTCCTATCTATGTGTTCAACATTATAGCGGTGATATTCTTTGAGAATATTAGTCAGCATCGAAGAAAATAAGTACGGAATGTAAGTTTGTCGATGCTAGGAACTTTCGGGATTGGTTGTTATCCGTGGCAGGATGTCAAGTGAGAATCGATTGGTTAACACTTGCGGTTACATCTGGGATTTGATGTCAATGTTAGACCAGTGGAGATACAGGTTGGTTGTATCTGGTCTTCTCGTTAGTACGAACTGATTCTAGCAAGAGGGATAGTCGGTATCAAGTGGTATACTTGACGAGGAACTATCACTGCTAAGGTTCGTAGGAACAGTGAGTATTCGAAGAGCAGTCGAGAGCACTCTATTGATCGTAAGGCTCGGTTATACATCCAAAAGATTGTTCTACTTCATGGATGCCGGTGGGCATTGTCAGCAATCGAGACCCAGGCTTACTTCCATATTCTGGGGGAGTGTCCAGCGTGCTACGAGCACTGTTTTCAGTTTAAATACTGAATATCATCCAGAGACAGATGGTCAGATGGAGAGCGCTATCCATACCTTGGAGGACATGTTTTGGGTGTGTACTATGGATTTTTGGTTCAGTTTAGCCAGATCAGTTGTCATTGATTAAGTTCGCGTAAAACAATAGGTACCATCGTAGCATTGGGAGGACACCTGTTGAGGCGTTGTACGGGCAACTTGTCATACTCCATTTTTCTAGAAAGAAGTGGGGGAGACAGTATTTCTGAGAATGTCATTTTTTCGTAAGATTCTCAGATTTAGTCTTAAAGGCAAGTTGTCTTCCAGGTTTATCGGTCCGTTTGAGATCTTGGAGAACATTGGCGATTTCGCTTATCGACTAGCTTTGCCACCGCATCTTTCCAGTATTCACGACGTGTTCCACGTATCACTGTTGCGACGGTATGTGGCGGATGAGTCTCATATTCTGCAGCGGTCTGAGGTTCAAGTGAGCAAGGATTTGACCTATGCTGAGAAACCTATTCGTATCCTGGATTATAAGGATAAGGTTTTACGGAAAAAAGTCATTCCTTTGGTTTTAGTTCAGTGGCAGCGCCGAGGCACTGAGGAAGCTACTTGGGAGCTTGAAGAAAGGATGCGTGAAGACCATCCTGAGTTGTTTTGATTTCAGTTTTGAGTTGTATTCGGTTGTAACATTTGATTTGAATAAAGAATGTTTCTGTACTTTGTATTGCATTCGGTACTTAAGATCTATTTTCGAGGACGAAATATCTTAAGTGGGGGAGAATGTAGTACCCCGTAACCGAAATTGGTAATTAAGAGATTAATTATGTTAATTAAACCAATTTGGTTTCTAAAGGATCGGAAGCTCCGATCAGGATCGGAAGCTCCGATCGATATTACGTCATGCATGACGTGTGGCAGGATCGGAAACTCTGATCGGGATCGGAAGCTCCGATCGCCCTATCCGAAGTCAACCAGTGAGATTTTGACATGTGGCAGATAAGGATGTTCGGAAGTTCCGATGGCAGGATCGGACGTTCCGATCAAGGATCGGAAGTTCCAATCGAGGATCGGAGGTTCCGATCGATGCCTATAAATATAAGGTCCGAGGCATTCATTTCTTGCCAATTCCGAATTCTCTCCTTCGCCCTCGTGGTCCTATTTTAGGGCTTTGGGTACTCTTATTTTAGATTTGGAGTAGGGTATTGGTTTTAGTATAGTCAGACAGTGTCTGACATAGTAGCGGAGCAGTGCTCATGTTGTAGAGCCGTGTTCGAGGCTGTCGATTCGCAGTAGGGGAGTGCCCTAGTTGCGGGATAGTCGCCATCAGTGGGCTGAAGACGGACGCAGGTATAGCTATGGTCTCCTTAAATTATTTAGGAGTATGCAGTAGCTTAGTTAAGACTTTTAGAGCTTATTGAATGATGCATGGGTATTTGCATTGTAGACTTGATGATAGGCTTGGAACCTAGAGTGGGACTACTAGGACTGCCTTAGAAAGGTACGTAAGTACTGACTGAGATTGCCAGCGGATATGCATGCTTATATGTTGCATTTATGTGTTTGCATGTTATTATTGTTATGCGGCATGTGCATATCATCTTGTACCTGTACACCTGTATATCTTTCGAGATGAGCCAGTTAGGGTTTCTCAGCCCTGTTAGGACGTTTGATATCGAGTAACCTTAGGTACTGATACCTCGAGGACTCCGCGGTCCGCGTCCGGGATTTGGGAATGAGTGGTCGCACATAGTGGTTAGCTACCCCGATGTGACGAGCTTATATCCCAGGCGCCAGTTTGAGCAGTTTGTATACAGTTATCCCAGATATGGATACCCGGTCATTTGCATGCATCATATTTGTATGTTTATCCGTGCTTTCGTATTGAGCTTAGAGCTCACGTCCAGTATTTTCTATGTATCTGGATACCCTATTCGATGGGGCAGGTATAGGTGCAGGATTGAGCACCAGGAGCCTGGAGTAGCCAGTGACCTTGAAGAAAGCAGGATTAGCTCTAGGTTTTATTTAAAGTAATTCGATTGGGTTGTATAAATCGAGTTTGATTAGCCGGTTGTATTCTGCCGGTCTACTTGTATTTAGTCTTCCACAGCAATTTGATTTAATGCATGCTTAATTATGCACTTAACTCTGATTAGGTAGTGGATCCGGGTTGGGTCGCTACATGCATGACAATTGCATTTTGGTCCCTGAACTTTGGCCTAATTGCAATTCAGTCCCCGGACAAGCGATTTAATTCAATTTCAATCCTAAATAATTTAAGAATATTAGAATTCAAGTCTAAACTCTAAATATTCTCAAATTAAATATTTTTAGATTAAAATTAAATCATTTCGGACCTTATCGCATTTTAGTCCTTGAACTACTCAATATTTGCAAATGGTTCCTTGCTCGGATTTCATCCTCAAATTAAACCCTTGATATTTATAATCTTGGAATTACATCTTAAATTCCATAAATATCAATTGCAAATATTTTTAATCTTTTAATTTAAGAATTCCGGATATTAAAATCTTAAAATTCGAAAAATCCTCAAATTAAATATTTTTGACCCGAAATTGAAATCTCTAATTTCCATACATTCTTAAATTCATCTTTTCTCTCTTATTCGGAATTTAAATCTTAAATCTCGTAATTAAGAACTTAATATTTTCGGGCCTTGCATGCATGCACAACAGAAGGTACCTGAAAATCACCAAGAAATTATAGTAAGAATTTAAGAAAATAAATAAAGTCTAATCTCAAGCGAAATAAAAATTCTGATATCAAACATTCCCCGGCAACGGCGCCAAAAAACTTGACCGGCTAAATTGGTATGATTAAAAATCAACTGGCAAGCGTACCAGGTCAAATTATAGATAGTGAATAAAATTCGAATGTCGAACCCACAGGGACTGTATAATTATGACTATCAGAATATATTTATTTCTACTTAATCTAGACTAATAAAAAATAGCGAATTCAGATTTTAAACTAATAATTAAGAATTGCAATTAAAATTAAATTAAGTAAAACACAGCTGGAAAATTTGGATTAATTCAAATATGGGAAAAGTTCGATCAAGGAATCACGTAGGTACCCGACAATTCATATAACAAGCAGTCGATCTAAAACTTTAGACTTAATCTTAATTCACGGGAATTTTCCTAATTTGTTCAAAGGACTATTTCTAGAACAATCAAACCTATTCAAATATTGATGAACTAATCTTTCATAATTCTAATCAAATTTGAATACATGAATAACTGTGAAAATTCAGTTTACACCCAAACCGCATAATGAAACCGAATTCTATTTCTAGTCAGTTTTACACTATGTTGATTATCGAAGTGATCAAAATCAAAACCTCCTCTGTCGAATTGGAATCAATTAACATGCAAGCAAATAACTGGCCAGAAAATTCACAAGACAAATATAAATGCGATAAACAATAAAATCAAATCAAGTCTGAAAATCTCAAATAAACAATAGAGTTTTATACATAAATTGTCTGGCCCAATCACGTGGCCTTGATCGAAGAAAAACTACTACTCACTAATAAAAATAATTAATCAAAACAAAGTCTAAAACCATAAACTAAAGAAATACGAGAGTAGAAGAAAAAACTGGATAAATTGTTCAGCAGCCGCCGTAAGCTTCGTGCGTACTCAAAAAGACAAAAATTTTGCAAAAAGATCATAAAATTTCTATTTATTGGGTCCGCGCAAATTAGAATCCTCGTTGACCTATAATTCTTGAACAGTGCACAGTCCCGAACACACGCGCGCGCGCATGGCATAGCTCGCGCGCGCGCCCCTTTAAAAGTCAGTGGTCCCTCAAATGCCTCGCGCGCGCGAGCTCCAAACTTCTCTGGTTATTTGTTCTGCGCGCGCGGGGGGTAGGAGCTCGCCCGCGCGCGCCTTGGCTCGGATGACACTGGAGATTAACTCTGCGCACGCGCGAGGAAGAGCCTCGCGCGCGCTCGCCTTGTCTGCATATTTGGTTCCAAAAATATTCTTTATCCTACAAAATCCAACCAAGAGAGTATAATGCATGTAAATAAAATAAAATACTAACAAAACTCATGAAAATAAAATAAATGCATGCGAAATAAATATAAAATAACACAAAAATAATGCATACTAAACACGTATCACTTACTTCTATAGGTCAAGTCTAGTTGAATAGCCTACTATCCAAGCCTATAATCAAATGTATACCATATCACTTATATCATTCGAAAAGCCTTAACTATGCTAATATATACTTCCAAACTATTTAAAGAACTCAGAGTATCACTTGCGTCCGTAGACTGCCCGCTGATGACGATGGCCCCAAACCTTTGGTAGAACATTGCGACGACCCGGTAGCACCTTACTATAATCCATCCTATGAGACGACACCTAGAAATAACTAATTATCGGCTGAGAACGAGATAGAAGTTGAGGAATTGGCAATGAGAAGTGAAGCCCTCAGCCCCTATTTATAGGCTTCGTTTGGAACCACCGATCCTAGTTCGTAGCTTCCGAACGCACATCAGAACATCCGATCTCCCTCTTCGGAGCTTTCGAACTCTAGCCACTGAACACATGTCTCTGATTGGAAAACTCACTGTTGCAGACACATTTCGGACCTTCCGAACTCTGTCAACTCCAATCACCAATCAAAACAAATACTCTATTTGATTGCAAGGAGATCAGAGCTTTCGATCTGCAGTTCGGAGCTTCCGAATTGCACGGTAAATCTGGTCTTCACCATTGGCTTCTGATCAAGTTCGGTGCCTTTGAGCTGCGCTTCAGAGCTTTGAAACTGTCCAAACTAAGAAACACTTGGAACCATTTTCGATTGTTCTAAATCAAATTTTCAACTCCATAAAACCAATTGAGGACCCCTTAATCATGTATTAATCATTTAAACATGTTTGGTCAGTTGATTAGCTTAATCATAAATTGGGTTACTACATTCTCCTGCCTTAAGAGATTTTGTCCTCGAAATCAGGGTAACTGGAATAAGAAACATTCTTAATAAAACAGTATTGAATTACAACTAAAACTGTAACAAAATACAAAGCATGCTTTTATAACTCAGAATAGTTCAGGGTGTTCAGTTTGCATGCGACTCTATAACTTCCAAGTGGCTTCCACGGTGCCTCGTCACTGCCATTAGACTAGAAGAAGAGGAATAGAATTGTTGCACAAGATCATGGACTTCCGATCTAGGATGCGAATCAGTTTCTCCACATAAGTCAGATCCTTGCTGAGTCAAACTTCTGACGGATGTAAGATGTGAGACTCATCAGCCACATTGTTAGAATAGGTTCCCGTCGAGCCAAGTGTTGGTTTAGAGACTTTGTAATAACTCTTGTATGACAATATTTATTTAAATAATATTTGATTTAATTAATTTGGCACATCTTTATCTGTATACCCATGCTAGTTGCATAGATAAAGCCCTTGAATATACAAATAATATAAAGAATATGAGATGGTCATGTGATGACTATCATGAAACTCATATTTGGAATACTGTATATTATAAACAGTTCCAAGTTGATTCAGCCGCAAAAAAGAAGGATAAAGACCGCTCGAGCTTGAGACTAGTATTTGCGATGTAAGTACCACGTTTCATTGGCAGGGGACATAGTGATATCCAAGCATGCAAATAGGTGCTCCTTGTAGAGTGCACTGAACAACTCTTCCTAAAGGACTTTCCAAGTTGTTCTCATTTATCGAGTGAAAAGCTTCTAGTTTATGGTTATACAATATTAGTCTTTATGACCCGCGAAAACATACAGAATCTATGTGCTAGCACTTCACTTTGAATTGTTTACCGACTCAACTAGGGTCATCAAGTGGCAATGTTGGGTGTTGTGTTGAAATATGTAGGAGTCGATGCATTGTAATCTAGGATTCACCGCTTACCTTTGTCCTATGTGATCTCATGTATTTGTATTTTGAAATATCTGATCAGAATAGGTGGTAATTAAGAAAGGTGTTTCTTGAATTACACCTTCAATGCAACTACGACATGACACATAGTTATCGATTAGATGACAACTCTAGATAAACCAATGGTTGTCGAATCGGTCGGGATATATGAGTTGAAGAGACCGTACTATATGCTAACCATAATTGAATGGTTCTTCCAGGCACTGCCATTTGATACCTAGGGAGTCATGTAAGCGATGCTGCTAGACGTTTAACATGACTGGTTGGGTACCATCAGACTTGAGTTTTCTGATGTTCTTATTATCAAGGAGTTGATAAATAAGAATGGAACTATATAGGGTAAGCTCATATAGAGACTTGTTGATCCCGAATCACATGGATATTTGAACCCACTACTAGTTTTATCATTGAAACATTGAGGGTCACACAAGTACTGGCTTTCTAGATATCGTTGAGAATAAAATTAGTTCAATGAGTTGAACGACTTATAAAGCAGTTTATAAGTGAGATAAATTAGAAGTATGACTTCTAAAGGAGAATAAATAGGAAAATAACTTTTAATTTGTGAATGTGTTCCAAGATTAAAAGTTGACTTGAGTAAATAATTAGTTTTTGAAAATGGTGATTTTCAAAACTATTATTATGAACTTATTTAAATTAATTCAAGAGTTGAATTAATTAAACATTAGTGGACCTTTTAGAGTTCAAATAATTAAATTAATTCAAGTGTTGTATTAATTAAACACTATTGGGTCTTGAAGAGCCCAAATGAAAATAGTGTTGAATAATTATTGTACTAGTGGGCTTGAATGAGTTGAAGTTGGATTTAATTAATTGATTGAGCTTAAATATGTTTGAGTTTGATAATTAATTAAATATTAAATTCATGGGTCATGTATGCATATGTTTGTCATAAAAAAAATACATACAATACATGAAAGAGAGGATATGAAGGGTTAAAAGACAAGATGCACGCTTTCTATGTTTGCTTTAACTTTTCCTATGCATGCTTTGTCTTGTGTCATAATACTATTTTTATGTACCAAAAAACAGTGTGCAATACATTTTTTTTTTGGTAATGGAATAGACTAAGTTCTATGTTCAGTAGAAGTGGATTGTAAGGTCCGAGATTAATTGATTTAATCCAAGATTATTTAATTTTAATTCGAGAATAATTAATTTGAGAATTTTAGAATTTAAAATTAAATTCTAATATACTTAAATTGTTTAGGATTGAAATTGAATTAAATTGATTTTCCGAGGTCTGATTTGCATTTAAGCAAGATTTGAGGGGCCAAAGTGCAAATATGGCATAATTGACTTTGACACTTGTTTTATAATTGTGTTTCAACGTGTATTCCATCTTCTTCATCAGCTTTCTTCAGCCCAAGTCGAGAGATCAGAATTTCCAAAGCCAAATTTCATTTTCAATCTTTGATTTAAGAAGATCCGGTCATCCGATTTCAAATCCGGGTGTAGTTTTGAAATTTGTATTGCGAGAGCTTCAAAGTAACATATTTTTCTATTTGATTCAGCATGCCTCAAAAATTTAGTTGATTGAATCTGAATTTTCTTGATTATATATGTTCTTGAGCTAGTTGTAATTATATATTCGAAACCGGATCGAAGAACGAACAACGTATGCAATTGTTATGAAATTTCAGAAAATGGTTCGAACCTATGCTTTATGATTTTGGTTGTATTTGATGTTTTCTTGCTGATATGAACTGGTTTTGAATTATATTAGATTGATAGCATGTATATATTTTAGTTTCGGTTACCGAAGTTGTACGGTTACGCCGTCGGTTCAAGAATTTGATAGCGTTTGAATTGAGATTGTTGAGCTTAACATTAATGAGTTCTTTGCTGATATATAAAGCGTGTATACACTTCATTTTCAGATTTTATTGAAGTTGATAGAACTCGAGAATTCATCCTTCGAATCGCTTAAGACTTGAGCAAGGTTTGATTTCATTTTTGTCTTGAAGATTGAATGATGAACTTGAACAGAATTTTGATATGAGTTCTTCTTATTGTAATGTTCAGATTTGAAGCATTCCAGAACAAGAATGAAAGGTATAAGATGACATCGATCGTTAGGGGTTTGAAACTCGAGAACGATGATTCTTGAGTTATCCCAAAAAAATCACATACTTGTTAGTTTTATGTTCTAGATTTAGAATATGAATTGCTAATCCATCTCAGGTAAATGGATCTTTGATTATGTTGTTTACCTTTGATGTTGTGTCGGATACGAACAATGAAATTCGGATATATCCAAGTCAAGATCGGATACGAATCTTGATGTCGGGATCGGATACGAATCTCGATGACTGAAGTTGGGTTTACGATACCTGTTTTGTATTTACTTTATAACTTGAGTTTTAAATATGCTTGATATAACATGTTTATGTCGATTATATTGAGAAATATATTCTCACCGGAGTTATCCGGCTGTTGTCTTGTTTTGTATGTGTGCATGGCAATGGATGGGACATGAGATGGTCAGAGACGACATGGGTAGCTCAAGAGAGAGATTAATTAGCATGCGGTGACTCGGGTTAAGATGTATAGTTTTTGTAAAACACTATGTTTTGAAACTAGTTTAGCATATGTATATTTTTCTAAGAGATTTTATGAACTTAGTAGGTGATAGTTGGATCTAAACTTGTGTTTTTGTACCAACTTGTGAATTGTTGGTTGCATAAGTATGTTGAAATACATGTTCCAATTAGTCCTTGTATGTATAAAATCCTTTAGATATGTTTATATGCAAGTTTGAACTATAATAGATGGAAAGACAACACAAAAGCAGATTGCAGGTTTTCGAGCAAAACATGGCTCGCTCGATCGACACTTTTGAACTGATCAAGCGAGGCCATTGTTGGCTCAAACTCGAGCACAAGTCCCTCGATCGGTGCATATTTGCAGATCGAGAAAGACCTGTTCGGGTCTTAAAAAACATTTATTTCTTTTGTTTTACTTGATCATCCTTTATCCATTATGTTATTCGTTAATAGTCCCTTAAGATGAGATTAGCACCCGAGGTCCCCACAATAGGTGGTATCAGAACGATGTTAGTTCTTGGACTGAAATAGAATTGAGTGAGCAGGGTAGAACGAGTCCTCTTGATTGACTTGTTTATTTTATTGCGAGCATGTTGTATGTTATTGCATGATTATGTGATCAAGCTGTAACGTCATGTGTTATTACTTTGAGAATTACATTCTTACCTAAATATCTGAGTTGATTGAAAGCATGTATTGACTGAGAATGAATCAGAATTAGTTCTTGAATCAGAACTCGATCTCTTGAGAATGCATGAATATGCTGATCAGAGGAGGACTGAAACATGATTGTTGCATATGAGATATCGATGAACATGTGTACTAATCTGTTTGAATATCAGATATGCATCCTCGTAAAGCACCGATCACTAGGAAGATAGTTGCTATTACTCTGGCAGAACCAGCACCAGTACCACAGACAGTGGCAGAACCTCCGAATGCTCAGGGTATTACATCTGCTGATCCGATCGATGCGACTGCAACACCGATGGAAACTCTGTTGAAAATATTTCAGTCCTTTAAGCCGCCAACTCTGAAGGGGACTGAGAATTCTTTTGATTGTGAGAATTGGCTAGAAGATATTGATCAGTTGTTTGATTCTCTGGATTATTCTGATGATCGTAGAATTAAACTTGTTGTACATCAACTTCATGAAATTGCAAAAAGTTGGTGGATCACAACAAAGAAAGCTCTAGAGAATCGAGGTACGATTGTTACCTGGTCAGTGTTTAAAACTTCATTCTATCAACTATGCATATTTTAAGTCCATGGATTTTATCACTCGTCCTAATCATGAATCTATCTCTCGACAGCAATTCACAACTTACGAATCTATGCTAAAGTTAGCTACTCCTCAACAAAGAATAATATACCATGATAAAATCAAATACTTGTATAAAACTAAATCAATTCGTCGAATGATTCAATCACAAAAACATGTTTCGGGGTTAGGATCCCCTAAATTCCAACAAAAGAGAGTTTAGCTACTACAACTCATAATAAAATTCAATCTAACAATGTTTTCAACATAAAAATCCAGAAATTTCGAATAAGAAAGACTCCCAACGAGAAGGAGAATTCTTCAATCTTCAGCAGCCGCCTCCGCCTTAATTCTCTGTGTATCCAACCCTTGAAACGTTTGAAAATATTCTATATATAGTGCCCCTCAGAGTCCTTTCCAAATAAAACTCCCGGAATAAAAATTTCCAATTTTACGCGCAGGCGCTCTGTCTGTCATTTTTTACCGATCGAGCACTAGGAATTCCACCACCCTTCTGCCCGTCTTTTTCAGCATGATCTCGGTCTGCCAATTTTTACCGACCGAGCGCCCAATTTTTTGAGCCTTTCTGCCTCTCCTGAGAATGTCTGCGCTCGGTCTGCAGTATTTAGCAGACCGAGCGCAGCCCCTTATGAAGCCCAAAATTCAAATTTTTCTCATTTTTCTGCCAATTTAACCATAAATCAATAGGAGTAAACAAAAGACACAAAAATACACTAAATGCAAACAAAATTGGAAAAACATGAACAAGACAACATGGAACGAATGCAAAACACCAAGAAAATGAACAATAAAGCACAAAAAAAAGACTCATATCAACCTCCCCAAACTCTTGCCCTCAAGCAAAATAGGTGACAAAATAGAATGCAAACATAAAAGCAAGTAAGACGATTCATGAGAATTCATGGCCTCCGAGAAGTCCCTTCACAACACAACACAAAATTAACACCGCTCTTAACTTTTCATAATATACCTTCGGTTTAACGTGAACGTGTGTGTGTGAAATGTCATTCCAGATTCATACAACTCAGACAGAATCCAATTCAAATCTGCTTAGCGACCTATAACAAATCAGTGCAAGTTTCACTCTCAAGTATCCATTCCTTCTAACGACTCTAGACACATCCACCTCCTTTGAGATAGAGAATTACATACCTTCGGATTTTACACCCGGTATTGCTTTAGCCCCAATAATTACCCGCTGACTTAGCTATAACTGGCTAGGATATGAAAAACTTTTTTTTTTCTAATCCCCTCGTCTATAGCCCGGATGGAGCATCAACCCCATTTTATCCGCATACTTAGCCTTGAATTTAATCTTTTAGGATTTCCATCCTTTCAAGGCCCGGATGGAGTTGTAAAAAAAATTGTTTTCTAGGTGCGCCCAAAATCATAAGTGTCATGCTAGCAGCTCGTCAAAATTCATAGAACACAATTAAGATCCACAAACCACCTATTGCCGTGAAATGGTCAAACAGACATAAATTTCATCAAATCTTTCATTACAATCCACTGGTCTAACACGAGTGCTTAAACTATTCACGGTTCAACCTACAGTTTCTTATGTCAAGTTAAGAGCATCATAAAATTTTTTACCCAAAGTTCAAAACTTCATATCATCATCAACCCCCATTCATCGTCTCACTCAAACAAAAACACAGACAAAATGCAGACCAAATGCATGAACACACAACAGACACCCTCCCCAAACTAACATCTAGTAGTGTCCCCAATGCTAAACAAATGAAACAAAATAAACAAAACTGATCATGCAAAACACACACAAAACATAATAAAACAAAAACAAAAACTCCCCTGATTATTGGTCCTCATCGTCGCCATCGGCTTCGTCATCTGGTTCATCAGGAAAATTTTGGCGGAGAGCAGAGTAATGGAAATGGAATGGAGGTGGATATGGTGGTAGAGTAGGTTATGCTGCAGGATCCATCCCGGCACTATAGATTAATGCTCGGAGCATAGCAGTCTGGGACTCCGAGTGGGCAACAACGACTTTTTGAAACTCATTTTGGTATTGAGCCCAGGCGTACAATTCATTTGTCGTCTCGGTAGCAGGTCGACGACTGGGAATTGGTTTTGGTACAGGGCTTGAAGATGTGCCGGCCCCGAAACTTGCCTGCCCATGCGATGTGAACTCTTGTAATCTGAAATTTTGCTTTGTCTTCACAAGTGAACTGTCCACATCCTGCATTGGATGTTTCCATTCCTCGTTATCTCGCACGACAACTCCAGCTCTCACATACAGTGTGGAAACAATAGACGGAAAAAAAATGCCAATATTCGGTGAACGGATGGACGTGTACAACTCCTTGTTGATGAGTTTGCCGACAATGATTGGCCATTTTTTGTGTAGGACAAACAACAACAACGCTCTACTCATCACCACGACGTACGTGTGGGTTACCGGCATCATCATGTGGGTTAGAAACGCATACCACAATGTCGGTTCCATTTTCAAATTTTTTTTTAAATGATACAAATTTGACCGAGTCCTTGCGAACATTTCCATCATAACACAGTTCAGCAGAGACGAGATTATAATCTGAGTTAGCCTTAAACGCTTGGAATTGGCTATCGTCGACTACCGGTGTTTGCAATAAAGCATTAATAGTGTTAGGGTCGAAAGAGACAAACTTACCCCGCACAAAAGCTTTGTTATCTGTTCGTTCAGGGGCGCTAGCATAGAATTCCCGTACCAACAGTACGATGGCCTCTTGAGGTTGGCGGCAAAACTCGGTCCATACACGCTCAGTGATGCCGAGGGTGTGAGTGAGGTTCTAGGAGAGATCTATGCCTCTCTCGGGAATCGGAGTCCGGTTGATCTTGACAGCTTCATATCGTGCTTTCGCCTCCACGGAGATAAACTTGTCATCAATAATGGTGGAGGATGAAGAAGAGGCACGAGAGGTGGCAATCTTTGCTCTCTTAGGACCCATCTTGAATGAAATCAGGAAAATCAGAGAGAGGTACCTGCGAATTTGATTGGAAAAAGGAGAAATAGGGAGGAGAGGAGGCGGCGAAGGGTTTTGAGTGAGAGAAGGAAAGAAATCGAATGAAAGGGGAAAGGGGATCGGGCAATTTAAAAAATATATCTGCGCGATGCGCTCGGTCTGCAGAATTTAGCAGACCAAGCGCATCCCCGATTTAGTAAAACAGAGAGTTGGGGTATTTTTGGGCGCTCGGTTTGCAAAATTTAACAGACCGAGCGCATCCCCCATTTTAGCAAAACAATAAGTTGGGGTATTTTTGGGTGCTCGGTCTGCAGAATTTCGCAGACCGAGCGCACCCCATTTTGAAACTATTTTTTTTTTCAAAAGCAAACGAAAATAAAATTGCTAAAACGAAAAAGTATAGAGAAGTAAAAATCTCTAGCAAAATAAACTAAAATAAAGGAAAGGTAAGCGAGTAGTTCTCAATTTAGAGTCTAGAGCTCGACTGTTCTCCTCCCCAAACTAGTCTTGGTCGGTCAGTGTGGTGATGACTGGCGTTGAATCGACATCACCCCCTACATAGTGTTTCAGCCATTGACCGTGAAAGACTCATTTCTTGCATCCTTTATTTCAATGGCCCCCTATGGATACACCTTAGTGATTTTGTAAGGGCCGGACCACCGAGACTTCAAATTCCCGGGAAAGAGCCTCAACCTAGAGTTAAACAAAAGAACTGCTTCTCCTTCATTAAATTCTCTTTGACGAATGCGTCTGTCATGTATTCTCTTGGTCCTTTATTTGTATGACACCGCCATATCGTATGCTTGATCTCGAAATTCCTCTAAGTGGTTTAACTCAAGAAATCTCTTCTCACCTGCAGCAGCAAATTCAAAATTCAATGCTTTGATAGCCCAATATGCTCTATGCTCTAATTCAACTGGCAAATGACATGCCTTACCAAACAACAGTCTATATGGGGAGGTGCCTATAGGAGTTTTAAAAGCAGTCCTGTAGACCCATAATTCATCATCAAGTCGAAGTGCCCAATCCTTTCTATTAGTACTCACACTTTTTTTCTAAAATTTGCTTAATTTCTCAATTGTACACTTCTAATTGGCCACTCGTTTGGGGATGATAAGTTGTAGAAACTTTGTGCTTGACACCATATTTCTTCAAAAGTTTTTCAAAGAGTTTGTTGAAAATGTGGGTGCCACCATCACTAATAATTGCACGGGGTATACCAAACCGGTTAAAAATATTTTTCTGCAAAAATTTTAGGACCACATGTCCATCATTAGTTGCAAAAGCTTCAGCTTCTACCCATTTAAAAACATAATCGACGGCGACCAAAATGTATTTTTTTGTAAAAGAGTTTGGAAATGGTCCTATGAAGTCGATTCCCCACACATCAAATATCTCACACTCAATAATATTATTCAATGGCATTTCATGACGATTCGAGATATGACATGTCCGCTGACATCTATCACACTCAAGGACATAAGCACGCGCATCTTTAAAAAGATTTGGCCAATAGAACCCGCATTAAAGTACCTTATATGCCGTCTTGATAGGCCCAGCATGGCCATTACCTCACGATCATGACAATGACTGAGGATGCTTTTCATTTATCCTTCCGCCGCACATCTCCGAATCATAGAGTCAGCACAAATTTTAAACAAGAAAGGTTCTTCCCAAAAATAATGTTTTACATCTGACAGAAACTTTTTCTTTTGATGAAAAGACAAGTTATGTGGGAGTGTGCCCGTGAACAAGTAATTTGAAAAATTAGCATACCATGGCGATTGTTCTATGACAAACAACTTTTCATCAGGGAACCAATCATCTATGTCCTCAGTATCATTCTGTGCAAAATCAGAAATGCATTCTAGTCAAGATAGGTAATCAACGACAACATTTTTTACTTCTTTTTTATCCTTTATCTCTAAGTCAAATTTTTGTAAGAGTAGGATCCACCTAATCAACCTAGGTTTTGCATCTTTCTTAGCCAAAAGGTGTCTTATTGCAGAATGATCAGTGTATATAGTAATTTTCTAAAGTACAAGGTATGAATGAAACTTGTCCAATGCAAAAACTACAGCTAGCAACTCCTTTTCAGTGGTAGCATAATTCAATTGAGCCTCATTCAAGGTTTTTCTAGTATAGTAAATCGTACGGAATACCTTTTCTATCCTCTGGCCAAGTACATCTCCAACAGCTGTGTTGCTTGGTGTCACACATCACCTCAAATGGAAGGTCCCAATCCGATGAAGTCAGCACTGGTGCAGTCACCAATCTTTCTCTCAGAAATTCAAATGTCTGTAAACAAGTAGAATAAAAATTAAAAGGTGCATATTTCATCAATAAAGAAGACAGAGGTTTTGCAATTTTTGAAAAATCTTTAATGAAGCGCCGATAAAAACCGGCATGGCCTAGAAAACTTCTGACTACCTTAATCGTTGTCGGTGGAGATAAATTCTGAATGACTTGCACCTTGGCCCTGTCCACCTCAATTCCCTGCTCAGATATGCGGTGCACTAATACAACACCTTCTGTCACCATGAAGTGACACTTTTCCCAGTTGAGTACCAAGTTCGTTTCCTCACTTCTTTTCAAAACAGTATTATGATTATTCAGACATGCATCAAAAGACTGACCAAAAATGGAAAAAACATCCATAAATATCTCTAGAAAATTTTCAACCATATCATGAAATATAACAGTCATGCATCTCTGAAAAGTCGCAGGAGAATTACAAAGACCAAAAGGCATGCGTCTATAGGGAAACATACCATATGGGCAAGTGAAAGTTGTTTTATCCTGATCTTCATGTGCAATCACAATTTGATTGTATCATGAATACCCATCTAAAAAGCAATAAAATTCATACCCAGCAAGCCTTTCTAGCATTTGGTCAACGAATGGGAGGGGAAAATGGTCTTTACGGGTTGCGTCATTCAATTTCCTATAGTCTATACACACACGCCAACCTGTAACTGTCCTAGTAGGTATCAACTCATTTTGCTCATTCTTACTGACAGTTATCCCCCCTTTTTTCGGTACACATTGAACTGGACTCACCCATGCACTATCAAAAATGGGATAAATGATACCTGCATCCAGAAGTTTTATCGTTTCAGCCTTCACTACTTCTTGCATCTTGGGATTCAATCTCCTCTGTGGTTGGACCAAGGGGTTGATGTTCTCTTCCATTAATATCTTGTGCATGCAGATGGATGGATTAATGTCTTTGATATCTGCGACCTTCCAGGAAAACACACTCTTATGACTTTTGAGAACATCTAGTAGTCTGGTCTCCATCTCACCTGTCAAAGAAGAAGAAATTATGACAGGTAAATTTTCATTCTCACCTAAAAATACATATTTGAGATGGGTAGGTAATGGTTTCAATTCCATAGTTGATGGCTCTTCAAGACTTGGTTTCTGTAGGACTAAATCCTTTTGGTCACCAGGATCACAAGTCTGAGCTTGCCATCTTTTTGCCATGACTAGTTATTATTTAAGTAAGCCGTCATCTCTTCTATCGCTACATTGATTAAGTCATCACGAGGAGGAGATATGAGTGCAGCTTCTAATGGTTCCTTCAATGTATCCTGCACAAAATCATTTAGAAGTGAGTCCACAACGTCAATTTGAAAACACTCTTCAT
Source organism: Henckelia pumila (assembly GCF_033568475.1). Classification (NCBI taxonomy): domain Eukaryota; kingdom Viridiplantae; phylum Streptophyta; class Magnoliopsida; order Lamiales; family Gesneriaceae; genus Henckelia; species Henckelia pumila. The sequence continues at coordinate 199,637,932 of NC_133121.1, forward strand.
TACTTTGTGAAAATTTAAGTGCATTAAACACATCAAAGTAAATTTTCTCCTCACCCACTCTCAGATGTAGCTCTCCCTTTTGGACATCGATTAGTGCTTTTCCTGTTGCCAGGAAAGGTCTTCCTAAAATAAGTGGCATGTCCAAGTCCTCCTCCATATCAAGTACCACGAAATCCACCGGAAAGATGAACTTGTCTACTTTCACTAGCACATCCTCTATTATCCCTCTAGGATATTTGATAGACCTATCCGCCAATTGCAACCACATCCTGGTGGATTTTGGCTCTCCCAAGCTAAGTTTCCTGAAAATAGAATATGGCATTAATTTTATACTCGCACCCAAATCACACAAAGCTTTATGAAATTGCACATCATTAATAACACAAGGAATAGAAAAACTCCCTGGATCTTTTTGCTTCGGTGGGATCTTGTTCTGAACTATTGCAGAGCAATTTTCTGTTAAACTGATCATTGCATGATCCTCCAATTTTCTCTTGTTGGAGAGAATCTCCTTCAAGAACTTAGCATAGCTAGGCATTTGCATCAATGCATCGGCGAAGGGAATGTTTATATTCAATTTCTTGAATGCTTTAGGAATTTAGCAAACTGAGAATCTAGCTTGGCCTTCTTGAGAGCTAGGGAAAAGGTGGTGGAATAACAATATTCGACTGTGATGTGGGTGGTGGTGTGGAAGTAAAAGACTTACCTGCAGTTTTCTCTAATACAGCTGGTTCTGACTCTTTCTCGCCTCGTCTCTCACCTTCGATTCTCTTTCCACTTCTTAATTCAACAGCCTTGACCAGCTCCTTTGGATTCTTTTTCGTGTCACTTCGCAAAGTACCCATCTCTCTGCTGGACATCGCTTTAGCTAACTACCCTATTTGATTTTCCAGATTCTTAATTGATGCATCCTGATTTTGCATTCTGGTCTCAGTGGATGATATGAACTTCTGCATCATCTGTTCCATTCTTGACTTCTCCTCCTAATGTTGTTTTCCATAGTTCTGAATCCCATATGGCCTATTGTTTTGTCCTCCCCATGAAAAGTTTGGATGTTGTTTCCACCCTGGATTGTATGGATTTGAGAATGGATCATTCCTAGGTCGATTTTGATTCCCTACATGGTTTACCATTCCTCCCTCTAACCGATATGATGGATTGCCTGTCTGACAATCTTTTGTAAAGTGTTCAGCACCACATTTCTCACACCACACCTCTTGAATACGCATCGCAGACTGCCCTAGAGTTAACTCTTCAATCCTCTTATTCATGACTTCAAGTTGAGCTACTACTAAGGTGAATACATCAACTTGATGCATTCCTGCAGGTCTCTTGGCTGCATTCCTGTCGGATTGAGGATGATAGCTACTGGATGCCATCTCCTGAATTAACTCATATCCATAGTCCGGTGATTTTTGTAACAAATTACCACCTGCATCTGCATCTAACATGGTGAGATTTGAATGAGGAAGACCATAATAAAAAGTTTTTACCACAAGACCGTCTGGTAATTGGTGGCGTGGACATCTCCTCAATAGATCTTTGTAGTTCTCCCAAGCTTCATATAGTGTTTCCTACTCTCCTTGAGCAAAGGTTGTGATGTCAGCTCTTAACTTCATCGATTTGGACGGTGGGAAGTATTTGGTGAGGAAAGCCTTTGCGAGATCATCCCAAGTGGTGATTCAACCTGAAAGTAGATTTTTTAGCCATGCTTTAGCTTTATCTCTTAAATAAAAAGGGAATAAACGCAAACAAATAGCGTCATCAGAAACTTCCTGCATCTTGAAAGTTTCACAGAATTCTAGAAAATTTTTCAGGTGAGCATATGGGTCATCGATTGTCATCCCACCAAACTGGACTGTGTTTTGCACCATTTGAATGATAGCAGGCTTTATTTCAAACTGATTTGCTTCTATGGTTGGCCTGATGATGTTTGGTCTGGCGTTTTTGATAGATGGCATGGCACTATCCACTACAAGAAAAACGGCCAAAGACAACGCTTTTTTGCATTGTTAATGTCCCCGAAAAAGCGTTGTCGTAGGCAGTGTTGTAAAAGACCACGCTCAAAGACAACGCTTAAAAAGCTTTGTCGTATCTACAAACGACAACGCTTTTTAAGAGTTGTCTTTTATAAAAAGCGTTGTCGTTTCTGGAAAAGACAACGCTTTATAAGTGAAACGACAACGCTTAAAAATTCGTTGTCGTATCTAAAAAATGACAACGCTTTTTAAGCATTGTCTTTTATAAAAAGCGTTGTCGTTTCTGGAAAAGACAACGCTTTTTAAGTGTCGTTGTATCTGGAAAAGACAACGCTTCAAAAAAGCGTTGTCTTTTCTGGTAAAGACAACGCTTTAAAAAGCGTTATATTTGTTCAAATAAAAAACAAAAAATAAATAAATTAATTCACAAATTTTCAATATTTTAAGTCACTCAAAATTAAAAAATTTGTAAAATAAAATTTAATATAGAGTCTTCCAATATTATAAATCATTCAAATAAAAAAATAATCGAATTATAATTTAATGAACACTAGGAAAAAACTATGCATTAATCTCGAAAAACTTAGATTCCTTCCTTCTGCACATGCTAGCATCCCGAGCTTTCATAAAAGCCGCAACAATCTCTTTTCCTTTAATTTGTATCTCCATACTGTAAATTATTAAAAATAAAAACAAACATAAAAAAATATGAATAGATTAAAATGAAAAGTAAACTTAAAAAAATATTTATCAGTAAAAGAACATGAACTACGACATAAAATTATCATTAAGAAAAGTACTCTAATGTTAAGCAATTCAGTAACCCCTTCGAATCCCTTGAAATGCTATTGGGTGCATTGTCTGGATGTCATATCGCTCACAGACCCTTGTTCCATTTTCAGTCCACCACATATCTGCCTCTTTCTATGTGAAGTATTTTCTACTGTAGGAAACAACAAAGCTGCTGAGTGGGGTGACCGAGGTAAACTAGTACAAATTATAAACGACAGTCTCTAAGCAAAACTGCATCTTTAAGTTTATACACATCACTTATACAAGATTCAGATCATGAACACCATTCTAAGCAGAGAACTTAGAAAAGAAAAGATTGCTCGTCATGACACAGTGAGAAGCATATAGTCACGCTTTCTCAGTCCACAACTTCAATATCTAAACCTTGTAGGATCCTAATAAGGCAAGTTAACAAAGAACATAATAAAGACATACATATTGCAACATAATATCACTACACATTACAAAAATATAATGTCAGTATGTTAAAGTGCTTACTTTATTCTCTAGGTACTCTGCCCTTGTTGAGAGTGACTGGATGAGCGCATGTCTTTCCTATAAACATTTGATTAGTCTTAATATAGTTCAGTCCAAGTAACAGAAGATAATAGATAGCTCATGAAGCACTAAACTTCAGGTATTTTTTACCAAAGTATTGTTGGTTTTGCAATAATAAAGAGTTTATTTAAATAATTGGTTGATTTAGAAGTAGCTTACATGTAAATATCAGAACATCTACCATTCTGTTGGTCACTATCAGCAACATGTGGAGCAAAGCATAGCAAGGTAGAAAATTTTGCAACATATTCTTCAATGTTTAAATTCTCTTGCTTCAGATTGGCAAATTCAGCACCCTTATCTTTGCGATAAGACACTGGGAAGAAGCGTTGGTAAAACTTAGTTTTGAAGACTTTCCAAGTGAGTACAGTCCCTCTACGCTCCAAAGCTCTCTTGGTTGTAACCCACCAACTCTTTGCAACCTCATGCAACTGGTTCCCTATCAATCTGACTCTCCGTTCATCACCATAATCAAGGGAATCAAATAACATTTCCATATCATCGAGCCAACTTTCACACTCAACAGCATTCTCAGTACCCTTTAGTTTTGGCGGCTTGTAGGATTGAAATCATTTAAGCAATGTTTCCATTGGAGTGGCAGTCATATCTGTCATATCCCTAGATGTACTTCCTTGTTCAGTACTAGGAATTTCTATAGCTTGTGGCACTGTCGGTGCTACAACTTTCTGTTCTGGCAGAGGAGTAGGAACTGGCGGTCTAAGAGGTGGTCGTCCTGGTCGTTGAGACATATCTGATTATCAAAATGGTTAGAATACCATAATCATCAAATCTATCTCAGTCCTTCTCTAATCATCTTACCTCTGATCAAGACTCGGTTCTGATTCAATCTTAAATGAATAATCAAGGTACGAATACAAAACATGCTTCCCATCAATTCAGATAGTCGGGTAAGCATGTCATAAAGAAATAGAACACATGCTTCTAATTGTTTCAGAAATTCCAGTAAGCTTGTTTATTAAACAATCGTACTCATACTTTCAAATAAAAATACATATTCATGTAATCAAATACTTGAAAGTTGTAGTGACCCATCCCGGATCCACTACTTAATCAGAGTTAAGAGCATAATTAAGCATGCATTAAATAAATTGCTGCGGAAGACTTAAATACAAAAAGACCGGCGAAATACAACCGGTTAAATAGATTCGATTTATACAACCCAATCGAATAACTTTCAATAAAACCTACAGCTAAATCTTGCTGTCTTCGAGGCTACTGAAATCTCCAAGCTCCGGGTGCTCAAACCTGCACCTACACCTGCCCCGTCGAATGGGGTGTCTAGGTAAACAGAAAAGACTGGACGTGAGCTCTAAGCTCAAATACGCAAATACGGATAAACATACAAATATGATGCATGCAAATGACAGGGTATCTATATCAGGGATAACTGTATACAAACTACTCATACCGGTGCCTGGGATATGAGCTCGTCACATCGGGGTAGCTAACCACTGTGTGCGACCACTCACTCCCAAATAATGGACACGGACCACGGAGTCCTCTGGATATCAGTACCTAAGGGTACTCGATATCAAACATCCAAACAGGGCTAAGTAACCCTAACTGGCTCATCTCAAAAGATGTACAGGCACAAGATGATATGTACATGCCATATATCAATAAACATAACATGTAAACACATAAATGCAACATATAAGAATGCATATCCGCTGGCAATCTCAGTCAGTACTTACGTACCTTACTACAGGCAGTCCTAGCAGTCCCACTCTAGGTTCCAAGCCTATCAACAATTCTACAATGCAAATACTCATGCATCATTCAATAAGCTCTAAAAGCCTTAACTAAGTTAAGGAATACTCCTAAATAATTTAAGGATACCATAGCTATACCTGTGTCCGTCGTCAGCCGGCTGATGGCGACTATCCCGCAACTAGGGGCACACCCCTGCTACAGCTCCACAGCTCGTGCACTGCTCCACTACACAAGCACTGCTCCGCTACTATGTCAGACACTGTCTGACTATACTGCGAAGGAGAGGAACTCGGAATTGGCAAGAAATGAACTCCTCGGACCTTATATTTATAGGCAGCGATCGGAAGCTCCGTTCCTAATCGGAAGCTCCGAACGTCCGCAGATCGGAAGCTCCGTTCCTCGATCGGAAGCTCCGATTGCCACGCGTCAATTCTGTCCACATGCAACCACACACCTGTCATTGACGGCCCATCGAAAGCTCCGTTCCTGATCGGACGTTCTGATCTCCATGCTTCCGATGTGGTTCCGAACTCACCGAGATCGGAAGCTCCGATCCTGAATCGTTGGTTCCGATCCTACTCAAATCTTGGGACTCTCTAAACCATTTTCGAGTGTCCTGGATCCATTTCTGGACTCCGTTAACCCATTAGGAATTTCCTTAATTAAGTTTTACTTAATCCAAACATGATTACCTGATTAAGTACTTATTAATCATTAATTCTGGGTACGGGCTACTACATTCTCCCCCATTTAAGATATTTCGTCCTCGAAATCAGATCTTAAGTACCGAATGAAACACAATCATGGAGAAACATTCCTTTATTCACTATCAGAGTTTACAATTGAATACATCCCGAAAAGAAATCACAACAACTCAAGATGTTTTGGACGCATCCTGCTCTCAAGTTCCCAAGTAACTTCCTCAGTACCTCAATGTCGTCACTGAACTAAAATCAGAGGAATAACTTTATTACGCAAGACCTTATTCTTAGGATTCAGGATACGAGTAGGTCTTTCCACGTAAGTCAAATCAGTATTCTCTTGAACCTTAGACGGCTGCAAAATATGAGACTGATCCACCACGTACCCTTGCAACAGAGATACGTGAAATATGTCGTGAATACTGAACAAATACGATGGCAAAGCTAGCCGATAAGCCAAATCTCCAAGATCTCAAACGGACCGATAAACCTGGGAGGTAACTTGCCCTGAAGGCCAAATATGAGAATCCTGCGAAAAAGGTGAAATTCTCAGAAACATTTTCTCCCCGACATCAAACTGCAGAGGCCTACGCTTGGTGTTAACATAACTGGCCTGACGATTCTATGCAGTCTTAATCCGTTTCTTGATCTGATCAACAACATCTGTTGTCTGCTGGATTAACTCCAGTTCTTCAGTCTGTCTCTCCCCCACTTCTTCCCAGAAAAATGGAGTACGACAACGTCGTTCGTACAACGCCTCAAACGGTTACATACCAATGCTAATATGGTAGTTGTTTTTGTACGCGAACTCATACCAATGCCAATGATTGAACCAAAAATCCATAACGCATGCTCAAAACATATCCTCCAAAGTACGGATAGTGCGTTCTGACTGACCATCTGTCTCCGGATGATAGGCAGTACTCAAACTGAGAGTAATACCCATCACACGCTGAGCCCTCCCCCAGAATCTAGAAGTAAACCTGAGGTCTCGATCGCTGACAATGCACACAGGCACTCCATGAATTCGAAAGATCTCCTGAATGTACAACCGAGTTAAACGATCCACATTGTACTCTCGGCTATAGGAAATGAAATGAGCTGACTTGGTGAGTCGGTCCACCACAACCCAGATAGCATCACAATTCCTCGAGGATTACCGGCAAATGGGTCACAAAATCCATCGTGATAACTCCCATTTCCACTCAGGAATAGGCAGACTGTGAAGCAAACCTCCAGGTCGTCGATGTTCTTCCTTGACCTGCTGACACACCAAACATCTCGAAACAACTGATAAGAACTGCGTTTCATTCCCTTTCACCCGAACCGAGTACGTAGATTCTTGTACATCTTGTTGTTCCTCGGATGAATACTTAACTTAGTGCGATGCGCCTGAGACAAGATCTCCTATCGCAACTCTACATCCTCCGAAACCACAAGCCTACCAGACAAACACAGAAATCCATCTGGCTGATAATGAAATCCAGACGAGCTACCCCCGTTAGCTTGGCGAGCTAAACGCTGGGTCTTCGGATCAGAAATCTGAGCATCTCGAATCCTCGAATACAAAGCTGGCTTAGATAGTATCGCAATATCTGGATACTCTGCCTACCTTTCTTATGCTTGAAGGTAAACCCTGAAGAACAACAGTCATTGATCAATTAAAAATCTCATGGCTCGATCATTATCGATGATCTAACCACCATACGTCCGCTAATACCCAATATTGGAAATCAAAAAGAATCGCATCATCTATCTCTGACAGAGTCAAACAGCTGCTACGAGTAGTCACTAGTGTCAAGCCTGCACCAGTCTAGACATACTATCCACTGTCTATGTTCATTCAAGATGATCGTTAGGACTTGCCAAACACAAGACGTGATACCAGTCCGAAAGATTCCAACTATCGTTGAACATGTTCTTGATAATTACATCCCTCTCTAAGACTGAAACAAATCAAGACTGAGGTAGCCTGCCATGATGTCCCTCCTGAAATCACCACCACGTACACTGGCATAAATCATGCTTCCCCCACGTCTCAAATAGTCCTATACAATCCTTAGCATCAGATATAATCCATTAAGAAAACCTTCATTGCTGAAAAATACTCATCCCCGAGTCAATGTTCCATACAGTTCACAAAGCCATCTCTTGGATAGCCCCTATCACAAGAGCATCCAACCACCGACTAGATCCACTAGTCTAGCAGTGTCCCATAGACTAAAGCTATCTGCTCATAGTACGCACTTGCCAAGGAAATACCAACCAATATCTCTGACGACAGCCAGGCGATATCTAAACCACTGATACCTAATCAGACATCTAATCCAAAGTCATACCCCGTTGTGACTGTTACCAAAATTCTAGACTAAGTAGCCTTTCCACCGCAAATCCTGAAGCACGAAGGCTCCCAGATAACCTCTGAAGTACAAAAAACTCCCAGAGTAACACTGGCATAGGGTCGCTCCCCATCATGTCTAGTCATGATCATAGTCCACAACTCTCGGTATATACTCAACTTGGTATCCCTGATGAAATCCTATCATCACGAAGTCTCAACCCATGAAGGTCAAACAAACTACTGTCCTAAGGAAACAACTTAGAACAAAATTCAAAATTCCAAACCGAACAATATTTCAATGCCTCTAGATGAATCACCTCATCACTGGCACTAACCCAGTCAAACGACTAATTAGGTCAATCCTAGGAAAACACCTAGACTAACCCAAGTCAAAAGATTACAGTTGGTTTACTCCAAAACCCATTAGCTACAATAATTGAACATTAATCAACTAGATCCAAGTCAAACTTAGTAATCACTGTAGTCATTCACAAATTCTGGATCAATAAAACATGTATCATTTCTTCAAGTTATGTACAATTCCCTTAATTACAATCCAATGTAATACAATTATAGTATTCAAAATACAATGATACAGTATTTAAAGTCATCGTACTAGTCTTCATTCTTTGATCATGAAGCTTCTAATCGACACACACATCGATACAAGAATACTCCCGTCCAAGTCTCTCTACATGTCGTCCAGCGAAGAACTCCGGAAAAATGGCACGTGATAGCTAACCAGCTATGCTCCGCATCAGTGCACGTCAGTCGACTTATTTTGCTCGCGATCTACCATCACCGTTCTTCTTGTAATCAAATCATGTTTTTGAACATGAAGTTTCCCGTATACCTACCAAAAGCATCGATACAGGCATACTTGCACAACCATGTTCTGCATGAATTTACAGACCTTACGCTCGAAACCCTTCATGTCTTAGGCACTCGAGTCATTCCCTGGTAAAGGTCTATCTGACAATCTCTCCAACTACGATTGGAATCCTCAGAGTAGTGTCATCATGACACGGACTGTACAGATTCAAACATCAAGTAAGTCCCCACCAATCCTGTGCCACTGCTTCTGACATCCGGTACTCGATCCAAAGCTAGGATCCACATGAGTAAGAGTTTCGAAAGCTCGAAAGCGATCCATCGCTCCTATCCGCACTTGCTGGAATCCCATAATAAAAATCTTTAGAAATCCTGCCGATGATGATAGTCTTTAGGCAATCTAAACGCCAAGTCATCATCTCTTCCAAGGTCTCGTCAATCCTACAAGGATAATCCAAAAGTCTAATTATTATCTCCCAAGTCTCTTGCATGCAGCTCTGATACCAATAAATGTAGTGACCCATCCCGGATCCACTACCTAATCAGAGTTAAGAGCATAATTAAGCATGCATTAAATAAATTGCTGCAGAAGACTTAAATACAAAAAGACCGGCGGAATACAACCGGCTAAACAGATATTTATACAACCCAATCGAATAACTTTCAATAAAACCTATAGCTAAATCTTGCTGTCTTCGAGGCTACTGAAATCTCCAAGCTCCGGGTGCTCAAACCTGCACCTACACCTGCCCCGTCGAATGGGGTGTTCAGGTAAACAGAAAAGACTGGACGTGAGCTCTAAGCTCAAATAAGCAAATACGGATAAACATACAAATATGATGCATGCAAATGACAGGGTATCTATATCAGGGATAACTGTATACAAACTACTCATACTGGTGCCTGGGATATGAGCTCGTCACAATGGGGTAGCTAACCACTGTGTGCGACCACTCACTCCCAAATAACGGACGCGGACCACGGAGTCCTCTGGATATCAGTACCTAAGGGTACTCGATATCAAACGTCCAAACAGGGCTAAGTAACCCTAACTGGCTCATCTCAAAAGATGTACAGGCACAAGATGATATGTACATGTCATATATCAATAACCATAACATGTAAACACATATAAGCATGCATATCCGCTGGAAATCTCAGTCAGTACTTACGTACCTTACTACAGGCAGTCCTAGCAGTCCCACTCTACATTCCAAGCCTATCAACAATTCTACAATGCAAATACCCATGAATCATTCAATAAGCTCTAAAAGCCTTAACTAAGCTATTGCATACTCCTAAATAATTTAAGGAGACCATAGCTATACCTGCGTCCGTCGTCAGCCGGCTGATGGCGACTATCCCGCAACTAAGGGCACACCCCTGCTGCAGCTCCATAGCTCGCGCACTGCTCCACTACACAAGCACTGCTCCGCTACTATGTCAGACACTGTCGGACTATACTAAAATATCTTCCCTACTCCAACTCTAAAATAAGAGTACCAAAAGCCCAAAATAGAGCCACTAGGCGAAGGAGAGGAACTCGGAATTGGCAAGAAATGAACTCCTCGGACCTTATATTTATAGGCAGCGATTGGAAGCTCCGTTCCTGATCGGAAGCTCCAAACGTCCGCAGATCGGAAGCTCCGTTCCACAATCGGAAGCTCCGATTTCCATGCGTCAATTCTTTCCACATGCAACCACACACCTGTCACCGACGGCCCATCGGAAGCTCCGTTCCTGATCGAACGTTCCGATCTCCATGCTTCCGATGTGGTTCCGAACTCACCGAGATCGGAAGCTCCGATCCTGGATCGTTGGTTCCGATCCTACTCAAATCTTGGGACTCTCTAAACCATTTTCGAGTGTCCTGGATCCATTTCTGGACCCCGTTAACCCATCAAGAATTTCCTTAATTAAGTTTTACTTAATCCAAACAAGATTACCTGATTAAGTACTTATTAATCGTTAATTCTGGGTACGGACTACTACAAAAGTAATATATATGCAAGCACTTAAAACATGTAAATCAATCATGTAAAGAAAGCATATCATGATAACATAATAAGCAAGGAAGTTGATTCGATCTACCCCGCTCGCTATCTATCTCAGTCCAGAATTTTCTCGCTCTGATACCACCTTTTGTGACGACCCGGTTCTTAATCTCTCAAATCACACTAATAATCCAAGGTTCATGAATTAAGGCTAAGAATAAAAGCCACAAAAATTTTTTTATATAAAATGACCTGCACGCGCGGGGATCACCCCTCGCGCGTGCGCAGCTCAATGGGGCAGCAGCCCCATGGCTTGGCCTGCGCGCGCGAGCAAGGGCTCGCCCGTGCGCAGGCCAAATGGCCAGAAAAACAAATAGTGCCCAGCTGCTGTCAAATGTTGTCCTTGATCCATCTTATCAGCTCTACCAAGTTCAATGAGCACCATACAAGTTCCAAAAAGCATTAACAAGGCAACAACATAAAATACAACATGTCATTGCAAAAGAAAACACAACAAGATCAAGTGTGATTATATGATCAAGTAGCAAACACTCTAGACTAAAGTTCAAGTCCAACAAATATACAACTCAAACTCTAAACATAAGATCAACTCATATGGTCAAGTAGACAAGATTCAAGTCTAACAACTATACAACCATAACTCTTGATCCTAACATAAGGTGATAGCAACTTTACATTTACACCGGATCATCACTCTAATCTCTCAAGTCTCGATTCATCAAGCTCGTCTTTGCCCTGTTCCTGAACCACCTGTTGTCATGCACACATACAAACACGAAAACAGCCGGATAACTCTGATGACAAACATATTTCCCAATAAAAGCAACAATCACGCAAATCAAATTGTATATCAAACTCATGATATAAAGTAAAATACAATGCATGATTTAAAATAGGCTTCTCTCAAGAAATCTCTCATTTCATCGGTTGGGATCCCGGGAAGAAGATATCGTAACTGAACCACCGATACTCCCGATCGAGGTGGGGATACGTATCTTGTTTCTCTAGACTTTGAAGCCACCATACATGTAAATCAGACGCTAGGCTAACTCAACCACCCAGGCCATACATATATAGTTCCTCAAATCGTCTAATCAAACACTTCAGTTCATTTCAAAATCAAGGAATAGGTCTCACAAGATGAATGCAACATATAACATCAATATAGAATTCATTAACATCATAGATTCATTCAACAATTCACATAAAAGCAAATAATCAAACACGTATATGATTTAGGGAACTCGATACAAACCATCTCGAGTTTTAATCCCATTCAAGTAGAAGTCCACTGTTACCTTTCAAGTATGATGTTTTTAAAGTGTCTTCAAGCTATCCAAATCTGAAAAATTACAACACCACCTTGTGTTAAAATTCTGCTCAAGCTTCAACCCAACTTCAAAGCAAAAAGGCTACAAACCTTGTTCTTTCTTCTACCGGTTTCAAAATCGGGATTCTCGAGTTGACGTCCCCTGTTGATGAACTGAAATTACAGCATGTTTACCAAGGAAACATCAGCTTTAACTCATGTCAATGGCAGCTCAAGTATAAGAGATCAAAACAGTTCCAAATCCAAAACCGACGAAGTAATGGTACAAAATCGGTAACCGAAACTAAATTCTATCAAATCTAATATTCATATCAACTTCCTCACCCTCCTATATCAGCACTATATCACCAAAACCAGCATCAACATAAGGTAGGAATTTCGAAATAAATGCTGGAAATTCATAAAAAAACTGATACAACGTCCGTTCCTCGAACCGTCTTCGATATAACAATGCATAGAAGCTCAACAACATCAATTCATAATAAAATCTGATGGCTGCCCCGTATGAAAATTTCGAAATCATCTAAATCAATAGAATACTTACATCAATTGATATCCCTTCTTGCAAGAATTCCAAAACACTTTTCGGAATCGAAATGATAACCGAAACTCAAAATATTGGAATTTGAAGATGAAGAATAAACTTGAGGTTCTTTGCTCTTGCACTCACGGTTATTCCTCTGATTTTTATGATGAAAATGGTAGCATACACGTGAGTACCTAACATAATAACAAGTGTCCAACAAAATTTCAAGTATTTGCACTTTGGCCCCTCAATTCTTCAATAATTTCAATTTGGTCCTCAGCATTTAATTTCATTCAATTTAAATCCTAAATAATTTAAGAATATTAGAATTTAAATCAAAACTCCAAATATTCCCAAATTAAATATTCTCGAATTAAAATTAAATAATTTCGGGCGTTACAAGCCATGACTCAAGTGTGCTTTAAAATATTCAACAACCATATCAAAGTTTAAATTTCATTGGAGAACAAAGTGTTCCAAGGTTAGCAAATCAACAATTTTCAAAAGCATGTCATCAATTAAATATCATAATGGGATAGTGAATTTCAATAGTCATATTCATCACTAACTATGACCTCTTAAAAAAAAATTCTTCAAAAATCGGCTACATTCTCTCAATGACTGGCTAAGTCCTCTCCCCCATACTTAATATCTTACATTGTCCCCAATGTAAGTAAAAATGAAAAAACAAATAAATAAATAAATACTAAGAATGAAAAGAAATGCTCCCCTTGGGTTGCCTCCCAAACAGCACCTCTGTTTACATTCCAAAACAACCCCTAAGTTGATGGTGATGATTTTTTCATGCGGTTAGAAATTGACCTCAACATAATATTCAACAAATGCTACACAATAAAGAGCAACCTAGGCTCTAGATACCACTTGTTGGATTGGTTCTCTTGTGCCTGAAAGAGCAACAGAAATTTAAAATTTTATGTAAAAACCAAGCACATGTGTAGCATTAAAAAATATTAAACAACCATAGGGTGTTTAAGATATTTTTACCTATCAATCTCAAAAGATTGATTTATGGCTCCAACCAAGTTGTGAACAACTTATCTCTTGTAATGGTAGACACTATCTACAAGCTTCCAAAAGCACACCTTGCTCAAAAGGATTCAACCCTCCAAGAACACACAAATTGAATTCTTTCTTCCAATTAGGTCCACGACTAGTCAAACTAGATCCACTCTAAATATGCACTAGAATATTTAGAGCATTTTTCATTGAAAATTTTCTTGCCTTTTCTCCCAAGTTGAAAGACAAGAATTTTGGAGAAAAATATTAGGTAGTGTTCTGCCATTGTGTGGAATTGGAGAGTTAATATTGTTTGTCTTGTTACTTAAAAAGTGTGTTATGACAAAAGACAAAGCATGCATGGAAAAAGTAAAAGCATGCATAGAAAAGTGTGCATTTTGTCTTTAACTCTTCATATTCACTCTCTCTCTCTCTTGTATTGATATATATTATATGTCAATATATATATATATATATATATATATATATATATATACATGGCCCATGAACTTAATATTTAATTAATTATCAAACTCAAACCCATTTATTTTTAATCAATTAATTAAATCCAACTTCAACTCATTCAAGCCCACTAGTATAATAATTACTAAACACTATTTCTATTTGAGCTCTACAAAACCCAATAGTGTTTAATTAATTCAACACTTGAATTAATTTAATTATTTGGACTCTACAAGGCCCATTAGTGCTAAATTAATTCAACACTTGAATTAATTTAATTAAGCTCATAATAATAATTTTGAAAATCACAATTTTCAAAAATAATTATTTTATTCAAGTCAACTTTTAATCTTGGAACACATTTACAAATTAAAAGTTACTTTCCCATTTATTCTCCTTTAGAAGTCATACTTCTAATTTATTTCACTTATAAACTCTTTTATAAGTTGTTCAACACATTGAACTAATTTTATTCTCAACGAGATCTAGAAAGCTAGTACTTGTGTGACCCTCAATGATTCATTTACACAACTAGCAGTGGGTTCACATATCCATGTGATTCGAGATCAAGAAGCCCCTTATTTGAGCATACCCTATATAGCTCCATTCTTATTTATCAAATCCTTGATAATAAGAACGTCAGAAAATCAAGTCTGATAGTACCCAAACAATCATGTTAAACATCTAGCTGCATCGCTTACATGACTCCCTAGGTATCAAATGATAGTGTGTGCAAGAACCATTCAATTATGATTAGCGTACAGTACGGTCCCTTCAACTCATATATCCCGACCGATTCGACAACCATTGGTTCATCGAGAGTTGTCAATGAATCGATAACTATGTGTCATGCCATAGTTGCATAGAATGTGTAATTCAAGAAACCCCTTTCTTAATTACCACCTACTCTGATCAGAGATTTCAAGCTACATATGCATGAGAACACATAGGATATCCATACTCGTAGGTAAGCGGTGAATCCCCGACTACAATGCATTGACTCCTATATGTTTAGACACAACACCCAACATTGACACCTGATAACCCCAGTTGAGTCGTTAAACAAGTCAAAGTGAAGCTCTAGCATGTAGAGTCTCCATGTTGTCCCGGGTCGTAAGGACTAATGGTGTACAACCATAAACTAGGACTATTCCACTCGATAAGTGATAACCACTTGGAAAGTCCTTTAGGGAGGGTTGTTCAGTGCACTCTACAAGTAGCACCTATTTGCATGCTTGGACATCACCATGTCCCCTACCAATGAAATGTGGTACTCACATCGCAAATACTAGTCTCAAGCTCAAGCGGCCTTTATCCTTCTTTGTGGCGGCTGAATAGATTAGGAACAGTTTAGAATATACAATATTCCAAATATGAGTTTCATGATAGTCATCACATGACCATCTCAGATTCTTTCTACTATTTGTATATTCAAGGGCTTTATCTATGCAGCTAGTATGGGCATACATATAAAGGTGTGCCAAATTAAATAATGTAAAATATTATAAAATAAAGATTGTCATACAAGAGTTCTCTCAAGGGCCATCGGCCAACACTTGGCTCAACGGGAACTTACTCTAACAATATCCCACTTGCACTAGATCCAACTATTAGTGGCGTCCAAATTAATTAAATAATATTTTTTTTCAAGCCAAACAAATGACTCTGTAGGTTGTTACATAGAAAATGTCATAGAAGGCGATTATACTTGTAGTAGCCCAGTTTAATTTTTACAAGATTAATTTAATTAAACGTTTTTGGAACAAGTAAAACATAATTAAAGTATTTTAAGTTGACCAATCGGACCAAGAAATCGGATCCAAAATGACCAAAAGTGGTTAATGGGCTTAATTGTGCTCGGGTGGTTCGGAACGTCCGACCCCAAGCCTTGTAGAGATCAGATGGTCGGAAGAGATCGGAAGGGGCGAAGTAGTTCAGAAACTCCTGGGAGATCGGAATCTCGATTCTTCAGAATATTTTTGAAGTGACCTCCGACAAGCCCACCTTGCAACTGCTATTCTCGCTCGGGCCGTCGGGAGTTTCGAACTATACTTCGATCGGTGTTTCTCTCTCCTTCGGTGGGAGATTTCCTCCTTCTCCTCTCTTGGTGTTCGGGAATTGTGTTGTTTCAAACTGGGCCTATCGGCAATCTGAGAAAGTTCTTGCTCGGGATCGATTTTATCTTACATTTCTGGAATTTTGGAGAATCTGGAGCTGAATTATGCGTTATTCGCCTTAATTGTGATTCTGGGTATGTGTCTTTTTTCCAGCTTTTTCTTTTTTTTTTATCTTACTTCTGCTTTCTCGGATCTTTTGTTCGTGGTTCAATGACTGCGTGACGTGTTTTCAGTTGAATTATGTTGAGTTATTGCCTGCAGATTTGGTGAAGAAGTGGGGAAGGAATGGAGTGATGAAACTGAATTGTCCGATGTGAGATTTGAGCTGAATTCTCATGGCGATATCTTCACATGAAATTTTCTCTGTGAATGCTAATACGATCTCCACTGTGCAGAGGGATCTGATTTAGTTCACATCGTTGAGTTTGGATTCTGAATTACCAGTTC
This sequence comes from Henckelia pumila, assembly GCF_033568475.1. Lineage (NCBI taxonomy): Eukaryota > Viridiplantae > Streptophyta > Magnoliopsida > Lamiales > Gesneriaceae > Henckelia > Henckelia pumila. Next base: position 199,654,782 of record NC_133121.1, read on the forward strand.
GTAAGGATTTTGAATTCATTTTCGTTCATTTGGTTGAGATAATCTCCGCAATTTAGCTGAATTTTGGTTCACTTCACATGGAATTGCCTCGACCCAGAGGTCTTGAAACCGAAGGTGAACAAATAAATCTCTCGACAGAAACTTCTGGTTCTAATCTGAATCAGTACATGTATTTTTCATTTTGTTCATGCATTCTTATTATGGATTCGTGTAGCTGATTGAAACATGATTTGTGTTTTATTAACAACAATTCCATCTGTTGTACCAGTCCCATGGCGAGATTCCAAAATTTCCCCCTTTCCCTTTTGCTTTTTCAGGCGCTATAGGCACACGAGGCAATCCACTTGTTTCGGCTGCATCCTTAAGCTATTTCTTATGAATATATTCAGCACCATTTTCAGTCCCCCTATAAAGTGAAATGAGCATAGCATAGGCAACTGAATTCTTTTGGGGTACATATCTCCTAGGGCTCTTGTTTTTATTTCCCCTTATGTTCAAGTCATCCTCGGTTGGATCAGAATCTGCCTCAAAAAATCTTTCATTTGCTTCAAAATCCATTTACCTACGCCCTTGATTTGCCGTCTCATGTAAGTGATGGCCGTAGCAACAACCCTGAAGAGTCAATTAACATGTGAGGGATCTTCACAACTGATGGAAAGGCAGAAATAAACTTCCATTCTTAAGACTTCAATTAACCCCTTGGTTTCAATAGTTTAGAGATGTCATCAAGTATAAACTAGCTAAACCATTGATGACTTGTCTTTCATATGGTTGGATACGATTACCAAGCTCATTTAACAGAAAGCTTTCACCGACTTGAAACTTGCATGTATACAAATTTTTTACAATGTAATGACTAATGTACACATTGCATGTCTGGATTTTGTGAGAGATTTTCCACAAAAAACATGGTACCAAGGATGAATAATCTAGTCCAGAATATAGGTGTACTGGCCCTGGGTGGTTGATTTACTCTTGAAAAAGCATCCAATTCTTGTTTCATTCACTGCTTTTCTGGATTATATCCGAGTCGAAAACATGTCGTAACCCATATGTACAGTGTACTTGTTATATGCAAGATTATAAACCTAAATAAGAACAAGCATTTTCAGAACCTCAAATACATGGAATGAGTGCCGTAGTAGGAGTTAGACTGGCATTCTGAAAAGTATATATAGGAATGATTGAAAAATCCATGAAATGAAATATATTTATTTATGCATAAGGTGGATCAAACCTTCAAAGTGGTAATCGCTGTGGGCTGCTGTTTTGCAGGAGCACAAATCTGTGCAGGTCTGTTAGAGTCTTGTGGTGGTATTTTTACGTGTTTGAGGTAGATTTCTCCCTTAGATTTGGATTTCTGATGAGACCTTGGAGCAACTCCATTAGGAATAACATTCAACTCTTGGATGAAATTACTTATCCAAACACCCTCCTTTGTTGCATCCGATGCAGCAATGTATTCGGCTTCAGTGGTGGAATCCGCATTCTTGTCTTGCTTGGAACTCTTCCAACAGACAGCAACACCATTGAGCATGAATACAAACCCAGAGGTTGCCTTGAATCATCAATATCCCTTTGGAAGCTAGAGTCGGTATAGCCTTCCAATTTTAGTTCTCCACCCCGTAGACCAAGAGCACATTCTTAGTCCTTCTCAAGTACTTGAGGATGTCTTTCACAGCTTTCCAGTGTGGAAGACCGGGGTTTGATTGATATCTACTTGCAACCCACCCTCAATGCAAATGCCACGTCAAGATGTATAGATATCATCACATACATGATACTACCAATAGCAGATACGTGTCATCATCACTATCTCTGCATCAGTCTTGGGAGACGTGGACTTGGATAGTGACACTCCATGACACATTGGTAGATGTTCTCTTTTGGACTCTTGCATCGAGAACCTCTTCACGATGGTATCAATGTAGGTAGACTGGGTGAGACCAAGCAATCTTTTTTATCTATCCCGATAGATCTGTATTCCCAATACAAAATATGCTTCACCCAAGTCTTGCATTGAGAACTTACTCACTAACCATACTTTAGTTGATTGCAACATTCCTACATCATTCCCAATGAGTAGAATGTCATCAACATAAAGTACCAGGAATGTCACAGCACTCCCACTGACCTTCTTATACACACAGGGTTCCTCATGATTTTTAGTAAAACCAAACTCTTTGATTATACCGTCAAATCTGAGGTTCCAGCTTCTAGATGCCTGCTTGAGACCATAAATAGATCTCTGAAGTTTGCATACCATATGCTCACTTCTGATAGATGTAAACCCTTCAGGCTGAGACATGTAAATCTCTTCCTTAATATCTCCATTTAGAAAGGCCGTCTTCACATCCATCTTCCATATTTCATAGTCATATCATGCTGCTATGGCTAACAGTATCCTTATGGACTTGAACATTGCAACTGGAGAAAAAGTTTCCTCAAAGTCAATTCCTTGCCTTTGAGTATAACCTTTTGCTACCAATCGCGCCTTGAAGGTCACCACCTTCCCATCCGCCCCAAGTTTTCTTTCGTAAATCCATTTACTTCCTATAGGAACAATTCCCTCAGGTGGATCTACAAGATTCCACACTTGGTTCGAATGCATGGAGTTCATCTCAGATTACATATCTTCAAGCCACTTGGATGAATCGACATCAGATAAAGCTTCTTTGAAGGTCCTTGGATCACATCCATGGTGTAATGCCCGAAAATATTAAATTATTCATTATGGGATGTGAGAATTAAATTCCATATTTTGGAAAAATATTGATTTGAGAATTTATGGAAATTATAGATTTAATTTTCGAGCCAAAAATATTGAATTTGAGAATTTAAGGATTTTTAGATTTAAATTTCGGGAATTCTTAAATTAAAAGATTAAATATTTGATTTGAATATTTATGGAATTTAGGATTAAATTCCATGGTTCAAGAATGAATATGATTTAATTCGAAGGTGAAACCTGATCAGAGACTGATTTGACATATCGAAGTTTCAAGGGCTGAAGTGCAAATGGCCGGGATTAATTGATTTAATCCGAATTTATTTAATTTTAATCCGAGTATATTTAATTTGGGAATATTTAGAGTTTTGATTTAAATTCTAATATTCTTAAATTATTTAGGATTGAAATTGAATTAAAAAGAAGGCCGAGGACTGAATTGCAATTAATGAAGACTTGAGGAACTAAATTGCAATTTATGCAATACATATATGATTTAAATGAGAATTATCAGCATGGTACGTGTATATCTTATATGAATTCAGAAAAGAGAGAGCAGAGGAAGCCGAGACCTCTTTTCCTTTTGATTTTCCGATTTTTAACTCGCCGTAACTTTTGATCCGATCGTCCGATTTCTATTCTGAAAAGTGTTCTGAAATCCTTGCAACGAGGAATTAAAATTGATGTAAGTATTATTATGATTTAGTAAGGTTTCGAAATGATTATGGAACAGAACTCAAAAATAACATTGAAACTTTGTGTTTTGAATTCGGTATCGAATACGGCTCAACGATTTGATGTTGTATGCACTTCTTATGATTTCCAGCATATATTTTGCAATTTATAGCTGTTGAGATGTTGGTTTAGGATGATATGATACTGATATATTATGGTTAAACTTGTGAGAATTAATTCGATATCGTTTCGGTTACCGATTTTGTACCGTTACGCTGTCGGATTGGAATTTGTTAAACTTTTGGCATGTTACTTGAATCAAGAATGAATTGAGCTCCTAGCTGATAAGTCTAGTCTATGTATACCTCATTTTCAGATTGATGGTGATGAGTTAAGACTTCGATATCACAAGTTTTAAACCGAGGAAGGATTCGATCAACGTTATATTTTTCTAGACTTGAGGTGTTGTTGGAATTTGTCTGACAGTTGATTGGTTGATTAAGTTGAATATGAGATGAGTTGGTTGTTGATGTTTAGAACTTGTTATCACTTCATTTTCGGATTTATATTGAAGTTTGACGGCTCGAGAATGCCACTATTGAAACGGAATCGAATAACTCAAGGTTTGAAGTCATTTCAATGGAAGATTGAATTGTGAACATGAGTTAGAATTGATTGAGTTTGATTGTGTTGATCTTCCAGATATGGAGCATCTCAAGCACGACTGAATGACATAAAGGTATAATGACGACATCGCAAGTCAGGGATTTGAAACTTGAGAATGACGCTTCTTGAGTTGTCCCGCCAAAATCACATACTTGTTTATCGCTTTGATTTTATATGATGTTGTCGATCCATCATAGGTAGTGGATCTTTGAGTTTGAGTCTATATGATGATTATATGATATGCTATTGAATTGATTCTATGCCAAGGTCTGAGGCGGCCTTATTTTCGAGTCCAGAATGACTACGATAGATGGATATCCATGTCAAGATCGGATACAAATTTTGATGGCAACGATATTATATGAATCAATTCTTGATCGATATATGCGTTATTTACTCTATTGTTGAGTCATTACGATTAAAGTTGATAAGATTTATTTAACGCTTTATATCTCGATTATACTGGGAATGTTTTTTAACCGGAGTTTATCCGGCTGTTGCTTTGTTTTGTATGTGTGCATTGCAACAGATGGGGCAGGAGCTGATCTAAGATGACATTGACAGCTCGGGAGCGAGACATAGCAAGTGTGGACTCGGGTTTTAAGATGAAGAATGTTAGTTAGATAGCATTGAATTTAACATGAAATTTGTGATTTAGAAGCTCACTTTTGAGACTTAGTGTAGCTTATCATTTCATGCTTTTACGCTATTCGATTGATGTATTAAACGCATGATTTGATGCTTGAGATTTTTTACATGTATAGATGCATGTTTTAGAATTGATAAACTCTGTTTTGGAGTTGATTTTTGATGATTCAGATTGAAGGCCAAGCTTTGACAGCAGAAGAATTTATGTTGGAAATTTTCTGGCCGTTTGAGCGCACCCACGCTGGCCCGAGCGCACCCGCGCCCTGGTAGAACAAAAGTTCTGCCAGGTCGGGCGCGGGGGCGCTGAGCATAGGGCGCACCCGCGCCCATATTAAAAAAAAAATAAATTCTTTGAGTTGTGTTTTATTATGTTTTATTTTGTATGATTATTGTGAATTAATTGTTAATTTCCCTAATACGAGATTAGCAACCCGAGGTCCCCACACATGGTCAGGCTCATCATGGTCTTCTTCAAGAAGCAGACCATACCTCATAGGTGGTCTCGAGACCCTATCGGATTTCCTAGGAGCTTGTATCTCCTCTCTTGGTTGTTCGGGTATGGGCTCTACAACCGTGGGTGTTTCTCTAACCTCTTCGAGTTCTATCATCTCTCATTTTCTATCCAATAGAAATTCCTTATCAAAGAAGGTTGCATTACTAGACACAAACACCTTTGTTTCTTTGGAATGATAGAAATAATATCCAACCGAATTTCTTGGATATTCCACGAAGTAGCATAAAATGGATCGATCATCCAATTTATCTCCCACTGTCTGCTTCACATAAGCAGGGCACCACCATTCTCTAAGACGAGAATACTTAGGAGGCCTTCCTATCCATATCTCATATGGTGTCTTATCAACAGCCTTTGAATGGACATTGTTCAACAATAGTGTCGCTGTTTCAACCGCATATCCCCAAAAGGATTGTGGCAACTCCGTGAACCCCATAATAGACCAAACCATGTCCATCAAAGTATGATTACGACATTCTAAAACACCATTCAAATGAGGTATAGCAGGAGGAGTCCACTGCGAGGGAATCTCATTCTCCCTAAGATACTCTTGGAATTCAGCACTCAAGTACTCACCACCTTGATCCGATCGAAGTGTCTTGATTCTTCTTCCCAATTATTTCTCTACTTCATTTTTGAATTCTTTGAACCTTTCAAAAGCTTCATATTTGTTTTTCATCAAATACACATACCCATACCTTGAGAAATCATCGGTAAAGGTGATGAAGTAAGAATTTCCATGGTTAGTGGTGATGCTAAGTGGACCGCACACATCTGAAGGAATCAAATCCAATAGTCCTTTGGCTCGCTCCACATGGCCCTTAAAGGGATTTTTGGTCATCTTTCCTTTTACACAGGGTTCACAAGTAGTAAGAGAATTAACATCAGAGATATCAAACAAGCCTTCTTCCACTAGCTTGTTCATCCTTCTTAGAGAAATATGACCTAATCGAGCATTCCACAAGTGTGCCGGATTTAGAGTATCCTGTTTTCGCATGTGTGTTGTTGATATTGCTTGCACATTATTCAATGGAATATCTTTCAATTTTTTTAAATTTTAGAGATCATTTTCCAATTCGCCTGTACCAATTAAACATTCGTTCTTGTAAATATTGCAAACATCATTGCAAAATAAACAAGAATATCCATCTTTATCAAGCATAGAAATGGAAACAATATTTTTCACCAAATCTGGTACAAACAAAACATCTCTCAATACTAATTTAAAATCATTTTTCAGCAATAAGTAAACATCTCCCACGGCTTTGGCAGCAACTCTTGCCCCATTGCCCATCCTCAAGAATGTCTTACCTTCCCTAAGTCTCCTACTTCTTCCCATCACCTGAAAATCATTACAGAAATGTGAGCCAGAGCCGGTATCCAATACCCAAGAAGTAGAGTTAATTGAAATATTTACTTCAATGTAGAACATATCCTTTCCAGAACCATTCTGGGCAAGATATTCCTTGTAGTTACGCTTACAATGTTCATGCCTATTTGCATCTCAAAGATCTCTTTGGTGAGCAAACATGCCTACCTTTCCAGAACCATTCTGGGCAAGATATTCCTTGTAGTTACGCTTATAATGTTCATGTGCTTCCCTTGCTGAAATCATCAGCCACAGCAATGAAAAGACTAATTCGTCGATTCCCTAGCCGATCATGGGAAACATTTGTCCTCTAATAGCTGGTCACACAACGCTTCTGACTGTCGTCATAGCTGGAACGTAAAATCTCTGACAAACAGTCAGCACGGATGTGATTTACTGACTGGAAAGAATAAAGTTGTTGCATCGCTGTCTTGCGAAGTCTTCAATTTCTACAACAATCTTGTTGACCACTAAGTCGATCAACGACTGCTTCGATCATTTCCATGATCTCACGCACCACATGCTAAAATTTAGTGACCCCCTTGCTGGAACTCGAGAACTAGGTCCCAGCTAATGTCACACCTCGCGATCATACAACTGATGTCCATATGAGTATCCAATCCTTGTTGGATTCCAAACTCCAATGGTACACTTAAGACATCATCACAAAAGCACTATCCTGGAAGTTACCAATTCCTTCACTTGTGTCTCCTGTCAAGTTAACCCTTAACTTGAGCCTTCAAGTCAATTGAAACTCTTTGGTGAATTCATCTCCGGCAACCTAGAGATTTCAAAGCACCACCTGCTCCGAGACTGTACCAAGTACTCATCTCTTAAGCATTTGAACAACAAAATACTATCCCAAGTATTTCTCGATTGCTACATCCAAATCATCACCGATTGGACTTACTAATCGACCTTTTCGATTTACTGATTGATAATCACACTTATCAAATCAGATAACCACTGATCGTCAACACCTAAGTGGCTCGATCAATTACTCTTGACTCGACTGTCCCAAGTCTACTATTCCAAACACTGGATTACTCAAAACTCTCTGGTTTCAACAAACCCACGCTTGGTAACCGAACCATAGCTATTAGAAATCTAATGACACATCCTCGTGTCTTACTAATGACAGCTGCCTCGTACACTGACTTAACCAATCTAACCCTGACAGAGTTAATCAATATCCACTAGTAGTCATTAGCACAAATCCTGCGCCGTCTCAGCACTACTACTCGTTGTCTTGTTCACTCGAGATGAACATCAAGACAAACTAAGTCCAAGAAGCATAACTAACGAATACCAAAGATTTCCACAATCTTCGAATGCACTCCTGATCATATTCCTTGCTAAGACTGTACGACAATTCAAGACTTAGGGTAGCTTACCACGATATCCCACCTGGACAATCACCAAGGCTTCACGGGTATAGGCCATGCTTCCCTCAGATCTCAATAATACTTGTACAATACTTATCATATGATCCAACACTTGATGAAATCAATCATCATGAAGTAGTCCTCGTATTCGAGTCGAAGTCTCGAAACTACATCCCATCCTGGATCCTGAATAATTCCTATCAAAAGGAAACTTTATCCACAACTCTGATGACAACCACATGTCATTGCTGGTAGAATTCCATCGACCTACTAGATCCACACGTCTAGAAGTAATCCAAAGGTCAAAATTATCTGCTCATAGCACACACTCGTCAAGGAAATCCCTGCAAGACTGGTTCCTATAGTAGAACACTATTACTGATATCTCTGACACACCAGACGATATCAAACCATCAATATTAAACCTGATATCTAATCCAAGGTCATACCCTATCGTGACTGTCACCAAATCCCTAGACTGAGTAGCCTTCCCACCGCCGTCTCCTGAAGCACAAGGGCTCCCAGGTAACCTCTGAAGTAAAAAGACTCCCAGAGTAACACTGGCATAGGGTCGCGCCCCATCACGTCTAGTCATGGTCATAGTCCACAACTCTTGTTATATACTCGACCTGTCATCCTGATGAAATTCCATCATCACAAGTCTCAACCTAACAAAGGCCAGACAACCTACTATTCTAAGGAAACAACTTAGAATAAAGCCCAAATGTTCTAAACTGAACAATACCCTTAATGCCTCTAGATGAGTCCACTCATCGCTGGCACTAACATAGTCCACTGACTAACTAGGTCAATCCTAGGAAAACGCCTAGACTAACCACAAGTCAAACTGTCACAGTCGGCCCACTCAAATCCCATGAGCTACAGCAGTTGAACACTAATCAACTAAAACAATGCCAATCCTAGCAAAATCACTTGCAATCATCCACGAATTGCTGGATAAATAAAACATGTATCATTGCTTCCATTTATTTACAATTTCTCAATTACAATCCCATTTAATACATACAGTATTCAAAATACAATGAAATGTACAATCGAACTTGAAATGATACAACCATAGTATGTTGATTCATTACAACTGAAATACTATTTACAACTACAACGATACAGTATTTAAATCATCGTACTAGTCTTCGTTTCTTGAGCATGAAGCTTCTAATCGACACACGCATCGATACAAGCATACTCCCGTCCAAGTCTCTCTACATGTCCTCCTACGAATAACTCTGGAGAAATGGCTCGTGATAGCTAACCAGCTATGCTCTGCGTCAGTGCATGTCAGTCTCTTCTGCTCACGATCTACCATTAGCTTTCTTCTTGTAATCAAATCATGCTTTTGAACATGAAGTTTCCCGTGTGCCTACCGAACGCATCGATACAAGCATACCGGAAAAACCATGTTCTGTATGAGGACTCTCGAAACCTATCATGCTTTAGGCACTTGAGGCATTCTCTGGTGAAGGTCTATCTGACAATCTCTCCATCTACGACTGGAAAATCTTCAGAGTAGTGTCATCATGGTATGGACGATACAGATGCAAGCATGAAGTGCGTCCCATCCAATGCTCTGCCACTGCCTCTGACATCCGGTAATTGATCCAAAGCTAGGATCCACATGAGTAGAAGTCTTGAAAACTCGGACACGATCCATCACTCCTGTCCGCACTTTCTGGAATCTCATAAGCCAAATCTTCAGAAATTCTGCAGATGATGATAGTCTCTGGCAAACTAATCGCCGCATCATCGCCTCTCCCAAGGTCTCATCAATCCTATAAGGATAACCCAAAGTCTCAATACTATATCCCAAGTCTCTTGCATGCATATGCTCTGATACCAATAAATTTAGCGACCCAAACCGGATCCACTACCTAATCAGAGTTTAGGAGCATAATTAAACATGCATTAAATAAATCGCTGCGGAAGACTTAAATTAAAACAGACCGGCAGAATACAACCGGATAAATAAATTCGATCATACAACCCAATCGAAATAAATAACCCTAAAGGCAAAACCTACAGCTAAATCCTGCTGTCTTCACTGATCACTGGCTACTCCAAGCTCCTGGTGCCCAACCATGCACCTACAACTGCCCCGTCGAATGGGGTGTCCAGACATACAAAAACACTGGACGTGAGCTCTAAGCTCAATACAAAAGCAATGATATATATAATATATGCAACACATAAATGACTTTATAATCAGGGTTAAATCACTTTCTCTGGCGCCTGGAATACACAGTACCGGGCTAGAGAGAGAATCTGTGTGGTACTCGTATATTCCCAAAATACGAATCCTCAGGAAGAATCGCCTCGACTGATAGAAACTATCATGACTCACATCATACCCGATGCAGTCTCCGTAAAAACATATGCATGTGCTAAAGCCGTAAAACATGGTAAAACATATAGCACATACTCATGCAACACATATAATATATATCATGCTGGCAATCTCAATCAGTACTTACGTACCTTACTACAGGCAAATCCTAGCAGTCCCACTCTAGGTTCCAAGCCTATCAACAACTCTACAATGCAAATATCCATGCATCATTCATTAAGCTCTAAAAGCCTTAACTAAGCTATTGCATACTCCTAAATAATTTAAGGAGACCATAGCTATACCTGCGTCCGTCGTCAGCCCACTGATGGCGACTATCCCGCAACTAGGGGCACACCCCTGCTGCAGCTCCACAGCTTCGAGCACTGCTCCGCTACACGAGCACTGCCCCGCTACTATGTCAGACACTGTCTGACTATACTAAAGTATATTTCCTACTCCAACTCTAAAATAAGAGTACCCAAAGCCCAAAATAGAGCTACTAGGGCGAAGGAGAGGAATTCGGAATTGGCAAGAAATGAGGAGCTCGGACCCTATATTTATAGACGTCGATCGGAAGCTCCGTTCCTCGATTGGACGTTCCGTTTCGGCAGATCGGAAGCTCCGTTCCCCGATCAGATGCTCCGTTCTCCACGTGTCAATTCGGTCCACATGCAACCACACACCTGTCACCGACAGCCATCAGAAGCTCCGTTCTTGATCGAACGTTCCGATCGTCGATCGGACGCTCCGATCCTGGATCGTTGCTTCCGATCCCACTCGAGTCTTGGAACCTTCTAAACCAATTTCGAGTGTCCTGGATCCATTTCTGGGCTCCGTTAATCCTCCTGGACTTCCTTAATCATGTTTTACTTAACCCAAACATGATTACATGATTAATTACTCGTTAATCATTAATCACGGATACGGGTCACTACAAAATCTAACTTCAACTCATTCAAGCCCACTAGTATAATAATTATTAAACACTATTTCTATCTAGGCTCTACAAGACCCAATAATGTTTAATTAATTCAATACTTGAATTAATTTAATTATTTGGTCTCTACAAGGCCCACTAGTGCTTAATTAATTCAACACTTGAATTAATTTACTTATGTTCATAATAATAATTTTAAAAATCACAATTTTCATAAATAATTATTTTATTCAAGTCAACTTTTAATCTTGGAACACATTCACAAATTAAAAGTTACTTTTCTATTTATTCTCCTTTAGAAGTCATACTTCTAATTTATTTCACTTATAAACTCTTTTATAATTTGTTCAACATATTGAACTAATTTTATTCTCAACGGGATCTAGAAAGTTAGTACTTGTATGACCCTCAATGGTTCATTGATACAACTAGCAGTGGGTTTACATCTTCATGTGATTCGGGATCAACAAATCTCTTATATGAGCATACCCTATATATCTCCATTCTTATTTATCAACTCCTTGATAATAAGAACGTCAGAAAACTCAAGTCTGATAGTACCTAACCAATCATGTTAAACTTCTAGCAGCATCGCTTACATGACTCCCTAGATATCAAATGATAGTGCCTGCAAGAACCATTCAATTATTGTTAGCGTACAGTACGGTCCCTTCAACTCATATATCCCGACTGATTCGACAACCATTGGGTCATCGAGAGTTGTCAATGAATTGATAACTATGTGTCATGCCGTAGTTGCATCGAATATTTAATTCAAGAAACCCCTTTCTTAATTACCACCTACTCTGATCAGAGATTTCAATCTACATATGGATGAGAACACATAGGATATCCATACCCTTAGGTAATTGGTGAATCCCCGACTACAATGCATTGACTCCTATATGTTTTGACACAACACCCAACACTGCCACCTGATGACCCCAGTTGAGTCGGTAAACAAGTCAAAGTGAAGCTATAGCATATAAAGTCTCCATGTTGTCCCAGGTCGTAAGGACTAATGGTGTACAACCATAAAC